>NC_041388.1:305078367-305175052 GCF_002162155.2 Triticum dicoccoides | reverse complement strand
GTGGAGCTTCATTTCCGGCTAAGGGGTAGAAGGGGGATTTCGCGTGTCTGGGCTGCGAGAGCGATTTCGGATGAGGAGGGAGTTCTCGCGCATGTCCAAATTTCGGGATAACAAGGTGCGGCGCGGGTTGAAGAAGTGGGAGTTTCAAAGTAGGTGAGACAAAAGATACTCGAGCTTGAAAATTTCGGGATAACAAGGTGCAGATTCCTTGTTCGGCAGAACAAACTTAACGTGTAAAAAAACAATTCATACAAGACACGAGAGAGTCATGTCCCCTTTTACTATATTGCTATAGATGCCATTGAAAAAACTACAAGAAAAATGTAAAAAAAATCGGGAGAACAAGATTACCCTGCACAGTACAAAATCGATTCGCACTTCCCTGAACAACAACAAAAAACAAATCAATTCCCACCAAAGAAAGAGTAATGTCCCTTTTTATATGATTACAGATGCCATGATCTCGAATTTCACTTTTTGAATCCACGTTATGTTGAATTCGAATATATCGTTAGGTGACCTTGTGGTTTATAATTGATGTAGTCGTACATTTTGATCTTCCATCATATATGAACATTTTACTCCACCATGTGAACATATATATTGTCGTCTACCATATGGACTAAATTTGAATCAATTTTCCTTATTTGAATACGATTGTTGTCAAGTTATACAATAATTTAAATATTATCTTGATAACAAAAAACATACATATAGCAGAAATCATATTTCACTATGAACTACATGTACCATACGCTCTCCAATTCAAAAATTTGTATGCATTTTATGTTGAATTCAAATCATAGTACATTATTTGTCTAGGTAGCGAGATGTTTGGGATAATCTAATCCCTGTTTTCATACATATAATTTTTGGCTGAATTGGGACAAGTTTTGGTATAAGCCTCTTGCAAAACCGGAGATTCTCTCAACAAGCCTCGTGGTTCCGAGAGGGAACGTGTCACCTTTGTGTGAAAATTGATATACGTTGCCTCCCCCTGATTTTATTTACAGAGGCAACATAGAACTATATGAGTGCCCTGTTAAATTTTGGAATTATTTCGGGTTCATTTGGCCTTTTTATACATTAATTGAGTTTTTGGACTTTTAATGTGCATAATCTAAATATGAACTGCACACACATGCTCCGGTGCACCAAAGTGGGTTGAAAAATCACATGTTTGTCCTTGGTTGAATTTCTAGGTCCCATGGAAGAAATGAGATGAAATTCAAACATCTGGGCGTCATGACTCGGCCAAGAACATCGAGAAACTTTGATTTTAAATTCATGTAAATCCAAAACTCGCCTGGAAATCATGAAACTTGGCATGGTGTCATGTCATGGCACTAACATGTTGTGGTAAAAAAATTGGGCCGATTTGGAAGCTCGTGGTTCTAAGAGGGAACGTGCCACCTTTGAGTGTGAAACGATATACGCTGCCACCCCCCTTGAGTTTCTTAACAAAGGCAACATAGAACTACATTAGTGCCCTGTTAAATTTTGGAATTATTCCGGGTTCGTTTGTCATTTTTTATACATTAATTGAGTTTCTGGTCATTTAATGTGCATAAGTCAAATTTGAACTACAAGCACATGCTCTCGTGCACCAAAGTTGGTTGAAAAATCACATTTGTGTCCTCGGGTGAATTTGTAGGTCCCATGCAAGAAATGAGAATAAAATCAAAACATCTGGGCATCGTGGCTCGGCCGAGAACATTGAGAAACTTGGTTTTAAAATTCTTGTAAATCCAAAACACGTCTGAAAATCATGAAACTTGGCATGGATGTCATGTCATGGTACTACCATGTTGTGGTAAAGAAAATTGGCCGAATAGGAACACATTTTGGTATAAGATTTTGCAAACCAAAGCTTCTCTCAAGAAGGCTCGTGGTTCTAAGAGGGAACGTGCCACCTTTGAGTGTGAAACGATATACGTTGTCCCCCTTGAGTTTATTTACAAAGGCAACATAAAACTACATGAGTGCCCTGTTAAATTTTGGAATTATTCCGGCTTCGTTTGGCCTTATTTACACATTAATTGAGTTTTTGGTCATTTAATGTGCATAATTCAAATTTGAACTACAAGCACATGCTCCCGTGCACCAAAGTTGGTTGAAAAATCACATTTGTGTCCTCGGGTGAATTTCTACTCCCTCCTTCCATCTATATAGGTCCTAATGCATTTTTCAAGGCTAACTTTGACCAAACGTTAGAGCAATAATATATGACATGCAACTTACAGAAAGCATACCTTCAATTTTGTATGTCAAAGGAGCTTCCAATAATATAATTTTCATAGTATACATATCATGTGCTATTAATCTTGTCAATAGTCAAAGGCTGTCTTGAAAAACACATTAGGCCCTATATAGATGGAAGGAGGGAGTAGGTCCCATGCAAAAAATGAGTATAAAATTCAAACATCTGGGCATCGTGGCTCGGTCGAGAACATTGAGCAACTTGGTCTTAAAATCATGAAACTTGGCATGGTGTCATGTCATGGTAGTACCATGCCGTGGTAAAAAAATTGGCCGAATAGGAACAAATTTTGGTATAAGCTTCTTGCAAATCAGAGCTTCTCTCAAGAAGGCTCGTGGTTCTGGGAGGGAACGTGTCACCTTTGTGTGCATAATTCAAATTTGAAATACAAGCACATGTTCCAGTGCACCAAAGTTGGATGAAAAATCACATGTGTGTCCTCGGGTAAATTTCTAGGTTCCATGCAAGAAATGGGAAGGAAATTCAAAATTCTGGGCGTCGTGGCTGGGTTGGAAACATTGAGAAACTTAGTTTTTTAATTCCTGTAAATCCAAAACACGCATGAAAATAATGAAACTTGGCTTGGTGCCATGACATGGCACCAACATGCTGTGGTAAATTTGTAGTCCGATTTGCAAAGGCGCACACATTCACAATCAACAAAGTCATTTTGGAACAAGTGCTGTCACGTTACAATCGGAAACACAAGTATTATTGAAACCGTGGGCGTTCTACTTACTAGTACCATTTACGTGCCGCCACGCGTCCCCATTTTTTATTAGCTAGGAGGCGTCGTGCAGGGTAGCTATTTGAGTACGAGAGGCATGCGATCAGACCCCTGCGCGTGCTTATCGGGAGGAGAGCCCTTTGACCTCCATCTGTCGTCCAGCTCTCTCCCAAGGTCTCCATTAATGGCGTCCAAGCCTCTGTTTAATGGCATGGCTATGTCTCACTCGACTGAGATTTAAGAGAGAAAAAAGAAAATCTGAAAGCACAGATCTTGATGTAAGATCCGACGGACCTATATAGCATCTACTGCGACTTATAGCAAGACTGATGAATATATAAGGACGATTATTTTTTTCTTTTTTGATCAAAGAAGGGCTTGCCCCTTCTGATTTTCATTATTGAAAACCACCACAATTCACAAGAAGTTCAGCACAACTCCAACCTATCACGAAGGACTAAAAGCTACCAGATTGAAATCGCAACATCCCAAGAGGCCAACAAAGGCCAAACATCCGCGCTAGAACCCAACATTTCACAACCGACGACATAATCCACATCCTAAACCGATTACTACATCAAAAGAAACCAGGAAACTAGTCTCCGCGGTGAGCGGCGATGAGCTCTTTCGTGTCCTCAAGACGCTCCTTGAGAACATCCACGGATTCCTCCACCAGCCTTTGGCGCTCGTTGCAGCGCATGTCATTCTCGTCCATAAGTTTCTTGACGATGACGCCGGTCCTCTTCAACAAGGCACTGGTCTCCTCCTGCTGGTCTACACTTCGGACGATCTTCTCCCTCAGCAGGTTGCGCTTGGCCCGGAGCCTCTCATTGCCCTCCCTTAGTTGCCGGATGACGCCGGTAGCCTGTTCAAACGAGGCTATCATGTCGTCCTGCAACCTCGCCGAGCCGGAGATCTGATCCATCTGGCTATGGACGATCGCATGCATGCGCCTGTAACAGTCGTCGCCTGCCCGCGAGAAATTTCCCAGGGCGCCGTGGCACGGCGGGACATCTCTGCTGCATTCGTGGCGCGGCGGGACATTTCTGCGGCTTCCGTGGCGCGACCAGACCAGTCTGCTGCATCGACGGTGCAGCGGGACCTCCGTGCTTCTTCAGCGGCGCAGCAGGACCTCTGTGCTACTACTTCTGCGCGGCGGTACATGTCGGCTGCTCTCGCAGTGAGGCGGGACATCTCTCGTGCTTCCACTTCCATGCTCGCCTCTCCCTGGTGGCAATCTCTCGACCCAGAACTCACGCTGGCCATGGCAGACGCAAGGGAAGGATGCTGAATGACTTTGTTTTTCTGGATGAGGAGTTGAGGAGGAATGTGCAGTCATCTTGGCATACTAGTATTTATAACCGAGTACTAATACGCTCCTAAGTGGGAAACCGTTTAGGTTGTGATCGGTGTGAACAGGTTTGCAATTCAATATAGCGTGGAGTAATTTGGAATGCGACGAGATGCAAGCTCAAAATTTATTGACGGTTCTAGTTTTGAAGTGCGGCACTATTCCTGGATGGAGTACTTCTTTTTCTACTCCCTCCTTTCCGGTTTTATAGGGCTTATCTCAAAATTTTAGTTTTTCCATTTTATAAGGCTCAATTTGGTTGTTCCCCAACACATGTTCAAATTCCAAGGTGCATTAAATCATCGCATGCAAGTATTAAGAGAAAATTGACCAATGCATGTACTTTATGCATGCATGCATTGCAATTAATGCATTGATAGACATAATTTTTTGAGAAAAACAATAGCCGCGTGGCGAGCTCTAGGCTAGTCTTTTTTTCAGACGCATTAAACCTATCTCTCGGGACTTCTCGCACGCACCATCGTGCCACCCACAAAAACTTGTACTCTGAGTTTAGTAGTACGTTATACAGGAAGAGAAGAGGTGAACACACGCACTCGTCCTCTCACACACATGTCTATTTTTTCTCGAAAAGGAGGATGATGACCCCCGGCCTCTGCATCTGGGAGTCACACATGCAAAATATTGAAATATATCGAGTGCAGTGCTTTGATGTGTCGCGTCAACTCGTACATCAACGAGAAGTTTGATTATCCTCTCCCTCGCGG
This sequence comes from Triticum dicoccoides, assembly GCF_002162155.2. NCBI lineage: Eukaryota > Viridiplantae > Streptophyta > Magnoliopsida > Poales > Poaceae > Triticum > Triticum dicoccoides. Next base: position 305,169,986 of record NC_041388.1, on the reverse strand, counting down.
ACTTAACTGCACCTGCCTTTGGCTGTATGACAGGTTCGCCACACACCTATCGGGCCCACCTGTCATGCACGCAAAGGCAGGAGCGTCCCTCCCTCGCCCATGAGCATGCTGGCTGGCAAGACTAGGAGAAGCTTTCGCTACACGCTCTCCCTCCAGCACGTGGTGGACATGCAGCAGTTCAATCGGTGTCAGATGGCCAGAAGCGTATTGTAGTACTCCTCCAGTGTAGTAGTATTCCATCATTGTTCGACTTCCCGAAGAGGCGTAGAGCCAAGCACAGCCCGCACGCTCGTGTGGCAGTTTCATGTGTAGAGTAGTCTAGGATAGCGTGTATCGTGCCTGTAAGCTTAAAATCATTGGGGTCGGCTCCATGCTATGTGGCCGTCTCGAAGTTTAAAAAAATTAAAATAGTCTTCTGGCCCTACCCGAAAACTGCCGCGCGTACTGCCCGGGAAAAGCCCCGCCCTCAACTTTTAACTACGCGAAAATAGTTCAAGCTTGTTCATTCTATATAAATACAGTACTCACTGTATGTTTATTCACCCGTGGGGTTGTTCAATGAATGGAGGGCAGGGAGCACAAGTGAACAATACTGTAGTACTACTAGTAGTAGTAAGTAGGAGTCATACAGTAGTCACCTTAAATAGAGAGTTTCTTTTCTTTAATGCCACGTACACAAATTGAAATGCTTGTTGTGGAGAGAAAAAAGATAATCACTCCACTATATATGGACGCAGGGGCCTGGACGCTTGCTTTACTAGGGTTGCTCTCTTCATTCTCTCATCCTCTCCAGATATAAACTAGACAGCGGTAGCGACATTTTCTCTCTGCTCACCGCTGGTCACAGCTCCGGCCGGATCCCTTCGGCCGGTGTGTGTAGAGGACTAAAAGGTGCATCGTTCACGCGGTCATCGCCGCCGAGGGAGGAAACCCACAGCTGCCGGAGGGGTCCGATCCTCTGCCCGTGCCGTTCTCTCTGACACATGGCCGGCTCGGGAGGTCCTCCAACCCTTCTTCCACCCTGCCGTATTGTCCGCAGATCTGACCTGCCGCCGCCGACATCCCGGCGACCCTCAGGTATAAATTCTTCGAAAGCAGCCTTGCTCTACTGCCCCAGCTCCCCATGTGTCTGCATGTGCATCTTTTTCTACTCCCATCAGCTCTTCCAAAGCCACCTAAATTTTTAGTATTATTAGAGGTAAAGCTACTTCATGCATTTGAATCTAGGGCTTTGTTCAAACAACGAAGGAAGGGGGAAAGTTGTAGCATGAATCTAGAACTTGATTCAAAGAGGAAATAATATGGTGAAAGTAGTAGAGACCGGATACCCAACCGGTCTCTTGGTTGAAAAGGGAAATAATGGGAAAACGCAGTACAAACTGGATAAGGAACAGATCTATTATTGGTTGAAAAAAGGATAGAAAGTGGCGGCTGGTGGACAAGTCAACAGAGCATGTCCAGGATTAGATTTGCTGCCATCACATAGTAAAAGGTATCCAGGATTATATTTGCTGCCCTCACATAGTAAAAGGTCTCAGGATTAGATTTGCTGCCCTCACATAGTAAAAGGTCTCCGGGATTAGATTTGCTGCCCTCACATAGTAAAAGGTCTCCATGATTAGATTTGATGCCCTCACATAGTACAAGGTCTCCAGGATTAGATTTGCTGCCCTCACATAGTACAATGGCACTCCTGCTGTTTTCCCCAGTATGATAAGTAAGTTGCTCCTTTACGCTGCTGAGTGTCCTGGTGTCCCCACGGTCCCATGCCCTTAAACCAACTCTTTAGATGCTGTCGATTTACTATGTCTAGTAAACAAGCAATGCCACCATTAAAGTAATCCCATATTTGAGGAATCTCATTGTTGATCATAATGCTTCTGCTAACATGAAGCATTGCTGGCGTTTTAAAATTTCTACTGTCCTTGCGTGATTGCCATGAACATAATTAAGATGCTTCTTTTCATTTTGTATATGTTTCGTATATTCTTATTGACCAGCAACTGTTTACTTTCTATATTTTTGTGCAGATAGGGATATCCATTTCACCTTGTTGCTATTGTGACCTTTTGGTGAACTGCACAAAACACTTTTTTTGGAATGAGTGTCTTGTGCAGTTCAACTAAAATGTCACGTGGGCAACATCTCTCAATTTTGGTGGAACTGCACAAAATGGTGATTGGAGTTTCGAAGATCTCCGTCAAGTTCTACTAGTTCTCGTGCAACATTTTATTAGCCTTTGCAAGATGGAGCTGTCACTGTCACCACAATGCACTTTATTTTATTGGAACTGCACAAAAGGATAAGAAAATTATAGTTGCACCTTACATGAGCCGGACAGCCAACCTTAATGTTCCTCAATTTTAATGCAACTACTAAAGAAGAACCTGCCAGCTCAGAAGAGCAAGTACTTCTTGCTAGCTGAATGATGCAATCTTTGCTTCATTTCTGGTGAACTACAGAAAAAGGCGCATGAATTGAATCATGGAAGTCCAGGCAGACCTCATCCAAGTAGAGCTGGCTGAATAATGCAACTACTAAAGAAGAACCTGCCAGCTCAGAAGAGCAAGTACTTCTTGCTAGCTGAATGATGCAATCTTTGCTTCATTTCTGGTGAACTACAGAAAAAGGCGCATGAATTGAATCATGGAAGTCCAGGCAGACCTCATCCAAGTAGAGCTGGAGGTTGAGTTCAAGGAGGCCGCTATTAAAGCGAAATCATGCTCTCCCGTCTCCTTGTTTGTGTTGTGCAAACATGCTGTGCAAACAGGGATACTCAACTACAGATGTTGTGACGGTCAAGAGCATTCGCCAAGTTCTTCGATTGTATGACATGGCTAGCCAAGATGGATTTAATCTCGATATTCACTTTATCAAAAGGCTCTAATGGGTTGGTTCTGAATCTTGCAAGCTGGGAATCAGTGAGATTTGTAGGCATCTTTGTTGTACTTATTATTTGAATCTTATTTGTTGGTTCTGAATCTTGCAAGATGGGAATCAATGAGATGTGTAGGCATCTTTGTTGTGCTTATTATTTGGATCTTATTTGTTGGTTCTGAATCTTGCAAGCTGGGAATCAATGAGATGTGTAGGCATCTTTGTTGTACTTATTATTTGGATCTTATTTGTTGGTTCTGAATCTTGCAAGCTGGGAAACATGGCATGATGATGCAGAGGACAACAAACATAACAAACAGTTCAAACTTGGTAGTATTATCTTTATGAAAGTGCGATAAATGTGTTGATCGTGTGCGTCCTAAGAATAATAATTCTAATTGTTGTGCATGTTGATCCTGTGGCACTGATAGAACGAGCGAATGCATTGCTTGTTTAAGTATAAATTTCTATTAAAGCTAATTAAATTTAAGTAAAGTGACCACTAACTCCTGTTATTACAGTACCAATACAGACCCGCTCGTGAAGCGATGTGTGGTCGAGAGTGCATCTTCTGCTGGGCGTGCAGCGGACGAGGGAGGGGTAGTAACTGTTGTCGCCTCTACACACTCAGCTTACTATTGAATCCAGTTCCCCAAGAGCTGAAAAACGAACTGCTGCCGCCGCCTACACACTCGTTCACTCGAAGAGACTCCAATGGCGATCCGAGGGGTGAGCCTGCTGGATATGGACTTCAGCAAGGAGTTCCCCTTTGAGTTCACCGTTCAGTCCTATGGCTGCACCAAGTTGAATGTGATGTACACCAACGATACGGACTCGATGAAGCTCTGCCTCACCTCAGTCCTATGGCTGCACCAGGTTCTGAAGCATTCGTCCATTTCATCGGCAGCGCCGACTGCACCTTCGCTACGGTGGAGAGAAGGAAGAACGCGACGATTCGGCCATCTGGTGCAACAAGCATGTCGACATCCAGAAGCAATACAAGATCATCAGCAATGGGCAGGAGAAGGACTCCGTGGTTGACCTCGCTGAGACCATCATCGACCCCTCATAGGCCAACATGAAAGAGGACGACCTGAACACATGGGAGGTACCTCTGAATCTAGCCTACATAACCTACGCGGCCAAGGGCGCATACGCATGCTACGACATGTACAGGCAGATCTTGGACATGAGGGCGTGTCTGCTTCCCGTAACCGACGAGTAAATGGATAGCCGCAGCATCATGATCAAGCGTGCTAGGAAGGTCTAGATGTTCTACTTTATCTGTTTATAAGCACCTTTATCATCTAAGTGTTTCATGCATTAGCCTATGTGTCGTAATTATCTGTTTTGTCCGAAATATTTCTTTTAAGAACCCATTAACCTGATTGCTTTTTTAGTGGCTATTTGCTTATGTATGTAAACTAGTTCACTTGTCCGTAAAAAAACTAGTTCACTTGGCTGCCGTGCTTTGAATCTCCTTCCTCCCAACTTATTCCCCTCCTCAGGTGGACCCAGCAGGTCTCTGAATTTTCTCCCACTTCCTTTTTCGATGTAAACTGAGTTTTCTCCCAGTACTTTCCCCGTCTAGCCCAACATGATATTTTCACCCAGCCCAGCAAGTCTGTGGATTTAGAGAAAAATGCAAATGGGATTTAAACGGGCTGCATAGATGCTACATCATTGTTTCACCCAGCCCACCAAATGGACTAAGAAAACAAATGGACTGATAGCTCGGTCCATGGCCACAGCCCAGTTTTTTTGTGATTTGCCAAGTAGGTCGCTTTGTCAGGCCTGTTGGGTTGCAAATCTTTCAAGATGAGGAGAGCTTCATTTGGCTGGCCGAGAAAATGGCCTATCAGTAATGAGAAATGGGTTGTACATTTTTAAAACACATCAAACCGGCAATTAGTTTCAAATATCTTTTTTCATTTCAAGATTTTAAATTACATTAATTTTTATGCGTGGAGAATTTGTTGGATTTTATATTGATATACATTTATTTTTAAAATTAGTTTGAATGTGAGTTGAAATTTCGGGATTAGAAACAGTTCGGACCGCATCGAAATATGAAAATTTTCATATAATTTCTTAACAGTGTCCACAATATGGGTTGTAATGCTAACAAAAAGAATATGGGCTCCAAAAAAACCATAAGAATTAGCAAATGGGTTGTAAATTATTAGAAATAATGGCAGATGGGTTGTATGTTGTTTTCCACAGATTTGAGGCTTTCCTAAAAAAAGGTTGATGCACAAAGAGTGACTATTGGATGGCCATCCAACGGCCGTCGTGCTTCTTCAATCTCTGCTCTTCCTGCTCCAGCCGCTCAAATAAGCGCCGGCGGGACTGCCTGCTCCCTCCTCCCCGCGGTCGGCTCTGCTGCCGCGTAGGGCTCACCACCCCACCGTACTCCCATCGCTGGCCTAGCCATCCCTCTACTCACCCACACATGTTGTTATTCTCCGGCGACGGCAGATGAACCAGTAAACCCTCGTACAGTCATACTCCTCTCCGTGTGGGAAACAACTGCCGAGTCTTCCCTGCCTTCGTGTCGCTCCCTTCCTAGGCCTCTCCGTCGTCTACCGCCCTGGTGCTCCCGACGCGGCCTGGTCAACGTGGTCAACGACCGACATGCATCTGAAGTGGACTGTACGTGGAAAGGCCGACAGCTGGGTCCACGACCGCACGCAAGGAAATGCCTCCTTATTACACGCAAAATAATGATTCCTCCACATGACACGCAAAATAATGATTCCTCCGCTAATAACGTCCTCCCCGGCTCCGTGTCGTCCCCTTCCTAGGCCTCACCGTCGTCCACCGCCCTGGTACTCTCGGCGCAGCGTGGTCAACGTGGTCAAGGAACGGCTTCCATCGGATGTGGACTGTACGTGGAGAGGCTGACAGCTGGGTCCACAGCCACAGCAAGGAAGTGCCTCCTTATTATGTGCAAAATAATTATTCCTCCACCTGACAGCGGGGACCCACCGGATGGGCCACCGTATTTCGCGAAAAAAACGTTTGCCCCTGAGTGCTGGGACCCACCAGCTACATCTTCGCACGCAAGGAAGTGCGTCCGGGCAAAAAAAACGATTCGCCCCCCTGACTGCTGGGACCCGCCAGCTACATCTTCGCAGGCAAGGAAGTGCCTGACAGTCGGGACCCACCTGGTCGAAGCGTACGTAGCGTTGTCATTCTGGTCGCGAATGTGTACGTACATATATACTGGTCGATGTAGAGGCACGCACATGTCGTAGTAGAGGCGCGTACGTGTCGTAGTAGAGGCGCGCACGTAGCATGTACACATACGTACAGCGGCCAGGGTGCAAGAAAGAAAATACGGCCATGTACGTACATACGAGCAGGGTGACGAATGCCTACTTGCGCATACGTATGGCCAGGGCTCGTGTACATGGCTGGGTCGGAACGGAGAAACAGCGTCATCATCGTGTTCATGGGAAGGCAACGGAATGCGTCGTGTTCATCGGGAGGCAACGGAACGCGTGGGAGCCAACCGGCTGGGTCGGAACGGAATGCGTGGTCGTGTTCATCGGGAGGGCTTGGACGGAACAGGCGATGGAAACGAGGCCTGGCGTACCGCACAACGGAGGAAACGGACCTCCTACATTAGGAACAGGGTCCTGTTGATCGGGAGGGGTCTGGCGTACCGCAAAACGGAGAAAACATGCCTCCTACGGTCGAAACGGGGGTCCTGTTGATCGGGAGGGGTGTGGCGTACCGCAAAACGGACGAAATAGACTTGTGTTGGAGTGCTACGGTCGAAACGGGGGTCCTGTTCATCAGAAAGGGTGTGGCGTACCGCAAAACAGGACTCCACGGGATACTGTTCATCTCCACCGTCGACATCCTCCAGCCTCCACGGGCTACCGTCGACCTCCTCCTACCTCCACGGGCTCCTGTCCATCCAGCCTCCACCGCGCGCTACTCCACCGGCTACTGTTCAACCACCCCTCCACCGTCTACTGTTCATCCAGCCCTCCACACCACGGGGTCCTGTTCAACCACCCCTCCACAGGCACCCCTCCACCGTCTACTGTTCATCCAGCCCTCCACACCACGGGGTCCTGTTCAACCACCCCTCCACGGGCACCCCTCCACCATCTACTGTTCATCCAGCCCTCCACCACACGACGGGGTCCTGTTCATCTAGAGGCAACGCCACCGCTCACTGTTCATCCAAACCCCCTCGCAACACTCACTGTTCATCCCAGAGGCAGCATCGTCAGCTGCTGTTAGCAGCAGTAGCGAAGGAATCACTCGATCGGGTTTACTTAACAGCCATCGACCGATCGCTCGGGTTCAGTAACGCGTAGCCTGCAGTGCAATCGCTCGGGTTCAGTTAGAGCCCAACGCCTCGCTCGGGTTCAGTTAGAGCCAACGCCTCGCACACACACGCGTACGTGTATGAGAGAAACGCGCATCGCTTGGCCCCCGACCTCCCACCGTAACCGGGAACTCCCCAAAATTTTCCTCTCCCTCGCTTCTACCACGGTTTTTTCCGTCATGGACGGCCCAAAGAATGTCATGCGGCTGCGTCTCCGGCCCGCCTAGGACGAAAAGCCCATTTTCTGTCATGATTTTTTGTCATAGAAGTAGGAGCCCACCACATCTATGATTATACCGGGTTTTGTCACAATTATCGTCATAAAAGTGTCATATGTATGACAGAATAAAATTCATTCGGCCCAAAATGTCACGGATGTGTCTTTTTTTGTAGTGAATGTTACCGGACTGGTGTGACACCAGCGCGATGGTAAAGAATGCCTTAAAGAAGGCCTAAAATTTTATGGGCACGTGTTAAAAACAATGCACAATACCATAAAAGAAAATTCATTTAAAAAGGTTGTCCAATATCACGTTCATAAAGAAACATGAATTCTGGTCGGATCCGTATTCGCGCAGAAAATAGATCCGAAAAGTGATGCACTAATCGGAAGGTTCCCGAAGTTTGAACGGTCGGATCGAGCTGAAATTTTGAGGGGTGGTAGATATAGTAATTCTGCAGCCGATCAATGGTTCGATCTTCCAAAGAATCTCCGAGTTAGGTGCTGGAGATCACGCCCTAAACTAGTCCAAATTCCCGTCCAGATTTGACAAGGCTTCGGTATATCGTAGATTGCCGGAGATTCCTCCATCGGAACTCGATGAAATTTTGCATGGTCGTTGTAGACTGAATTCCGCACAATTCCACCAAAGGAATCGTCCAAGCGATGCTCGAGGATGTGGTGGCAGCGGATACAAGTTCGCTGTTCGAAAAAACAGCACGGTCGTCCGAGGGCAATGTTGACGTTGAGCCCCCGAGCTCCATGGATGATTCCTCCATGATCTTGATAGAGATCAGAGTTGATGTTGATGAAGTCCACCATCCGAACATGACGATCGGAGATGGAGCACGGTCCTTGGTCGAGCCAAGGTGACCAGTCAAGCCGGCGACGAAAATGCCAGCATCGCAGTTGATCTGCGGGCGAGCCATTGATCCTTTGCCGATCACACAATGGAACTCTCAATGAAAGCACCAATGTCGGTGTCAAAACTGGCGGATCTCGGGTAGGGGGTCCCCAACTGTGCGTCTAGGATCGATGGTAACAGGAGACGGGGGACACAATGTTTACCCAGGTTCGGGCCCTCTCTACGGAGGTAATACCCTACTTCCTGCTCGATTGATCTTGATGAATATGAGTGTTACAAGAGTTGATCTACCTCGAGATCATATGTTGTGGTCTAAAACCTACAGGTATGATGAGTAATGTCATGATCTATCGACTAGCCTGGCATCGGTTTATATAATGTACCGGAGGCCTAGGATAACAAGAGTCCTAGCCGAATACGTTGGTGGAGAGGAGTCCTTGTCTTGATCACCAAGTCTTGTAAAATCTTCCTCGTATATGTCTTCGGCTGTCCGAACTGGCCCATGACTAAACGGCCATGGGGTCCTCGGCCCAATCCAACTGATCGGGAGACGACGTAGTGAGTACCCCCTAGTCCAGCACACCGTCACGGAGTCCCGAGGCATCAAGCAAAGGTTTCCATATCGGTGCAACGAGACCAAGACCAGCAGGACGTCAGGACGGAGGTCACCGTGGAGCCCAGGACGACGTCACCACCAGAGCCTTTGGCAGGTAAAGACCATCTTTTGTTAGGATAGCTTGCACTAGTTGTCCCCCTTCAAACTGGTCGTTGTGGGATCCCTTCCCGCCTAATATTTGGGAAGAGGACCCGGGCCTCTATAAATAGGACTAGCCACCACCGTAGGGAGGAAGATCATCCTGGACTGGATCCATTTCACCAAGGCCACCAGAAAAGCTCACCAAGCACAAGAACGCCTCTCCTCAGGAGGCTGTTCTTCCCTTGTAACTGCTCATCCTCAGCCCTAGAGGCAATCCACCACACCACACTGGAGTAGGGTATTACACCACATCGGTGGCTTGAACCAGTATAAATCTTGTGTCCCTTTGTTCTGTGGGTTCGACGCGCTAAGCCTTGAGATTGCGGTGAGGGCGGGGGCTAGAGGGGGAGAGATCTTCGTGCGCACCCCGGTGTTCGAACCTCAAGGGTTTTTGCCGGAACCCGAAATCCGACATTTGGCACGCCAGGTAGGGGTGCGCTGAAGCTTTCCTTCCGCTGATCCGCGTCCCATCGCTCCATCACATCCATGTCGGACGCATGTGGAGCCCGCGTCTAGCGTCGGGCCGCCCTCACTGCCCGTGTTGCTCAGACAACCCCTGTCGGTGGGCCCCCTCGTCGTTATCCGTCTCCTGTTGCCAACGCCGCTACCGGCCCGACAGCAAACGAGTAGCAAGCGCCCTTACTGCACCCCTCCGTGCGCCGGACGGCTGCACCGCCACCCCGTCCCTGACTCCGGCAGGCTCATCGTCTCACGCTCGCCGCGCACCCACAGACGCGCAGGCTGTGCTGCTCATGGCACGCAACATCCTGCGTTACCGCCCGGTCGATGACCTCTACGTGGACTGGTTGGACCGCATCGCCGAGCTCGCCAGCGCCGCTGGAGCCTCTCCTGCACCATCCCTCTTGCTGCCGCCCACCTCCAGCTGCAGGCGACGTAGCTCACGGAGCGCCTCCACCTCCTCCGCATCAAGACAACACCCTCGCACTGAGACGCGTAGCTCACGGAGCGCCTCCGCCTCCTCCGCGTCAAGATGGCGTCCTCGCCCCAAGACGTGTGGTCCCGCGGCGTGATCCACCGCGTTGTGTGCCCACACACGAAGAAGGGAGCTGCCAAGAGGTTCCCCGGCCACAAGAAAACGCTCCAGCACTCTCGGCGCCACGACAAGACCGTGTGCCGCTTGTGGCGGCGATGCACGGACATCAAGGGCAGGCTCCGCTCCTGCAGAGGGCCCCAGTGGCCACCGCAGGCTGTCGCGCCCTCGTTCTCGAGCTGTGTAGCGTTGTTTGGCTAGGAAAGTTCAAGTCGGGCCTGCCTCCTTGCTACGACGACAGCCCCGATCCCACGGAGTTCCTGCAGCTCTACAAGCTGAGCATCAAGGCGGCCAACGACGACAAAAAGATCATGGCGAACTGGTTTCCCATGGCTCTCAAGGATGGTGCTCGCTCGTGGCTCCTGAACCTGCCTCCAGGCTTGATCTCCTCCTGGGTGAGATGCGCGACCGCTTCATTGCCAACTTCCAGGGCACTCGCGACCGCCCTCCGGCCGCGGGTGACCTGTGCCGCATCAAGCAACAGCAGGGAGAGACCCTGCAGAAGTACATCCAATGCTTCAACAGCATGCGTCTCAAGATCCCGAAGGTGACAGATGAGGCCATCATCTCAGCATTTTCTGATGGCATCCGTGACATCAAGATGAAGGAGGAGCTCGCCATCCACGAGGAGCTATGCACGACTCTGGAGCTGTTCAACACAGTGACCAAGTGTGCAAGAGCTGAGGAGGGGTGTCTCTCCCTCCTCGAGCTCCCTGCTACAGACCCGGAGGAGAAGAAGGCCAAGGTCAAGGACGTGAAGCGCAAGGGAGTGGCCGTACTCGCGGCAGAGCCAGACACCAAGCGCGGCCGGGACCTTCCCGAGTCGTCCAAGGGCAGTCGTACGTTCTGCGCCTTCCACAACATGCACGGCCACAACACCAACGATTGTCAAGAGCTCAGGGCCATTCGAGATGGACGCTTTGGTCGACGCCCCGAGCACAACGACCGGGGTTACGGCCAAGGAGAAGGACGGGGTGGAGGACGTTGGGACGACCGCGGCCCCCGCCAGGAGTGGCGTGACCAGCCTCATGAGGACCGCTGGCAGGACCAGTCTCGTGAGGGCGCCTGGAGGGACCAGCCTCGCGAGGACCATCCTCAGGGAAATCCTGGTCTACCTCCGCTGCCGCCACCACCAAGGAGGAACGACGACCACCAACAAGACGAAGGGGCTAGGGGCTTCCAGGAGCCGCGCGCCATCGCTTGCATCTTGGGTGGTTCTCCGGCCTTGGCTTCCCGGTGCAACTTCAAGCAGTTCTCTCGCGAGGTGAATGCAGCCCTCCCCAAGCTCGAGGCCACGCGCCCGCTCAGATGGTCCAAGTACGCCATCACCTTTAGCTCGGCGGACCAGCTCAAATGTGTGGCGATCGCCGGCGTCCTCCTGATGCTTTGTTCACCCATCATCAGCAATGTCCAAGTCACCAAGACCCTCATTGACGGCGGCGCAGGACTCAGTGTCTTGTCCGTCAAGATGTTCGACAGCCTTCAAGTGCCATTTGATCAGCTTCAGCCCACCAAGCCTTTCTCAGGAGTGACCGAAGGCTCCACCACCCCAATAGGGCAAGTTCGTCTCCCTGTCACCTTTGGTCAGCGAGATAACTACCACACCGAGCTCGTCGACTTCGACATCGCCCACATCTGTCTGTTGTACAATGCCATCCTCAGGTACCCAGCGTTAGCCAAATTCATGGCGGTGACCCACCATGGCTACAACATCCTCAAGATGCCGGGAAGCGGCGGAATCATCACAGCCCTAGCGAAGAAAGAGATGCGGTGTGCTCCCTCGAGCGCGCCTTCCAAGCTGCAACAATCTAAGACCCTGACAGCGCGGGTGTGCAGTACCCTCCTGAGGCCAACCCCAAGAAGAAGCAGCTACTATGCACAGGGCCTCAGGGGAGTGGCGCCTCTAGCGGTGCCACCTCAGGATCCGCGCTAGCACCTGGGGCGCCTCCCTCCCTCGCATAGGAAGGCGTGCTTGGCACCCTCCTCGGGCAGGGCTCGGGGCCTCTCTTCTGGAGGGCCTCCGACCTGGCCAACATCACGAGGGAGGCTCTCGGGTACCACATGGAGGCGTGCTTCGCGGCACGTTTCCCTCAAGAGGGCACCGGGCAAGGAGCGCCCGGCGCTCAGGAGTTCATCGTCAAGGCCACTCATGAGCTTCAGGAAGCAAGGGCAATACGCGGCGACCGCCGCGCACCTGGTGCAGCTCCCCACCCATGCAAGGGTGGCGAGCTACGCGTCTGCTTCGACATCCCAAGGCTCAACAGGGTCGCATCTCAGGAGCGTTTATGGCCTTTGCGTGCTGGCCGGTGTGAGGGTCCACCTCACAGCTACATGTGCATGCTGTTCGGCCTGCCGAGCATGGCAGCCGCCTTCCAGCACAATCTATGGAGCATCCTGGCGACCTAGGAAGCCAGGCATCACGTGGTCCTGGCAGAGACGGAGACGGTCCTCAGGAGGACACCTGAGCCCCCAGAGCCTCCCGAGGCTCATGGTCTCGACGGCTCGTGAGGAGTGGCTTCTGCAGCACACACCTTCAGCTACCTCAACGCACATTCGACAACAAAACCAGGTGATATTTTTGAAGTTCATTCAGCTAGGAGCGCCCCTCGGGCTGCAATATTCCCAGGTCGCATGGGCCTATCCCTGTGGCATGTATCCTCTTGCATCTTTAGTTTACCCTTCTGGGGGCGCCCTTCGGGCTGCATCTTCCCCAGGCCGCTCGGGTCCGACCCAGTGGCATGTATCGTTCTTGCATTTACCTAAGCTAGCTTACTCTCCATGCATGAGTTATCTATGGTCATTACCTGCTTGATTGTCACCCACCTCGGGAGCCACGCGCCGATCATCTTTCTTCAGGATCCTTTGCATAAGAAGGCTAGGCACGACGTCTGTGCTCGGGTCCGTCCCTATAGCGTCGATAAATACAACGATTGAGCTCTGTCTAGCGGGCCAGCCCTGTTCACGTGACCTCCTGGGGTCGTTGGTGTTTGGCCTTATCGTGGGATAGCCTCAAGAGATTCGTTTCAGCGCAGGTTGTCTAACCATCTCGCAGGACCACCGCAGTCAACAAGAACCAAGACCAGGCGCAACCCTCCTTGAGGTAGGGCCTCGTGAGTCCCGCGCTGGCTCACGAGTTCCCAAACACACCTTGTCTAGCCCTGCCGTGCAAGCCACGTGTCAGGGCGGGGCTGTACATGCCCCGAGGGCTCCACCCAGAGGGAGCCCTCACCCACGCACCAGTGGAAGCACCATGCTCCGCGCTGGCAGTCGACACTGTCGAGGAGTGGCTATGCCCATGCAAGTGTGGTAGCACTATGCTCCACGCTGGTGATAAACAACTGAGGGCAGCCTCGCGGCCGTATCTACCTCAGGGAGCCTCCGAGCAAAGTGTCTGGCCTCATCGCAACACCACCCCTCGGGAGAGTCGCGCGAGGGGGCTGGGCATGGGGGCGATGCCCGGGTCACGCCCAAGCATACGCCACCCTGCCAGGTCCCTTAGACCTGGTCGTCGCGCGCCCTCCCAAGCGGAGCCAAGGTATGAAGGTCGTTTGAACATCAAGGGGGACTCCTGAGCATCGCGACTCAGGAGCCTAACTGGCCAAGTAGCCCCTCACTCCTTGGTCTGTCCTGGTGATCCGGATGGTCCCATGGCGGTTGAGGTATGCTCGGGGTCGGGCCCTGCCGATGTAGAACATTAGGCCTACTCCCGCATCTCCTTTCTATAGGTCGTTTGCGCATCAAGGGGGACTCCTGAGCATCGCGACTCAGGAGCCTAACTAGCCACGTAGCCCCTCACCCCTTGGTCCATCCTGGTGATCCGGACGGTCCAATGGCGGCTGAGGTATGCGCGGGGTTGGGCCCTGCCGACGTAGAATGCTAGACTTTCTCCCGCATCTCCTTTCTATAAGATGTTTGCGCGTCAAGGGGGACTCCTGAGCATCGCGACTCAGGAGCCTAACTGCCCGCGTAGCCCCTCACCCCTTGGTCTCGCCCTGGTGATCCGGACGACCCGACGACGGCAGAGGTATGCACGGGGTCGGGCCCTGCCGACGTAGAACGTAAAGCAAACGGGAAGGTAATCGCAAAATCTCAAGCAAATATTACTAGACATATTGTTCTTCCGATACCAAACGCAAGTTTAAACGCCTCCACGAGGCACGGCACTTGTCGCAGGAGCTAAGTAGGAAAGGAGCCACCAGCAGATCATCTCGTCATTCCCGGACGCCGTTGTCGCCCACAAGGGATGCTTCTCCCATAGCGGCGTTGCCCTCACCTACACCACCCGCCGGAGTTGCAGGATCAGCAGCACCAGCCGGGGGTGGACGCGCTTGGTGTCCATCAGGACCCACTTGCTCCTGGAGCCCTCGGCCTTCTTCCCGGCCTTCGACATGGCATTGGTATGGTTGGCCGCAATGAAACCAACGCACCCTGAGAAGGGTCCCTCCTTAAGCCGGAGAAAGAAGAAGTGGCACAACAGTGCCACGGACGGCATCACTCCGACGTATGCCCCGCAGTAGAAGGCAAACATCGATAGGAGAAGGACGGAGTTGGGACGAAGATGGAGGGCGTGGATCTTATGGTGACTGAGGACAGAGTAGAAGAAGTCGGAGAAGGGGGGAACCAACCCGGCAACGATGCTTCTCATGAAGAAGGGGTAGAAGGTGCTGCCAGAGTCCTCAGGCTCCGCGGAGCTGACCCGGAGCACAGTCTTCCTCTTCTTGTCGCCCTCCGCCATCATCAAGCGCACGATGGCCAGGTTCTTCTCCGAAACACTCGGTGCGTCGAGCGCGGGCTCATACCAGGATGACGAAGGGGTAGCCCGGGCTTTCTTGGGCACCATCGACGGCAAGCTCGAAGGAGGGTCTGGGTGGATCTGGAGTCTCTGGAAGCGAAGGGAAAGAAAGGGGATCTGGAGCAAGACGAAGGAAAGCAATGAAGGCAAATGCAGCCTGCGCCAGCCTTTTGTCAGTCGGGCAGTTGCCGAGGCAGTGTGGGGAAGCGGAGACACCCACGACCAATCAACCGCCAAGCGTCAACCGAGGCTGCAGGCTATTAGGGCCCGCGGAGCTCCGCACTTGCCCCTTGGCTTCGCCTCGAAGCCAAGCCCGAGCGTGCCTTGGGCCCGGGGGCTACTGTCGGCGTCCTGGGAACTGGGGACCCCAGACTTGCCTGCCTGCAGCCCACGGCGTGGCTCCACCAGCGGCCCTGTACGGCCCATCTTCACCAGCAAACACTCAAGACCCTCGCGAGGGACCAAGCCTCGTGAGGCGGACGACGCAAGACCTCCTCGGGGGCGGCCTCACCAGGCTGGCTCGCGAGGGGCAGAGAGATCAAGGCAAGGGGCACCTCGCGAGGTTCTTGTGATGCAAGCTATGACGACCAAGGCCAGGTGAGCGCCAGCGCGCAGTGTCCTCGTTTCCTCTTTGGTGCTAAAGAAGCAAGCGCAGGCACAGAGTCCCGAGGCATCAAGCAAAGGTTTCCATGTCGGTGCAACGAGACCAAGACCAGCAGGACGGCAGGACGGAGGTCACCATGGAGCCCAGGACGACGTCACCACCAGAGCCTTTGGCAGGCGAAGACCATCTTTTATCAGGATAGCTTGTGCTAGTTGTCCCCCTTCAAACTGGCCGTTGTGGGATCCCTTCCCACCTAATATTTGGGAAGAGGGCCCGGTCCTCTATAAATAGGTCTAGCCACCACCGTAGGGAGGCAGATCATCCTGGACTAGATTTCACCAAGGCCACCAGAAAAACTCACCAAGCAAAAGAACGCCTCTCCTCAGGAGGCTGTTCTTCCCTTATAATTGTTCATCCTCAGCCCGAGAGGCAATCCATCACACCACACTGGAGTAGGGTATTACACCACATCGGTGGCCCGAACTAGTATAAATCTTGTGTCCCTTTGTTTTGCAGGTCTGACGCGCTAAGCCTTGAGATTGCGGTGAGGGCGAGGGCTAGAGGGGGAGAGGTCTTCGTGCGCACCACAGTGTTCAAACCTCAAGGGTTTTTGCCGGAACCCGAAATCTGACAGTCCCGGATATTGCATTATATGCATCGGCTCCGAATCATGTCTTTGGTTTATAGTTGGGTTGCCCGGCTCCCGTGCTTACCACCTTACGTTTCGCTCGTTCGGCTAAGGTAGTAAAGGGAGCACTACTATGATTGTATTTATGGTTCGTCCGGTCAAGTACCTCAGTAGAGAAAGCCAAAAACTGACTGCCATGATAAGCGAGAGCTGGTCGGCGATTCAGTGACTTAGTATTATACTACAAATCGTTAGTGATTCACCCCGTGTTATACGAGGGGATGGTCTTCATCCAGTCGTATGGAAAAGGCACCATAGCCCGGATAGCCACACATGCACAAGGGGCTAGTACTTAGCTCCACAGTCAAACTATAAGTGCATCTAGTTCCACCCCTAGTTGGTTTTGGAGTATTGACGACAAACTTGGTTGAGGGACTAATGTGTTTGTGAGAATTGCAGGATAACACAGGTAGTAGGCCCTTAGTGATTCGGTTTACCTACTAGAGATGACCCCTAAAAATGTGTGAAGACATTGAAGACAATGGTGGTCTTTGAAGATCTTCACAGTGAAGATTATGACATGAGAAGACATTCACATGAATACTATGGAGTGCGAAGACATAGTTGTTTTGCAGTTTCCTTTTCTTCTTTGTTGAGCCATAGGAACCACTGCACTGTTAAGTGGGATCCAAGTGAACAAAGTCAGAGTGACTGATGTGATGCTCAACCAAATCCTATGTCTTTGAGCGAAGACAATGAGAGCAAATCTTATCTAGGGCTGGATGAGTCAGCTTTGCTTGTACCCCAAGTCAAGTTGTTGCATGTGTTTGAAATCTGACCGTTGGACACATGTCAGTCATTAGTGACCCAGGGTCATTTTGGACATATCAGGTCGGGTTGCCTCTTGGCTATAAATAGCCCACCCCCTACACCATAAATTGGTGGCTGCTTAGAGTTAGTGCACGACTTTTTTCGTTTGAGAGCAACCCACCTCGGAAGCATTTGAGAGAGAGAGATCCTTGCGAGGACAAAGCCCAAAACACCCAGAGCCAAAGAGTGTTAGGCATCACTGAAGTCTTCCTGTCCACGTGATCTGAAGACTTGTTACACTTGAGGACTGTGAATCCTCCAGCCGGTTAGGCGCCGCGTTCTGAGCATCCAAGAGTCATTGTGGATCGCCAGTGAACGAAGTATGTGACGGTTTGGAAGTATACCTTGAAGACTTACTAGAGTAATCGGGTGAGGACTATGTGTCCTTAGCTCAAGGGGAATAAGCTGAAGACGCGGTCTTCTGAGTTAAATCTCAGCCTCCCTAACCAGACGTACAGTTATCACAACAACTGGAACTAGTCTACCAAATCCTTGTCTTCACCAAGCTATTGGTTCTATCCTTCACTGCCCTTTACTTTACAGTTTGTCTTCGTGAAGTCATTTCTTGCCTCTATGATCTAATTGAATTCACTGAGTGAAGACTGTTTACTATTTCGCTTCATACTGTCTTCCATCCTGATCCATACTACCTAGGTGCTGATAGTCTTCATGCTTTCACTTCATTGCTTACTTGAATATGGCTTGCCTAGTGTAGTCTACCTTCCGCTGCATATCAATAGGATCATTTCTACTGTTTGTCTACAAAGCCCCCATGTTTTGAAGACATTCATAAAAATCGCCTATTCACCCCCCTCTAGTCGATAACTAACACTTTCAAAAACTCCTATGGCTAAGTGAAAGTAATAAAGCCGCATAGTATGATTGCTTGGTTCACCTCACGGACACCTCCTTTATGGACCAAGATGATGGATAAAGTGTGGTCACACGTTATCTCGAGCACCCTTGTAGCATCTACATGGGGGCTGAAGCCGACGACTGGCAACTTTCAGAAATATAACAATAAACAGCCGCACAGGAGAAAAAAACGCTCGAATAGAAGGCGCAAACATAGATATATAATATCATGGGTTCATAACATAGTTTGCACAACCCGAACACATCTAATCAAATATTATGTCCTTAGAACATTGGCCCTCTATCTCACGGGATCCTTCTAGGACGTCGTCAAAGTACCTCTCTGGCTTCCGATGATCTTTGCCCTCGGGCAGGCCTGCGGTTGCCACTTCAGTGGCCTTCATCTTCGCCCATTGCATTTTGACGCGGGCGAAGGCCATCCGGGCACCCTCTATGCAGGCCGAGCGCTTCACAACATCAATCAGCGGCCGCGCATCCACAAGCCGCTCCACCAAACTGAAGTAGCTGCTCGGGATCAGCTCGGTCGGCCAGAGTTGGACTATTAGGTCCTTCATGGCCAAACCTACCACCCTATGCGGCTCTACCAGTTGCTTCAGTTTGTCGTTCAGCGGCGTCGGGTGTCCCGGTGTGAGAATTGTGACCAGAATAGCTTCTTATTCGAATTCCCCTCCTGGGCTTGGAAGAATTATGTGGCATCAGCGGCACTCTTCGGAAGATCCATAAAAGCGTCTGGAGAACTCCACACTCGTGTGAGCAAAGAGTACCTCTGACCTCCAAAGATACTCTGCAAAAGAAAGGCCTTACCAGCCACTATCTGCCTCTCCTGGTGGATCTCTTCGTGAGTGCTCTGGGACCCACTCCGCGCCTCTTTGGAGTCGTGGAGAGCCTTGGCGAGCTTGAAGGACTGGGCCAAAGTCTTCTGCTACAATGTTTCGCATTTGCTGATGGCATCCTTCAGCTCCTGCTCGAATTCGGCCACCCGAGCTTCGTGTTGGCGGCGGGCAGTTTGTTCGGCCTCTAGTTCAGCAGCTGCTTTATTAGCGGCTACCTTATTCGCCTCTGCTTCCTTCTTGGCCTGGGCAAGGGCGCCTTTGTGGGTCTTGACCTCGGCTGCGCCAACTATGATCATAGTCAAAGCATTTTATGAGTTAAACTCTCAATATACATATCACTCTTGACATGAAAATAAATTTTTACAACATACGCATACCTTACGTTTTAGTCGAACCGCTTGTTGATGCAGTCGAGCTCCTCATTGGCCACTTGAAGCTTCCGATTGAGTTCGGAAACTTCTGCGGCTTGGGTGGTTGCCGCCAACATGGAGGCCTTTTACAATGATATCACAATATGTTACTATCTCGATTACTATGTGGATCCTCGGTCCGGTTTCTTCTAAACCGGACAGACCCTCAGGGGCTACTGTCTGTACACAGGTTTACTCTTTCATATGAAAAGTTTTTAGAACGTTACGTTGCATACCTCGAAGCCTGTCAGTAGGCTGCAGAAGGCTTCGTTAAGTCCGTTTTTAGTAGACTGAACCTTCTCCATAACCACACCCATCAGGGTGTGGTGCTCCGCCATGAGGGAAGCACTCTGTAGTGCTTCCTCCATAGTGTTGGGCGCCTCCGGATTAATGGAGGCTGCCGATGGAGCTGTTGCTCCTCCGCCCTCTTTTGAAGAGGGTTGCTTATCCGATCTTGAAGCCATGCTGGTCTCCGGAATGGTGATCGGCTGGGGCCCAGATTGTTGGGGCTCCCCACCGTCGATTGTCATAGGGGCTGCCTCCCCTAGGTCTTCGGCGACCGAGGTATTAACCTCAACTGCTCTTAAACGGTTTTGTTCGCCCCCTCTCGGCCAGGAGAGGTCCTTCGGAATGACACTTCGATGTCCTCCATAGTGATAGGCGAGGGGGATCACGGTGGCGTGTCGCTCTCTGCCATTTCGGGCGGCAGAGAATTCCCCTCCGATAATGGAGTACGCGGGAGCGCGCGAGGAGGGCTGAAAGGCAAATAACAAAATAACTTACATGATGGAAGCAGGTAGACCAAAGATAAATGGTAAGGATTCTAAATACTTATGATTCGGCCAGGGGCTTCACCCTGGGATGTCTCTTGGGGACTAGTTCAGACTCTGAGTCCGAACTGTCCGGGAGGGTTAGCTTCCCTCTCTTGGGCGCCTCCCACTTCGGGTCTTCAGAGGCTGCCCTCTTCTTCTTCCTTCCCTTATGGGGGGAGTCTCTCTCCTCCTCCTCCTCTTCCTCCTCGTCTCCTTCGTGGGAAAAGAGGGCTTCGGTCTCTCCAGACACTGTTTCCGAAGGACCCTTAGGGCAGGGGCTGCCTTTGGCCTCCTTGCCTTTCTTCTTCTTGGTTTTCTTCTCCGGCGCCTGATAGGGCACCGGGACCAGCATCTTCGTTAGCTGGGGTGTGGTCGGGTCCTCAGGCAGCGGTGCTGGATAGTTGATCCATTCCGCCTTTGCCGTCCAGACCTGTAAGGAAAGCGGGTAATATAATTTCTGTCATGTTTGAAATATTGACTGGATAGGTCCTCAGAAAGATTGTGCTTACTGCCATGGCCGGGTTCTCGATGTCGAGTATGATGTCCTCGGTCTTCTTCGGCCACTTCTTCTGAGCCTTGAAGAGCTGCTTCCATATATCTTCGTGTGTGGTGCCGAAGAAGCGCTTCAGGGTCCGTGTCTCCTCTGGATTAAACTCCCACATGGGGGAGGCCCGGAGCTGGCAGGGAAGGGTGCGGTGGGAGAGCATCACTTGGATCACATTTGTGACTCTGGTGATCTCGCCCAACATGTCATAGATGTGCTTCTAGAGCATCTTGACCTCCGATTAGGACCCCCAATCAAGGCCCTTGGCGGTCCATGAGGTGAGTCTCATAGGGGGTCCGAATCTAAAATCAGGCGTGGCCGCCTAGGTGGCGTCACATGGTTCGGTGATATAGAACCAATCCTACTGCCATACCTTGACTATCTCCACGAAAGCCCCTTCTGGCCAGATTGCGTTGGTGAGCTTTCTTACCATAGCTCCGTCGCAATCCACATGTTGTCCGTCGACCACCTTCGGCTTCAGATTAAATACCTTGAGCCACAGGCCTAAGTGTGGGGTGATCCGGAGGATAGCCTCACACACGATGATAAACGTTGATATGTGGAGGAAGGAATTTGGGGCTAGAACATGGAAATCTAGCCCGTAGAAAAACATGAGACCCCAGGCGAAGGGGTGGAGGGGAAATCCCAGCCCCGGAAGGAAATGGGGGATGAACACAACCCTCTCACCAGGCCCTAGAGTAGGAATGACCTGGTCTTTGTCTGGAGCCTATGCGCGATGTCCACGGACAGATAACCCATGCTCGAGAGATCTTTGACGTCCTTTTAGGTGATGGTGGAGGCCTCCCACTTGCCCTTGGAGCCAGACCCGACCATTGCTGGGAAGGGTGGCGGCGGTGGAGGAGGTCGAAGTTGTGGGGCTGGAGCTTGGATATTAGGAGACAGAAGCTAGAGGAAGGCGTGAAGAAAAAGGAGGGGTCTTTACCCTTTTATGGCCGGTGAAAATGCCAAGCGTCCCCTCTGAAGCCATAAAACTCGCCCGCTCCCAACGAAATCGTACATAAGGTGCGATTGGAATACCCAAATCATATTGATGAGAATCCCATAATGGGCGGGCACAATCTCTATTTTGATGAGACGTGTCAATGGAGGCTATGCCTCGAAACGTGAAGCAAGCAGCATGAAAACGGTTCAAAGTGTTGAAAAGTCAAGTGTGACGCTTCGCCAAAAGAGTTGTCAATAAAGACACTGTTTATATTTGGACGCCTTGACTTTTTAGCTAAGGGTTGTATTAATTATGTAGAGCCAGCCACGATCCCTTTATGCAGGAGGCCTAATTAAAATATTCAGGAGGAGGAACCCTCCTTACAATGCCGAAGACAATCCGCGTGCCGAACACATCGTCATCGAAGACTGGTTCAGGGGCTACTGAGGGAGTCCTAGATTAGGGGGGGGGTCCTCGAGTGTCCGATCTATTCGATATGAGCTGGACTGATGGGCTGTGAAGACAAAGCAGAAGATTATCCCCCGTGTCCGGGTTGGACTCCTATGTGCGTGGACGACAAGTTTGGTTTCTGGGTGTACTATTTCCTTCCTCTGCAAACTGACTTTGTATAAACCTAGGCCCCACCGGTGTGTATATAAATCTGAGGGTTAGGTCCATAGGAAGGGGGAAGATTCATAGGCTAGACAGCTAGGGTTTGTACATTACGATCTCGAGGTAGATCAACTCTTGTAACCCTTATACACACACCGAATATAATCAAGCATGATGTAGGGTTTTACCTCCTTTAAGAGGGACCAAACCTAGGTAAACATCGTGTCCCTGCTGTTCCTTGTTACCATCGATCCTCAGACACTTAACTTGGGGCCCCTTACCCGAGATCCGCCGGTTTTGACATCGACATCTCCCAAGTTGTCTTCTGGTCCAAAAAATCTCCAAAAAGTTTCGCTGCATTTGGACTCCGTTTGGTACTGATATTCTGTGAAGTAAAGAATAAAAAACAACAACTAGCACTGGGCACTATGTCAATAGGTTAGTCCCAAAAAATGATATGAAGTTTCTATATGATTGTAAAACATCCAAGAATGATAATATAACAACATGGAATAATAAAAAATTATAGATACGTTGGAGACATATCAGTTGTTTATCTAAAAGGGTGTGAGGACAAGATTGCAACATGGAAAGTACGTCAGTCGAGCTACGTTTTGGGCAAAGAACTAGGGAAGATCCACATGAAGGATTTTCCACATGCAGAGATGTGGGAAGACGGGTTGTGGAGCAAGGCCGGAGGGGAGGAAGCTGTACCTGGGGGTCGTCGTGATGTAACTAGGAGGGCACCGACAGGCGGGATCTTCCCTACCGCGCCAAAGCTTGGTCAAAGAGAACTGCGGGTACCGCAGATCAAGACGTGCTGCCTCGACGCTGTCGCAGAGCAACGATGCATGTCTTCCCTTCCCGTCGGTGTACGGGATCGGTTCGGATCAGTGACCAGCGTTGAGAGAGAGAGAGAGGCCACCACCGTTTTGTGTGAGAGAGTGTGAAGACAGACCAACCCTGTAGGCAAGATCCATTGTATATAGTGGAGAGGATTACTTTTTTCTTGATAACAATCGTTTTATATTATGTGCGTGCCATTAAGCAATATAACGTTTTCTAAAAATAATGCGCCAACGCGTAAAGTTGAACTTCGTTTCGTGCACGCGTGGTACATGACCTCCGTAAGTAAACAACCACTACACGCTCTCAAATTTGCACGTGGGCTGCCATTTCGTATAGAAATGAGCTCCACCATGTACCCGCGCGGGTGTGGTTGGGAACAAAGTGTGAGTACATGCACCTATCCTCTTTGTGTACGTACACCACCTACGTGGATGTGTGTGATAGAGATACAAACCTAGAGAGAGATGGTGTGTGGGTTCATGAGTGTTTTGTGTGGGGTGCATGAGCGATAGACAGGGAATATGTGTCGATGATATCTCAAACAAAAAATGTAACATATGCAATGTGTGTGAAACAGAGGCTTGGATATATCATATATAGAGGGGCGATCAACAAGAAGAGAGTGGAGGGATCATCAGCATGAGATATCCATAGAATCAAAGAGAAGGATGCTACTTCTTGAGCTTGCGTTGATTTTTCCCTTGAAGAGGATAGGGTGATGCAGGAAAGTAGAGATAAGTATTTCCCTCAATTAAGAACCAAGGTATCAATCCAGTAGGAGGCACAAGAAAGTCCCCAATATATGCACCCGCACAAACTAACAAACACTTGCACACAACGCGAAAAAGACGTTGTCAATCCCTTCACGGTTAGAAACAAGAGTGATATCTGATAGAGATATGTATAAAAGATAAATAAAAGAGCAAACTAAAGTAAATATAAATAAATTGCACCAAGGTATTTTTGTGTTTTTTGGTTTATAGATCTGAAAATATATGATGGAAAATAGACCCGGGGGCCATAGGTTTCACTAGAGGCTTCTCTCTTGAAAGTAAACATACGGTGGGTAAACAAATTATTATTGAGTAATTGATAGAAAAGTGCATAGTTATGACGATATCTAAGGCAATGATCATGAATACAGGCATCACGCCTGTGAAAAGTAGACCGACTCCTGCCTGCATCTACTACTATTACTCCACAGATCGACCGCTATCCAGCATGCATGTAGAGTATTAAGTTCATAAGAACGGAGTAACGCTTTAAGTAAGATGACATGATGTAGAGGAATAAACTCAAGAAATATGATATAAACACCATCTTTTTATCCTTCATGCCAACAATGAAATATGTGCCTCGCTACCCCTTCTGTCATTGGGTGAGGACACCGCAAGATTGAACCCAAAACTAAGCACCTCTCCCGTTGCAAGAAAAACCAATCTAGTTGGCCAAACCAAACCAATAGTTTGAATAAAAATACAAAGATATCTTAATCATGCGTAAAAAGAGTTCAGAGAAGACTCAAATAATATTCATAGATAACCTGATCATAAATCCACAACTCATTGGATCTCAACAAACGCACCGCAAAAGAATATTACATTGGTTAGAACTCAAAGAACATCGACGAGAACATTGTATTGAAGATCAAAGAGAGAGAAGAAGCCATCTAGCAACTAGCTATGGACCCGTAGGTCTGAGGTAATCTACTCACGCTTCAACAGAAGGGCAACAAGGTTGATGTAGAGGCCCTCTGTGATCGAATCCCCCTCCGGCAGGGTGCCGGAAAAGGCCCCAAGATGGGATCTCACGGGAACAGAGGCTTGCGGTAGTGGAAAAGTATTTTGGTGGATGCTTCTGATGTTGGGGGAATATTTGAGAATATATAGCACTAGAATTAGGGTCGGAGGACTCCCAAGGGGCCCACAAGCCCTCAGGGCGCGCCCTAGAGGCTTGTGGCCTCCTCGGGACTCTTATGGACCTCTCTTCAAGTCACGTAGGTGTCTTCTGGTCCAAGAAAAATCATCATAAAGTTTTATTCCATTTGGACTCTGTTTGATATTCCTTTTCTGTAAAATTCAAAAACAAGGAATAAACAGAAACTGGCACTGGCCTCTGTGTTAATAAGTTAGTCCCCAAAATAATATCAAGGGATGAAGTGTGTGTGCACGTGCAAAAGAATATTACTTCACGTGCACTGGCCCAGGTCGTGCCCGAGGGGGGCTAGCTTGTGGGCCCCTCAGAGCTCCCCTAACCCTAATATTTGGCCTATAAATTCCCAAATATTCCCAAATGACTAGAAGCGTCCACAAAAATACTTTTCCGCCATCGTAACCTTCTGTACCTATGAGATCCCATCTCGGGACCTTTTTCGGCACCCTGTCGAAGGGGAATTCGATCACTGAGGGCTTCTACACCAACTCTATTGCCCTTCCGATGAAGCGTGAGTAGTTTACCATAGACCTACGGGTCCATTGCTAGTAGCTAGATAGCTTCTTCTCTCTCTTTGATCCTCAATACCATGTTCTCCTCGATGTTCTTGGAGATCTATCTGATGTAATCTTCTTTTGCGGTGTGTTTGTCGAGATCCGATGAATTGTGGATTTATGATCAGCTTATCTATGAATTTTATTTGAATCTTCTCTAAATTATTATATGCATGATTTGATATTTTTGTATTTCTCTTTGAATTATCGGTTTGGCTTGGCCAACTAGATTGGTATTTCTTGCAATGGTACATGTGCTTAGTTTTGGGTTCAATCTTGCGGTATCCTCACCAAGTGACAAAGTAGGGGTAGCGAGGCACGTATTTGTATTGCTGCCATCAAGGGTAAAAATATGGAGTTTTCATCATATTTCTTGAATTTATCCCTCTGCATCATGTCATCTTGCTTAAGGTATTACTCTGTTCTTATGAACTTAATACTCTAGATGCGTGCTGGATAGCGGTCGATGTGTGGAGTAATAGTAGTAGATGCAGGCAGGAGTCGGTTTACTTGACATGGGCGTGATGCCGGTATTCATAATCATTGCCTTGGATATCGTCATAACTTTGCACTTTTCTATCAACTTCTCGACAGTAATTTGTTCACCCATCGTATTATTTTCCTTCAATAGAGAAGCCTCTGGTGAAACCTATGGCCCCCAGGTCTATTTTTCATCATATATTTTCATATCTATAAATCAAAAAACCCAAAAATATGTCGCCACAATTTATTTACTTTTATTTTGTTTTAAATTTTAGTAATCTTTTATATCTATCTCTATCAAATCTCACCTTTGCAAGTGATCGTGAAGGGATTGACATCCCCTTTATCGCGCTGGGTACAAGTGTTTGATTGTTTGTGCAGGTGCATAGATTGGGGACTTGCTTGTATCTCCTACTGGATTGATACCTTGGTTCTTGATACATCTCTAACGTGTCTATAATTTTTTATTGTTCCATGCTGTTATATCATCAATCTTGGATGTTTTATAATCATTTTATAGTCATTTTATATCATTTTTGGTATTAACCTATTGACATAGTGCCAGGTGCCAGGTGCGGTTTTTTGCATGTTTTTTACATCGCAAGAAATCAATACCAAATGGGGTCCAAATGCAGCAAAACTTTTTGTGGATTTTTTGGACCAGAAGACAACCAATGGACCGAAGAAGCACTTGGGGGCTACTCTGAGGGGAGCACAACCCACCAGGGCGCACCTGGAGGGCCAGGCACGCCCTGGTGGGTTGTGCCCACCTCGGGTGCCCCCTAGAACGCCTCTTTACTCTATAAATACCCCAATATTCCAGAAACCCTAGGGGACTCGACGAAAATCAATTCCAGCCGCCGCAGAGTCCGGAACCACTAGATCCAATCTAGACACCATCACGAAGGGGTTCAGCACTTCCATTGGTGCCTCTCCGATGATGCGTGAGTAGTTCTTTGTAGACCTTCGGGTCCGTAGTTAGTAGCTAGATGGCTTCCTCTCTCTCGTTTGATTCTCAATACAATGGTCTCTTGGAGATCCATATGATGTAACTCTTTTGCGGTGTGTTTGTTGGGATCCGATGAACTTTGAGTATATGATCAGATCTATCTCTTTTTATCCATGAAAGTTATTTGAGTTTTTTTGATCTCTTATATGCATGATTGCTTATAGCCTCGTATTTCTTCTTTGATATTTGGGTTTTGTTTGGCCAACTTGGTCTATTTATCTTGCAATGGGAAGAGGTGCTTTGTAGTGGGCTTGATCTTACGGTGCTTGATCCCAGTGACAGAAGGGGAACCGACACGTATGTATCGTTGCTACTAAGGATAAAATGATGGGGTATATTTCTACATAAATAGATCTTGTCTACATCATGTCATCGTTCTTATTGCATTACTTCGTTCTCCATGAACTTAATACACTAGATGCATGCTGGATAGCGGTTGATGTGTGGAGTAATAGTAGTAGATGCAGGTAGGAGTCGGTCTACTAATCTTGGACGTGATGCATATATAATGATCATTGCCTGGATATCATCATGTTTATTTGAAGTTCTATCAATTGCCCAACTGTAATTTGTTTACCCACCGTTTTCCATTTTTCTCGAGAGAAGCCACTAGTGAAACCTACAGCCCCCGTGTCTCTTTCTCATATTATTTGCCTTTGCGATCTATTTTGCTTTGCTGTTATTTTCATATATAATAAACCCAAAAATACTAAAATACCTTTCTACGATTTATTCGTATTTATTCTATTTGGCGTTCAATCTATCAATCTACTACAATGTATTCATGTCCGTTTTTCCAATTTCTGGCGCGTACAAAGGGATTGACAACCCCTTTAATACACATGTCGGATTCTAGGCTCCGCAGACCCCTGAGAGGTTCAAACACTGGGGTGCGTACAAAGAACTCCTTCTTCCCAACCTACCAGCCTAACGATTCCACAGCTTAGCACAACGAACCTAAGGGACAAGAGACACGGTAGCTTATCCTAGTTCGGGCCACCTTGCGGTGTAATACCCTACTCCAGCTTTGTGGTGGATTGCCTCGAGGGGCTGAGGATGAATTAATACAGTGGTTGAATGGCCTCAGGAGGTGAGGTGTTCTTGAGCTCGATGAGCTAGAGAGGTGGTCAGGGTGGAATGGATCTGTCCCCTTCTATGGTGGTGGCTAAGTCCTATTTATAGTGGCGTTGGTCCTCTTCCCAAATGTAGGCGGGAAAGGATCCCACAACGGCAAATTTTGAAGGGAGAGAACTAGTACAAGTTATCCTGACAAAAGTAGTCTTTGCCTGCAAAGGCTATGGTGGTGACGCTATAGTAGGCTCCGCGATGACCTCCGTCCTGTCGTCCTGGCGGTCTTGGTCTTGTTGCACCAATATGGAAACCTTTTGCTTGATTCCTCGGGACTCCGCGCCCGCACTTTCCCCCTTAGCACCAAAGAGGAAACCGGTACGCTGTGCCCGCCTGGCCTTGGTTGTCATGGCTCACGTCATGTGAACCTCGCGAGATGCACCTTGCCTTGATATCCCCACTCCTCGGCAGCCAGCCTGGCGAAGCCGCCCCCAGGGAGGTCTTGGTGTCGTCCCCCTCGCGAGGCTTGGCCCCTCACGAGGGTCTTGAGTCATTGCTGCTAAAACTGGGCCGTACCGGGCCGCTGAAGGAGCCACCCGTGGGCCATAGGTAGGCAAGTCTGGGTGCCCTCATTCCCA
This sequence comes from Triticum dicoccoides, assembly GCF_002162155.2. Lineage (NCBI taxonomy): Eukaryota > Viridiplantae > Streptophyta > Magnoliopsida > Poales > Poaceae > Triticum > Triticum dicoccoides. The sequence continues at coordinate 305,141,414 of NC_041388.1, read as the reverse complement.
GGACGCCAACAGTAGCCCCCGGGCCCAAGGCGCGCTCGAGCTTGGCTTTGAGGCGAAGCCAAAGGGCAAGTGTGGAGTGTTGCGGGCCTCAACCACCTGCGGCCTTGATCGCCGCATGGCGATTGACGAGACTGAAGGAAATATACCCTAGAGGCAATAATAAAGTTGTTATTTATATTTCCTTATATCATGATAAATGTTTATTATTCATGCTAGAATTGTATTAACCGGAAACTTAGTACATGTGTGAATACATAGACAAACAGAATGTCCCTAGTATGCCTCTACTTGACTAGCTCGTTAATCAAAGATGGTTAAGTTTCCTAGCCATAGACATGTGTTGTCATTTGATGAACGAGATCACATCATTAGAGAATGATGTGATGGACAAGACCGTTAGCTTAGCACTATCATCGTTTAGTTTATTGCTATTGCTTTCTTCATCACGTATACATGTTCCTATCACTATGAGATTATGCTACTCCCAAATACCGGAGGAACACTTAGTGTGCTATCAAACGTCACAACATAACTGGGTGATTATAAAGATGCTCTACAGGTGTCTCCGATGGTGTTTGTTGAGTTGCCATAGATCAATATTAGGATTTGTTACTCTGATTCTCGCAGAGGTAGCTCTAGGCCCTCTCGGCAATGCACATCACTATAAGCCTTGCAAGCAATGTGACTAATGAGTTAATTGTGGGATGATGCATTACGGAATGAGTAAAGAGACTTGCCGGTAACGAGAATAAACTAGGTATGGTGATACCGACGATCGAATCTCGGGCAAGTAACATACCGATGACAAAGGGAACAACGTATGTTGTTATGCAGTTTGACCGATAAAGATCTTTGTAGAATATGTAGGAGCCAATATGAGTATCTAGGTTACGCTATTGGCTATTGACTGGAGATGTGTCTCGGTCATGTCTACATAGTTCTCGAACCCGTAGGGTCTGCACGCTTAATGTTCGATGACGATTTGCATTATGAGTTATGTGATTTGATGTACCAAAGGTTGTTTAGAGTCCCGAATGAGACCACGGACATGACGAGGAGTCTTGAAATGGTCGAGACATAAAGATCGATATATTGTAAGGATATATTCGGACATCGGAAAGGTTTCGAGTGATTCAGGTATTTTTCAGAGTATCAAAGAGTTACGGGAATTCACCGGGGGAAATAGTGGGCCTTAATGGGCCATACGGGAAAGGAGAGAAAGGCCTTAAGAGGTGGCCGCGCGCCCCCCATGGCAAGTCCGAATTGGACTAGGGAGGGGGTGGCGCCCCCTCTCTTTCCTTCTCCCTCTCCTACTCCTTCCCTCTCTCCCCTCTTGGAAAAGGAACCGGACTCCAACTAGGATTGGAAATCCTAATTGGACTCCCCCTATAGGTACTCCCTCCTAGGCTGGCCTCCTCTTCCCCCTCCTTTATATACGTGGGCAGGGGGCACCCCAAAGGCACTCCAAGATTTGTCTTAGCCGTGTGCGGTGCCCCCCTCCACAGTTTTCCACCTCGGTCATATCGTCGTAGTGCTTATGCGAAGCCCTCCGTCGTAAACTTCATCATCACCGTCACCACGCCGTTGTTCTGACAAAACTCTCCCTCGGCCTCAGCTGGATCAAGAGTACGAGGGACGTCACCGAGTTGAATGTGTGCAGATCGCGGAGGTGCCATGTGTTCGGTACGTGATCGGTTGGGTCGCAAAGATGTTTGACTATATCAACCGCGTTACTAAACGCTTCCGCTTTCGGTCTACAAGGGTACATAGACACACTCTCCCCTCTCGTTGATATGCATCTCCTAGATAGATCTTGTGTGATCGTAGGTAATTTTTTTTGAAATACTGCGTTCCCCAACAGAGACGTGGGCACCTCCGCTTCCTCGTGCTGCCTCTGCAACCATTCAATTTGACGGGACTCTACTGCATGCAGAGGAAAATCATCATTACGTGCGATCGTGGAGGAGGGCGGTTGGCCTCCTTCTTGTTATAAATGAGGGGAGGGGCAGAGCCCCCTCGCTCATCTCTGCCTTGTCACTGCCTGCTCCTTCTTCCTCCCCCTTGTCTCGCTGTCTTGCTGCAACACCCATGATGCCAACAAAGAGTTTCTCGGCCGCGGAGAAGGGGAAGGCTCTCCAGGAGGGGCCCGGCTCGCCGCCGCCCAAGAGGGGGCAGCGGCGCCCTCGCAAGCATGCCGCGACTCCTGCTGTCGCTCCTTGGGGGCGCGGGCGTACTCCTTCAGGGACCGGCATCGTCCTCGGCGGTCGCAGCGGTGTTTCCTCTCGCGACGGGGGTAGCTCGAGGTGGGGCAGCCCTTGTGCCGAGGGGAGGCGCGTCGTGGTCGCCCGGCCTTCGTGGTCGCGCTTCCATTCGGTGAAGGTGCTCCTGGAGTTCGTCGTGTGGTCGGAGAAGCCGGCCGGCACCTGGCTCCAGCTTCCACGCTTCTTCGTCGGCGAGCTGCCGGCTGTGGGTCTTGATGGCCTCAGGTTGTAGGCCGACAGTTGCTGCAGCAAGGCCTCGTGGGTCGCGGTCGAGGTCTCCGTCATGGGCAGCGCGGCCCTGACTCACGGCTGGCAGACGTTTGCTCGTGCACGCGGCTTGAGTGGAAGGTGCACCCTTCACTTCAAGTATGACGACGTCGCGACCTTCTTCATGAGGGTGTTTGGGGAAAACGGCCGCCGCGCAGGGTGCTTCCCCGAGGACAGCGGCGGCAACGACGAGCTCGGCCTTGACGACAGTCGTGATGATGCTGAGGACGGGCTTGCCCTTGGCGATGGCCGCAGTTCGTCCAACGGCGGCGGCTCCTTCTCCAGCGAGAGCACCAGCAGTGGTGGCTACGACCAGCTGCCACGCCGCCGGGCTAGCTTCGAGGATGGTGGCGGATCATCTCGTCGCCACGCTTCAGTGAAGCATGAGGAGGACTCAGGCTGAGCCGCGTCCAGGAGGCCCTCAGAGCCGGGCCTCGTGAGCCATTACAGTCATGGGGGCCACTTTTGTTTTACCATTCTCTTTCTCATGCATTCGAAAAAAGTGGAGGGCCCTGCTGGGGCGTGTGGCGAACCGTGATACCTATGTTACTATGCTATGTTTATTATTCTGGCGTTATGTTGTGGTGCTTATGTTCCAAATAGGTATGGTAGGATAACTTAGCTTGATACACTGGCGGTAGTTTCCCTCCTCGTGAGGGTGCACGCTTAGTTTATCTGAGGGGGCCCTCTTGCTGGCGGCTCAAGGGCCATTGGTCTCTAGAGACGTCCTGAAGCTGCGGAATTGTTAGAAAATTTGGTCGAGCGTCTTGTTCTTCCCTGCGCGATCCCTTAGGTATGCGCTGGTCGTGGCACAATGCACCGCGTCGTAGTACCCGGGGGGCATGGACTTTAAGAGGGTGCATAGGTCACGAGCCTATTCGAGGACGTCTTGTGAGAATAGAAAAAGCCAAGGCCCTGGGAAACAGGGCTGCGGCGAGGTATGTTCATGGCGCGGGGCGGGCCCGACACGTACGCACATACCTGCCCAGCCCCCGCGCGCGAGACGCGCAAGGAAAGGCGGCGGCAACTGCCACCCCTCCTGGGCCAAGATCGACGGGCAAGAGAAAAGTCAAGGGGAAATCCAACTTAGAAATCCAAAATGCGAGAACTACGAATTCCATTAAGAGAGATTGCAAACCAACTAAAGAAAGCAAGCAAACAGTCGTGTCCGGCACCTAGTCTAGTCTTCTCACCAGCACAGAGCTAAGTGTTGCCACTAGGACGTGGGAGGGAGCCCCCGAGACCGGAGGGCGGCACTTTGGACACTCCAGGGCGTGTACAACCCCACTCATTATTACGTGAGAGTGTCACGAGCGGAGACCTTCATAGGCACTGGGCCTTGCTTCATGGGTAGAACTTCCGGAGGTGCTGGATGTTCTAGGCTTTCTGGATGGGGACCCCGTCCTGCGTCTCCAGGCGCATGGCGCCAGGCTTGGAGACGCGGGCGACCCTAAACAGGCCCTCCCACAAGGGTGAGAGCTTATGCAGACCTTCCCTAGAGAGCACCCGCCGTAGGACGAGATCTCCCACCTCGAGCGTCCTGGAGCGGACGCTGCGGCAGTGATACCGCTGCAGCGCCTGCTGGTACCTTGCTGCTCGGAGCAAGGCTTGACGGCGGCGTTCCTCCCCCAGCACGAGGTTCATCCCCCGCTCGGCGTCCTAGCGTGCCTTGTCAAACGCCAAGACCCGTGTGGACCGAGGCCTGACCTCATGTGAGAGAACCGCTTCGGCTCCATAGATGAGGAAGAACGGAATTTCGCCGGTCGGCTTGGTCGCACTGGTGCAGACGGACCACAGCACAGACTGGAGCTCATTGAACCAGCCCCTGCCGCAGGCCTCAAGCTTCTTCTTGAAGGTTCATGTCTTGAGGCCCCTCAGGACTTCCATGTTGGCGCGCTCAGCTTGTCCGTTGCTCCTCAAGTGTGCCATTGAGGCGTAGCATATCTGCGTTCCAAGGTTAGCACAATATGTTTTAAAGAGGTTGCTAGTGAACTGTGAGCCGTTGTCGGTGATGATGCAGTTAGGGACTCCGAAGCGTCTCATGAGGCCCTTGATGAACTTGACTGCCGAACCGGCCGGGATGGTGCGGACTGCTTCCACCTCCGCCCATTTGGTAAACTTGTTGATGGCAACGTAGAGGCAGCGGTAGCCCCCGGGCGCTTGGGGGAATGGACCCAAGATGTCCAGCCCCAGACCGCAAACGGCCACGAGAGTGGGATGGTCTGGAGGCCCTGGGCGGGCTGGTAGATTTGCTTGGCGTGGAAGTGGAAGGCTTCACATGATCTCACCAGCTCGGCCGCGTCGGTGAGCGTCGTGGGCCAGTAGAATCCGCTGCGGAACGCCTTATGCCCGCGGTCTCCGCCGTGTATGTCGGCTAACAGCCGGCACCCCTGTTCCCTGGAGATGTGCCGCAAGGAAACATCGTTTGGTCGTTTTTGGTAAATCTCACCGTCCCGAATGCAGTAGGTTGTGGCCTGCCGAGCTACGCGCTCAGCGTCTTCTTCCTTCTCCGGCAGGGTCACATAAAGCAGGTATGCCTTGAATTCTTCAGTCCAGCATCCCTCCTGAAGCTCAAGTGCAAGGAGCAGGTGTGCTCCTGAGGTCGGGCCGCAGGCGGGGGCTCCCGAGGTTGGTGCTGGCGGGAGCTCCTCCTGAGGCAGTGCTGGCTCCGCAACTGGGGGGGGCTGCTGAAGGCTTGAAGAGGCACTCCTCGAAGACAACGGGCTCTTGAGGCTGGCATTTGAATGCCCTCTTGGCGATGTCATCGGCTTCCTTGTTCGTGCCACGGGGCACGTGCTACAACTCTAGGCCTAGGAATTGCTTCTCCATCTTACGTACCTCCGCTAGGTATGCCTCCATGTGTTCATCCTTTGGCTCGTACACTTTGTTGGAGAAGTTGACAAGGAGCTGGGAGTCGCCCTTGATGGTGAGGCGCTTCACGCCCAAAGCGGCTGCAGCCTTGAGGCCGGCGATCAAGCCTTCGTACTCTGTGATGTTGTTGGAGACCTTTTCGCCGTGCTGGAAGCAAAGTTGCACGGCGTAGTAGAGCTTGTCTTGAGTAAGCGAAACGAGCATGGCTCCAGTCCCCGCGCCCTGCCGTGCGAAGGAACCGTCGAAGTACATGACCCAACTGTCTCGTGCTTCGTTTCCTGGTGAGAGCGTCCGGCCCTCGCCTGCCTCCGGTCCTAGGGCATCGGTCCATTCCGCCATGAAGTTGGCGAGTGCAGCCCCCTTGATGACCCTAGTGGTGCTGAACTCCAGCTAAAATGCCTATAGTTCGATGTTCCATTCGGCGAATCTACCTGCAGCATTGGGGCTCCGGAGTACCCTCTCGAGTGGGTAGGCCGAAACGACCTTGATGGGGTGTCCTTGGAAGTAGTGGCGCAGCTTGCATGAGGCGTCGAGGAGCGCGAGCAAGAGCTTCTGCGGCATGGGGTAGCGTGCTCGCGCATCCCGCAGTACTGTGCTGACGAAGTACACCGGGTTCTCGATGAGGGCAGGATAGTCGGTGTAGTCTGAGACCTCCTGTGTCTGAGACGCCTGCTGAGGCTGGTGGACCTTAGGAGCTTGGTCGCCTGCTAGCGCTGCCAGGGCCTCAGGAGCTTCACCTGTTGGCGCAGCCAGGCCCTCAGGAGCGCCGCCTTGAGGCTGCGCCGCCTTGACCGAGTGCGTGGAGTCGTGTGTCAGGCCCTTCGACTGGTGCTCCCTCCTAATGGTCACCAGTGTCACGCTGGCTGAGTGAGGTGTGGCGGCCAGGTAGAGCACCAGGGGCTTGAGTGGACACAGTGCCACCATCATCGGCGAGCTGGTGAGGTATCTCTTGAGATCTTGTAATGCGGCATCGGCCTCCAGAGTCCACTCGAACGACCCCTTCTTCTTCATCAACTTAAAGAATGGGAGGGCGCGCTCCCCCAGCTTGGAGATGAAGCGCCCTAGTGTGATCACACAGCCCGCTAGCTTCTGCATTTCCTTAAGGGTCTATGGCGGGCTCATCCTTTCTATTGCCTTGACCTTCTCTGGGTTTGCCTCGATCCCCCTATGTGACACCAGAAAGCCCAACAACTTGCCGAAGGGGAGGCCGAACACGCATTTCTCTGTGTTGAGCCGCAAGTCCACCTTGCGCAGGCTGGCGAACGTCTCTTCTAGGCCCTCAATGAGGGTCCTTGCCTCCCGAGATTTCACACTATGTTGTCGACGTAGGCCTCAACATTCCTCCCGAGCTATTGTCCCAGAGTGATGTGCATGAGCCGTTGGAAGGTTGCCCCGGTGTTACGCAGCCCAAAGGGCATGCAGTGTAGCAGTACACCCCGCACGGGGTCAGGAAGGCCGTCTTCTCGACATCCTGCACCGCCATCTTGATTTGGTGATACCCAGAGAATGCGTCTAGGAAGCACATCAGGTCGCATTCGGCAGTGGATTTGACGATCTGGTTGATGCGTGGCAGCGGAAAGGGGTCGTGAGGGCATGCCTTGTTGAGGTTGGTGAAGTTGACGCACGTGTGTTCCTTCCCACCTTTCTTAGGAACTACGACCGGGTTTGCCAGCCATTCTAGGTACCGCACCTCCCGAATGACACCAGCGTCTTGCAGCTTGCAGGTTTCTTGGACAATGAACGACTGCTTCTCTATGGACTGCTGCCGTGCCTTCTGCTTCACCGGGCGTACATTGGGGCACACATTAAGGTGATGCTCGATCACCCCCCTTGGGACTCCGGCCAGGTCCTTGGGCTCCTATGCGAACACCTCCTTGTTCGCACGCAAGAAATCGACCAACGCCTTTTCTTGGTCTGGGGCAAGGTTGGCGCCTATGGTGAAGGAGGCTCCTGATGCCCCATCTTGGTCGACTGGCACCTGCTTCGTCTCGGCCCGGTCCTGAGAGAACATCTGCTTCTTCTTCGTCGGCCCAGCCCCCGGGGCCTCAGGGACCTCTTCCACTTTCGGCCATGTGGCAGCCGCAGCCCTAAAGGCGAGCTTGAGAGCCGTCAGTGCCTCCTTGGTGTCCCCGGCCACGGTGAGGACGCCGCTGCTTCCCGGCATCTTCATGAGGTTGTAGGCGGGGTCAGCTGACTCCATGAACTTGGCTAAGGCTGGGTACCTGAGGATGGTGTTGTATGGGAGGCCGATACGGGAGATGTCGAAGTCGATGAGCTCGGTGTAGTAGTTGTCGCGGGTACCAAAGATGACGAGGAGGCGGATCTGCCCTAGAGGCTGGTGGAGCCATTGACGACCCCGAAGAACGGCTTGCTGGGGCGGAGCCGGCCGTGTGACACGTGGAGCAAGCCAAAAGCTTCCATGGAGAGCACATTGAGTTCGGCCCCGCCGTCGATGAGGGTCTTGGTTACCGCCACATTACAGATGGTGGGGGTGTAGAGCATCGGGAGCGCGCCTGCGCCCGCGGTGGTCATAGGATGATCTCTTGAGTCGAAGGTGAGGTCGGCCTCGGGTGCCGCCCATCCCGGAGGAGTCCCCTGTCGCACGCAGGTAGCACTTGCTTGACGAAAGAACTGCTTCACATGGCGGTCCGATGGTGGCGCCTGAGAGCCACCGAGGAGGGTTGCGACGGCGTGGGGCGCTGGTGCTGCGAAGTGCGCGATGAAGAGGCCACGTAGCTCCTCCCAGGAGGCCACAGAAGATTCCGGGAGACTGAGAAGCCAAGCGCATGGTACGCCAGCGAGGGCCATGGGAAACCAATTTGCCATGACCTTGTCGTCGCGGCCTTCCGCCCAGACGGCCTCCTCGTACGCCTGAAGGAAGCCTGCTGGGCCCTCCGTGCCGTCGTATCTGGGCGGCATGTACAGCCTGAACTTGGGTGGCCACCGTACCCGCCGCAGAGCAGGGGTGAAGGCCCGGAGGCCCTCGACGCCTCCGCACGCACCGGTCGATCCACCAAGAGGGGCGGCGCCTACCATGGAAGCAGGGCAAAGAGATGAGGCGGGCAGAGGGACGGGGCGGACGGGAAGGCAGAGCTTCGATGCACCCCTACCTGGCGCCAAATGTCAGATTCTGGGCTCCGCAGACCCTTGAGAGGTTCGAACACTAGGGTGCATATGAAGAACTCCTTCTTCCCAACCTGTCGGCCCAACGATTCCACAGCTTAGCGCGACGAACCCAAGGGACAAGAGACATAGCAGTTTATCCTGGTTCGGGCCACCTTGCGGTGCAATACCCTACTCCAGCTTTGTGGTGGATTGCCTTGAGGGGCTGAGGATTGTAAGTGCATCTAGTGCCCCTTAGTGATTTTGGTGTATTGAAGACTTATAGGTTAAGGGACTAATGCGTTTGTGAGTGTACACAGGTCTATAAGTCTATGAGGATTTTGATATTTACAGGAAAAGTCGAACCCTAAAAATGAATATCTTCGACTGAAGATTTTGGTATTTCTGAAGACTTTCATGAAGACTTTGAAAGTGAAGAAATTGGTGTGTCCGTGAAGACTTGATATTCATGCGAGGAATATGAAGCTTGAAGACTTTCGTTTTCATAGTTTTGTTTTTCTCTTTCTTGAGTCATAGGAAACACCGTACTGTTAAAGGGGGTCGAGGAAATACTAAGGAAAAATTTCCATGTGATGCTCAACTCAAAATCCTACATCTACCAATCCCTTCGAGTGAAGCCATTGGAAATCTCATACAGTTCAGTCAATTTCTTCAGTGACAGAGACGAAGTTTTTCTAGTCTCTGAGGAATTTGTCCTGACTGAGGAGTTAGGAATTCGCTAGTGCGGATTGCCTACACAGTGAGGAACATGATAGCCCTGAGGATTTTGCTACTCAAAATTCCGACCGTTGCTGTGCTATGCGCCAGCTATCCCAAAATATCTATCCACCTAACGGTCATATCATTGAAGGGCATTTATGTCTTATCATGTCGGGCTGCTCCCTAGGCTATAAATAGCCGCCCCTACAACCACTAGCTGGTTGGCTGCTCCGAGAGAAACTGACACTTGTCATTTGAGAGCAACCCATCCTCCGAGGACTTTGAGCGAAAATCATCAAGTGAGGAAAAACCAAAAACCCAAAACCCAAACACCTACAAACCCCAAGTGATTGAGCATCACTGAAGAGATTGATCCTGAGTGGATCCGACGCTTGTTACCTTTGAAGATTGTGCTTCTTCCAGACGGTTAGGCGTCATGGTCTAGAGCATCCAAGAGGAATTGTGGATCGCCGGGTGACTGAGTTTGTGAAGGTTTGGAAGTCGCCTGAAGACTTACCACGAGTGATTGGACGAGGTCTATGTGACCTTAGTTCAAGGAGAATACGTTGAGGACTGGGTGTCTTGGACTAAGTGTCCTTGACTGGGTGTCCGGGACTGTGTGTCCTCGGGTTTAAATAGTCAGCCGTTCCAACCAGACGTACAACTAAGAAAGCAGTTGGAACTGGTCTACCAAAGCATTGTCTTCACCAAGCTTATTGGTTCTATTCCCTCAACTCTTCCATTTCCTCATAACTGTGTTGTGTGTTTGTTCATATCTGTGTTTGAAGACTTTGACTGAAGACTTTCTCAAATTTCCTCAGTTCAATTTCTTCAGTCTGTTTGTCTTCATCCTGTGTTATCCTGTGATTACGCTTCCTGTACTCTGTGCCTGTCTTCATTTCATCATGATGACTATGCTTGTATTCTGTTATGTTTACTTTTGAGTACTTATTCCGCTGCTAGTAGTTCTTCGCTAAGGAATTTCCTCACCGGCAAATTCCTCAGTGAAGAATTTCATAAAAATCGCCTATTCACCCCCCCCCTCTAGTCGATATAATGCACTTTCAATTGGTATCAGGGAAAGGTACTCCCTTGTTCTGTGTGATTTTGGTTTAATCGCCTGGAGTTTTAGTTATGTCAACCGCAGGTATGACGAAGGTGACATGCCCCATCTTTGATGGTCACGAGTATTCCAAGTGGAAGGCCATACTGAAGAAACGCCTCATGGCGATGAACAGTGAGTTGTGGACCGTCATTGAGATTGGCCTGACTGATCTATGCAAGATGGCGGAAGCTGATGACATTCGCAAGTATACTCTTCTCAACCTCACGGCGAAGGATGTCATCTGCTCCAGTCTGTCACAAAATCAATTCAGGAATGTCATGCATCTCGATCATGCGAAGCTCATTTGGGACCGTCTCTCTGAGGTCTATGAAGGTCATCGAACCTGTCTTGATCCTTGGTTTGAGGACTTCAAGGAATCTCTCAAAATGATGACATTCGAACCAGAATCATCATCTTCTGCATCATGCCTTATGGCAAAAGATGCTGAGGTAACTGAATGCTACCTATCCGAGTCCAGTGATGATGAATCTGGTGATGAATTTGGACCCAGCTATGTCAAACTTGCTTCCCTTGCTACTAAACAACAAAGAGCTTTGGAAAAAGCGCACTATATGCTAAACAAGAGCGATGATATGTTGGGTGAAGAAATGGATCAGTCAAAAGCTTTGGCTGAAAGTCTTCGGAGACTTCATACTAAGTATGACACCCTTCAAGATCAACATAACACTCTCTTATCCGATCATGAGAAGCTTTCTTATGAATTTCTTCAAAGAAAGCAAGATCTTGAAAAGCTAAGAGTGAGTTATGAAGATCTTCAGAAGGAGTGCGATTCATTACTTGCTCAACAAATCAGCGCTTCTCAAGAAGAATTTGTTCCTCCATGCTTGAAGTGCATTGAACGTGAATCTGCTAATTCTTCACCTGAATGGTCAAATGCTGCTAATGTTTAAAATTCTTCACATGCCTCTACTATCACTAATTCCTCATCTGAGGACATTGCTAGTATCACTAACGATGCAGGGCTGAAGGAATTGTACACGACAGGCATGTACAAAAGCCTCAAAGGGCATCATGCTCTTTGTGATGTGCTTAAAAAGCATATCCTCAACAGGAACCCTAGGAAAGAGGGTATCGCCTTTGAGAGGAAACTCAATGCTGATGGTACATATTGGAAGCCTGAGCAGTACCCCAAAACTACATGGGTTGCTGCAAAGGGACCTCCAGTTGATCCATCTAACTTATCTGTATTTGCATGTGAATTTCCTCATTCTGATGATGAGTCAATTGACTCCAACTATAAACTGTTCAAAAATCAGAATGGTGAAGTATTTGCTAGATATGTTGGCACTAACTGCAAGAACGGCTCCCCGATGAAGAAAATCTGGGTTGCCAAAAGATGCTTTGAAAATCTTCAGGTGAATGTCATCATGACGCCACCTGTGAAGAATAGGAACCCCAGATCAAATTCTTCATATGGACCAAATTCCTCATATGGATCAAAGTCCTCATATGAACATCATCGTGCTAACCCGTCTGTTTCGCAGGGAAGATCTAAGGATTATGGATATGTGCATTATTCTTCAAATCATTTTGTCCATAAGTTCTCGAAGAATTTCTCTTCTTACTCTTATGCTTACTCTAACCCATCTTATGTGAAACGAAATGGATTGGCTTCTACGCCATCCTTCTCGTATGGAGCTCGCAGAATGATGAACTCTTTGCCACCCCTTCAGATGTGGGTGGTGAAGAAAAAAGAACTAATCTCTTTTGCAGGGTCAGGTCTCCAGATGCACGTAATCGTCTGAAGAATTTTCTGGAGACCTGAGCATGCCTGATAGGACGTAGGCTAATCATGAAGAAATGAACTTTCATTTCTCACGTCCTCATATTGCTTTATCAGTTCTTTTACTTGATAAAATTGATCTGATGAATTGATGTCATATTCTTCATTGATGAAGTATATGAGTTTGTAAGCTGCACTAATTCGTCTACAGGATGATCAACCCAAAGCCACTGAGTGGGTCCTCGATAGTGGATGTACAAACCACATGACTGGTGACAAGAATATTTTGATGGATGCTCTGTTATCTCCGTCGCATCTGAAGCATATCATCTTTGCTGACAAAGGCAAAAGTCAGGTATTGGGTCTAGGTAAGGTTGCGATTACAAAGGATCGACACATGGACAAAGTCATGCTTGTTGAGTCCTTAGGATACAACCTTATGTCTGTCTCAATGCTTTGTGATCTTGATATGGTTGTTGTCTTCGGCAAGTACCGTTGTGTTGTGGTTATGGAAGCTGACAATTCCAAAGTCTTCGAAGGCTTTAGGAGAGGAGACCTGTATATTGTTGATTTCTCTACAGGACCACAACCAGCCGTGTGCTTAATTGCAAAAGCTTCAGAAGGCTGGCTCTGGCATCGACGACTTGGTCATGCAGGCATGAGGAATTTGCACACGCTTGCGAAGAAGAAGCATGTCATTGGCATCGAGAATGTCAAATTCCTCAAGGATCACCTATGCGGAGCCTGTGAAGCTGGGAAGATGACGAAGGCCAAGCATCCAGCAAAGACTATCATGACCACCACTCGCCCATTTGAATTGCTTCACATGGATCTCTTTGGTCCTAATCATTATTCTGCTATTTCAAATGAAGCATCTTAATATGGCTTTGTTATTGTTGATGATTATTCTCGCTACACATGGGTACACCTTGTTACTTACAAACATGAAGTGCAGGAAGTCTTCAAACGATTTTCCTCGAGGGCTTCAACCAACTTTGGTGTGAAGATCAAGCACATCAGAAGTGAAAATGGCACTGAGTTCAAGAATTCTGGTCTCGATGACTATCTCGATGAACTTGGTATTACTCATGAGTTATCTGCTCCTTACACTCCTCAGCAGAATGGCATCGTGGAGCACAAGAACAGGACTCTTGCTAAGATGGCTCGCACTATGCTTGATGAATACAAAACGCCTCGTCGTTTCTGGACTGACGCAATTGATACTGCGTGCCACATCATCAACAGAGTATATCTTCACAAATTCTTCAAAAAGACTGCCTATGAACTTCTCACTAATAAGAAACCCAATGTAAGTTATTTCAAAGTCTTCGGTGCTAAATGTTGGATTAGAGATCCTCATCACAACTCAAAATTTTCACCGAAAGCACATGAAGGTTTTATGCTTGGTTAGGGAAAGGACTCGCACACCTATAGAGTCTTCAACAACGTTCTTCACAAAGTTGTTGAAACTGTAGATGTGCGGTTCGATGAAACTAATGGCTCGCAAAGAGAGCACCTACCTACTGTGATAGATGAACCAGCACCCGAGGAAACTATCAAGTTCAAGGCTACTGAGGATGTCATTCCTACTGAAGAATCTGCTGAAGAATTCATTCCAGAACATGAAGAACGTTGAGCTAATGCACCTGAAGAAAATGCTGAAGAAAATGGTGCTGAAGAAAACGCTGATCAAACTCTTCAACGACAACTAGCTCATCCTCGCATTGCAAAAGAAGTGCCAGTTGAAAAGATCATCAATGACATCAAAGTGCCAGGTCCTCTCACACGCTCAAAAGCTTCACATTTGTCTAACTTTTGTGGGCAGTATGCTATTGTCTCTATTACAGAGCCCACTAAGGTAGATGAAGCATTTCTGGAGCCCGAGTGGATTCAGGCCATGCAAGAAGAATTACATCAGTTCGAGCTCAACAATGTCTGGGAACTGGTCAAACGTCCAGATCCTCGCAAGCACAATATCATCGGCACAAAGTGGATCTACCGCAACAAGCAAGATGAAAATGGCCTTGTGGTGAGGAATAAGGCACGGCTTGTAGCTCAAGGCTACACACAGGTTGAAGGAATTGATTTCGATGAAACTTTTGCACCTGTTGCTAGACTTGAGGCTATTCGCATATTACTTGCTTATGCTAACCATCATGATATCACTTTATATCAAATGGATGTGACAAGTGCATTCCTCAATGGTAAGCTTGAGGAAGAAGTATATGTTGCTCAACCCCCAGGTTTTGAAGATCCAAAGAATCCTGACAAAGTCTTCAGACTCAACAAGGCCCTCTATGGCCTCAAGCAGGCCCCACGGGCTTAGTATGATACCTTGAAGGAACTCCTCATGAAGAAAGGCTTCAAACACGGTTCACTCGACCCTACTCTTTTCACTAAATCTTATGATGGTGAATTGTTTGTGTGCCAAATATATGTTGATGATATTACCTTTGGCTGTACTGACCAACGTTATAGTGATGAATTTGTCTAGGATGGGATAGCTGAAATTCTTCTTAGGTCTTCAAATTCGTCAACAACACAATGGCATATTCATCTCTTGGGAGAAATACCTCAAGGATGTACTGACGAAGTTTGGCATGCAAGATTGCAAAGGCGTCAAAATTCCTATGCCCACAAATGGCCATCTGTGCACTGATGAAAATGGTATTGACTTCGATCATAAGGTATACCGCTCCATGATAGGTTCCTTATTGTACTTATGTGCATCTAGGCCAGATATAATGCTTAGTGTTTGCATGTGTGCCTGATTTCAAGCTGCACCGAAGGAATCACACCATAAGGTTGTGAAGCATATTCTTCGATATCTAGCTCACACACCAACACTTGGATTATGGTACCCCAAGGGCTCGGCTTTTGATCTTGTTGGATATTCTAACTCTGACTATGCTGGTGCTCGTGTGGATCGCAAGTCAACATATGGTACATGTAATTTCCTCGGACGATCTTTGGTCTGTTGGTCCTCGAAGAAACAGAACTGCGTATCACTATCTACTACTCAAGCTGAGTACATTGCCGCTGGTTCTTGCTGTGCCCAATTGCTATGGATGAAGCAAACTCTCAAGGACTATGGCGTCAACATGAAGAATGTGCCTCTCCTCTGTGACAATGAGAGTGCCATCAAGATTGCTCACAACCCAGTTCAGCACTCGAAGACAAAGCACATTCAGATTCGTCATCATTTTCATCGTGATCATGTGTTGAAGGGCGACATTTGTATTGAGCATGTGAAGACTGAAGAACAGCTAGCCGATATCTTCACAAAGCCCTTGGATGAGAAGAGATTTAGCAAGTTGCGGTGTGAGCTAAATATCCTAGAATCTTCGAATGTTCTTTGAAAAGGACACTCATCCTAACACTTATGCAAAATTGATGACTTAGATGTGCAACACATGAAGAAACGTTTTTCTTCAATCAATGAAGAATGACACTCTTAGTGTGAAGAAATTAATGAAGAATTTGATTCTCAGAACCCTAGGATAATTGTACGCGGTGTCTGAAATCATCATTCTTATACGGTGGGTCACGCCACCCCCAAAAGTTGAAATTCCTCAAATTATTCATATTCTTCAACTTTGCATAGTCTTCACTGGTTCCGTCGTTTTTCTTCATTGGCTATATATATATATATATATATATATATATATATATATATATATATATATATATATATATATATATATATATATATATATATATATGAGTTTATGTCCTCTACAGCATTCACTTATTGCAATTTCTTCAAGTTGGTTTTCTGCTGAGTGAATGTGATCGGACCCTTCCCCTCTATGCTATACTCAACCCAATCTGTTCACAAATTCTTCATGTGTGTTCTATTTGAAACTCGTTCAAAATCTTCACTGTGTCCTTGTCAGCTGAAGAAATTGCAAATGGAACTTTAAAACCTATCTTATCTAAATTTTCGGCTTTGCCGCTAAAACCGTTCCGCATCCCACAATACACTTATCCACTCACCCACGATCTAACACGATCTCCATCTCTCACTATGTGGGTGACACATGTCATGCGAATGAGAAGGGTCAGGGCCACGTTCATCCAATTTCTTCGGGCGAGCAGTTTTTCACCGTGGCTATAAATACCCCTCCTTCCCTTCCTCACTTCTTTTACTCCACTCGACCTCTCTCTCCAGCTCGAGCTTCTCAAACCCTAGTGCCGCCGCTACTTCATCGCTGCCGGTGAGGAAGAGCTTCACTGCCTCGACCTCGTCGCCGATGTACTCACGCCGACCGCGGACATCTTCACTCCGCCGCCGCTGTAGCCGTCTTCCTCCGCCAAGTTAGGGCGTGGAAGATCTGCACAGACGAACTTCACATCTCCTCACTCCAGTTCGTCGTGTTCTTCGTCCAGGGTAAATAAAAGTTACTTTTACTACCCTCGTTGATTCGAATGATTATCTTCAAATCTTCAAAGGTGTTTTTCTTCATATCTTCACACACTGAACACCTCTCAAGTCATCTATTCTTGATTCGTTTCTCTAAGCATCATTTTTCTTCAAGATTCCTCAATTGTGTGGATCTTCGATCTATACAACTCTGGAACCTCAGACAAAGAACGCTTAGTGAAATTCTTCAAGACTCATTTGGTCAAATTCCTCAAACTTGTTCTTTTTACAAAACCTTTTGAGAACGCATATGACCTCTCCAAATTCCTCGCAACTATACTCTGTTCACAGGTACACATGTCAGCTGCTGAATCACTAGGTTCTCATCAACTTAACTCATTTGCAGCGTTCCTCGAAGAAAAGTTGCATACTTCTTCAGAGAATTCAATTGTTCAAATTCCTCAACTGGAGAAAATGGCTGATGGTAAGAAGCCACAAGAGGGAGGAAAGAGGCCTGAGGTAAATACAACGTTTGAGATCCCTGATGACATATATGCTGGGTACTGCACACCTACTGAGGAAACCAAGAATGAGCGCAAAGTGCGCAAACAGAGGATAGAAAGGATATGGGCAAGAGAATGGAGGGAGTACAGATATGTCACTCCTAGGTACATGAAGAAATTCGCACTCAATCCTCCATGCCCAAGAGCTCCATTGGCATCTGGCCAAATAGCAGATCCCACCAGCCTCAAGCGCAGTGAGGACTATCCTGATGAATGGGCCAAGAGCCAAGCCAAGCTGGCTAAGCAAGCCAGAGAAGCAGTGAGGAAATTCAATGAAGACTCTGCTGCTGCTGCTGCTACCTCTGCTGAGGCCTCTGCTGTCAAGCCAAAGAAGGCTATGTCTAAGAAGCCTGCGTGCAAGCCAAGTGCTTCACCAAAAATGCCCTCAAGGCCAAGATCCTCAGCAATTCCCTCACGGCCAGAATCATCAAAGCCCTCACGGCAAATTCCTCATGCTGCTCCTGTTCCTCCAAAGTCCTCAGCTCCTCTGCCAAAGCCTTCAGCTGTTCGACCAAATCCTCAGCACCTGTGCATCTCGCTTCGTGCCAAAGGAATGTCGGCATCTCCATTGCCTCAGGTGTCTCAGCTAGTTCCTCAGCTGCACCAAGTTCCTCAGCTGGCCCCTCACTGCTGAAGACAAAGGCCACTGCTGGACGAGGTCCTCGCCCAAGTCCTCAAAAGAAGCAAGTCGCTTTCCAAGTGTCGTCTGATGAAGACGAAGCTGATGATGATGAACTTGCAGAAATCATCAGAGACAGGCAAGTCAGGGCCGCTAGAGCCAAGGGATCAGAGGTGCCACTGCTTTTGGATCCCAAGCTAACCCTCGACTACATTGATGATTGGCACAAGGACCCCAACACTCCCTTGCCTGACTTCAAGCTGACTCCTGGCCAGAGTCACATGCTGACCCACTTCATTCAAGAAGAAAAGTGGAAATTTGAGAAGGCCAGGCAGATCAAGAAAGCGCAGTACAAGAAAGAGCGCTATCTAAAGAAAAACGTTATCTCTATGACAACTAAAGAACTTGTCACTATTCAGACTGAGATTAAGAAACTCAGTGATGACTTTGACGCATATCGCGCTGATTGGCTTGGAGCCAAGGTTCGTTTTGTAAAACTTGCGGATAACTTCACTTCCAATGTTGCAGCCCCAACGCAACAGGAAATTCCTCAGGCTGAAGCATCTGCTCAGCCTACTGAAGAAAATGCCAGCACCGCTGATGACAATCAGGCTGCTGAAGAAAATGTGAGTTCCAAGGCTGATGACTGCATTCCAGCCGCTGAAGAAATTGCCAGGGCACCCACTAGTGGTGTGCCTGAAGAAACTGAAGAACTCGGGGCAACTGCATCAGTTGTGCCTGAAGAAAATCAACCAGATTCCTCAGCTGCTCCTGCACCAACTTCAACTCCAATCCTTCCATCTGCATCAGATGTGAAGAAGACCAAGGCTGCAGAGCGTGCTACAGTGAAGAAAAGGAAAGCATCAGCTGCTTCAGATTCTTCAACTCCGAAGAAAATGAAGCCTATGACAAGTTTGTTTGCAAATCCGATTGATGTTGTTCCCATCTCAACTAGGCCATCAAAGGACCTTGTTCCTTTTGATGAAGAATATGTGATCCCCAAAGGATCTGATGAAGAAACTCCTTCTGCTGCTTCGTCTGAACCGTTGGATGAAGAAATTGAAGTGGATGCGATCCCTTCAACACCTATCATCTCATCGCCTATGCCTCAGTTCACAGCTGAAGAGGCTGGCGTTGAAGAAATGGAAGATGAAGATGTGGACATTGGCTGCTCCACACCCATAATCAGTGATGAATTCTGGGAAGGTTAGCATCCAAATTCTCCAATGTTCACCCCTCTACAGCAAATTCCTTAGTCCCCCACACAAACTGTTCACATGGGCTCTGAAGAAACTCATCCCACTGCATCTGTCTATGAGGAAATTCCAGCCACTAGCGCTGAAGAAACTGCTTCTGCTGAACAACCAATGACACAGAATGTCACTGAGGAACCAGAAATTCCTCAGCCTGAAGAACCTGCGATTGAGATTTCTGAGGTCGTGATGCAACTCACTGGCACTCCTCTACCGAAGCCAAAGGATCCATTCTCACGCAAGAAAAAGTTCAAGGCTGATGATTTCTTCGGTGAGCATGTCTTCTTCGAAGATTACAACCCATATGACTCTACTCGCATTAGGAAGAGGCGTTTCTGGACTGCCAGTCAAGCCAATTTCTATTCCTCGGTGTTGTTCAACAAGGAGAAGATCTTCTACCATGAGCATATTCCTCACGTGGATATGGAATCTCTGTCGTGCTTCACACCAGTCCTCGGTGTTCTTCACGACGCTGGACTGCTCAACTTTTGCTCTGACATCTGCGATTGGAATGAGGAACTGATTCTTCAATTCTATGCAACACTGCACATCACCGGAGATGCTGAAGATGTGAATTCATGGGTGCTGGACTGGATGTCTGAAAACACTCACTACACTGCACCAACCTCTGAATTGCTTCGTGCTCTACCACTCAGTCCTCCCCTTGAAGAAGCTCGCTGCATCTACAGTGAACCAGAGCTCACAAATCATTACATGTAGGTGCTGATGAACCCTTTGAAGCCAGGCCAGGCACCAAGAACCAAATTCCTCATGAAGGAATTGTTGTACGTGCCCAGAACTGTCTATCGTATTCTTACGAGGACAATCAGTCCTATCAAAGGCCACGACTCATCTGATGAGGAAATTGTTGGCATCATGAAGAATCTGCTATTCAACATCGTTCATGGCATTCCTGTCAATTATCACGATTTCTTCATGAGGACTATGGCCAATGTTGCACTGTCTCCATTTGAGCTGAAGCCTTATGCACCTTGGATTATGAGATTCCTCAGGACAAGGTCTTCACTCAACTACAAAGCTGATTTCCAGAATCACCTCACCTACTTGCCCCCAATTGAAGTCCTCAAGCAGACGTATTCCTCAGTTGATGGAAAGGGCAAGGCACCAGCTTTAATAGATGAAGGCATTCGTCCATTGGATGGTCAGTTTCACAAAGCTGCATCTTATTCCACCAATGATGACTCTGCCACACATGACTCTGCCAATGCACCTAAGTCCACTCCTCAAGCCACTGCTCCGCACGTGATGACTGACCGTGAACTTCTGCTTAGTCTTCACCAGAAGGTGGATCGAAATCACAAATGGGTTAAGCGTCAGTTTGGTTCACTTCTTCACAACATGACTGTCACACACAATGCAGTGAAGAAAAACAACAACTACCTCCATCAAGTCTTCAGTCGCACCTGGGCAATCCTGTCACATCTCTATGGTGAAGAAGATCTGAAGAACATGGGTCTCAAAGAAGATTTTGACTGGTTTGCACCTCCACCAAAGAAAATCAAGAAGGTCCAGGTTCCTTCTCTGGTGGCCAGCTCATTTTCTTCATCGCGCGACACTGATGAACATGAAGATTTGGACGACACTGCAGCAGGCCCTACATCAACAAACGACCCCAACAATGCTGGCGCTCCTTCATCAACATGATTATCTTCAGGGGCGTTAGTCCTCATTTTCGATCATTTTGGCCATTCGATGACAAAGGGGGAGAAATATGAGTTAGTCTTCAAGCGGGTCTACTATATGGGCGTTTTTTTTGCTAAGTTACAACTCTTGTTCTTCTGAAACTTTATTGGATCGAGTTGTAATCTTAAACCCGATGGTGCTCTGATACTTTTGATGCACTGTGCTCTGATACTTTTGATGCACTATTCTACATGCTTATTCCTCGTTAATATTATTGCACGCATGCTGAATTTGATCAGGCACCATATTTCATCATGCATTTCAAATTCTTCATATTATATGTTAAATGCGTGTATGAATTACAAGATATAGGGGGAGATCTCCATGATTCAATTCTTCAAGTGTGCATTGCTTCAAAAGCAAATTCCTCACTATGCACCTCTTCATGGGGAGTTCTTCTATATCTTGCAATCAAATTCCTCAATATCAGTAGTTACACTTCATATGATTTATCCCTGTTGAAAACTTAACCTATATTGTCATCAATCACCAAAAAGGGGGAGATTGTAAGTGCATCTAGTTCCCCTTAGTGATTTTGGTGTATTGAAGACTTATAGGTTAAGGGACTAATGCGTTTCTGAGTGTACACAGGTCTATAAGTCTTTGAGCAGTTTGATATTTACAGGAAAAGTCGACCCCTAAAAATGAATATCTTCGACTGAAGATTTTGGTATTTCTGAAGACTTTCATGAAGACTTTGAAAGTGAAGAAATTGGTGTGTCCGTGAAGACTTGATATTCATGCGAGGAATATGAAGCTTGAAGACTTTCATTTTCATAGTTTTGTTTTTCTCTTTCTTTAGTCATAGGAAACACCGTATTGTTAAAGGGGGTCGAGGAAATACTAAAGGAAAAATTTCCATGTGATGCTCAACTCAAAATCCTACATCTACCAATCCCTTCGAGTGAAGCCATTGGAAATCTCATACAGTTCAGTCAATTTCTTCAGTGATATAGACGAAGTTCTTCTGGTCTCTAAGAAATTTGTCCTGACTGAGGAGTTAGGAATTCGCCAGTGCGGATTGCCTAGACAGTGAGGAACATGATAGCCCTGAGGATTTTGCTACTCAAAATTCCGATCGTTGCTGTGCTATGCGCCAGCTGTCCCAAAATATCTATCCACCTAACGGTCATATCATTGAAGGGCATTTATGTATTATCATGTTGGGCTGCTCCCTAGGCTATAAATAGCCGCCCCCTACAACCATTAGCTGGTTGGCTGCTCCGAGAGAAACTGACACTTGTCATTTGAGAGCAACCCATCCTCCGAGGACTTTGAGCGAAAATCATCAAGTGAGGAAAAACCAAAAACCCAAAACCCAAATACCTACAAACCCCAAGTGATTTAGCATCACTAAAGAGATTGATCCTGAGTGGATCCGACGCTTGTTACCTTTGAAGATTGTGCTTCTTCCAGACGGTTAGGCGTCATGGTCTAGAGCATCCAAGAGGAATTGTGGATCGCCGGGTGACTGAGTTTGTGAAGGTTTGGAAGTCGCCTGAAGACTTACCACGAGTGATTGGACGAGGTCTGTGTGACCTTAGTTCAAGGAGAATACGTTGAGGACTGGGTGTCTTGGACTAAGTGTCCTTGACTGGGTGTCCGGGACTGTGTGTCCTCGGGTTTAAATAGTCAGCCGTTCCAACCAGACGTACAACTAAGACAGCAGTTGGAACTAGTCTACCAAAGCATTGTCTTCACCAAGCTTGCTGGTTCTATTCCCTCAACTCTTCCATTTCCTCATAACTGTGTTGTGTGTTTGTTCATATCTGTGTTTGAAGACTTTGACTGAAGACTTTCTCAAATTTCCTCAGTTCAATTTCTTCAGTATGTTTGTCTTCATCCTGTGTTATCCTGTGATTACGCTTCCTGTATTCTGTGCCTGTCTTCATTTCATCATGATGACTATGCTTGTATTATGTTATGTTTACTTTTGAGTACTTATTCCGCTGCTAGTAGTTCTTCGCTAAGGAATTTCCTCACCGGCAAATTCCTCAGTGAAGAATTTCATAAAAATCGCCTATTCACCCCCCTCTAGTCGATATAACGCACTTTCAAGGATGAACTAATACAGTGGTTGAACGGCCTCAGGAGGTGAGGTGTTCTTGAGCTCGATGAGCTAGAGAGGTGGTCAAGGTGGAATGGATATGTCCCCTTCTATGGTGGTGGCTTAGTCCTATTTATAGTTGCCTTGGTCCTCTTCCCAAATGTAGGTGGGAAGGGATCCCACAACGGCCAATTTTGAAGGGAGACAACTAGTACAAGTTCTCCTGACAAAAGTAGTATTCGCCTGCAAAGGCTCTGGTGGTGACGTTGTAGTGGGCTCTGCGATGACCTTGGATATCATGATGCCTATATTCATAATCATTACCTTGGATATCGTTATAACTTTGCGCTTTTCTATCAATTGCTCGACAGTAATTTGTTCACCCACCGTATTATTTTCCTACAATAGAGAAGCCTCTAGTGAAACCTATGCCCCCCGAATCTATTTTCCATCATATATTTTCAGATCTATAAACTAAAAACCCAAAAATATCTCGCTACAATTTATTTACTTTTATTTTGTTTTTTGTTTTAGTAATATTTTATATCTATCTCTATTAGATGTCACATTTGCAAGTGATCTTGAAGGGATTGACAACCCCTTTATCGCATTGGGTGCAAGTGTTTGATTGTTTGTGCAGGTGCATAGATTGGGGACTTCCTTGTATCTCCTACTGGATTGATATCTTGGTTCTTAACTGAGGGAAATACTTATCTCTACTTTGCTGCACCACCCTTTCCTCTTCAAGGAAAAAACCAACGCAAGCTCAAGAAGTAGCACCATGTCAAAGATATAGGACGGCTGGCCTACTAGAATTTGAGAGGGGAGAGGTGTAGTTTGTCTCTATGGCATGTATACCTACCTACAGCGTTTGACTATCAGTGTGGGGGGCATAGACCTAACTATAGAGGTAGAATGACTGGTATATGTCTGGAGAGGAGAGACCTACCTATGTATTAAGGGAGATCGATCGGCATCCATGCATATGTGTAGGAGAGGAATAAGGTTGGGAGAGAGATAGAGTTACACTACTAGGGAAAAGCCTAGTAGTAGCGGGGGTATTTGATCTATCGATAGCGCAGGGTCCCGCACTACTGATACGGCGCTACAGCTAACATGTATCAGTAGAGTGTGTTGCCCCACGCTACTGCTATACATGGCTAGCAGCAGCGAGCTTTAGTTCGACGCGCTACTGCTAATAGCTGCAACGCTTTTAACTTGGACGCGCTACTGGTAAGAGCGCGCTGCTGCTAACTTTATTCCCCTCGCTACTGTTAGTTTTATTAGTTTTTGTTTTTTTTTCTGCATATTTTTTTTGTATTTGAACAGGCTTTATACAACAATCTTTAGCATATCATACACATACAAATGTAATCATAGCATCAAATCATGTCATCATCATAATCATCATCCAACACAAAGTGGTCTCTCATCATCATCTCGAAAATAGCGATACAAGTCTCGATTATTTGCAACTACATCGTCATCCATCTAAACAATGATATACGCGAGAAGAGCTATCACTATGAGTGAGAGCGGAACTATGCAGTACATGAGTTCGTATCCCTCTCTTGCATTAGCGTGAACCTAAACTAACTACTGGCTGTCGCTCGGAAACCAGAAACCGGTACACCTGGGCCTGACACTCCGGCCACTCGTCGTATACTCCTGGCGTTGCACTTCTTCGTCATCGATGATCTATGCACCTGCATCGTCACATGATTCGATGATATGCAACATATATAGTTGAGCAACAGAAAGAGACAGACTAGGATAAAATAGAAGCAACATATCATAAGCATAAATAACAAAGTTCATTGTACCCAAAATGCCCTAACCAGAGTGATCTTCGTTAGTTGAGGAGGACGGTTTAATTACATCACTAATAAAGTTTCATCGTGCATAACTCAAAGTTTCGTCATTCAGAAAGTATGGACTAAATGGACACATTGTCATATATTGACAATCACTCCAACATGTCATTCCATCCATCAAGTCAGGGAGATAGTCCCCGAGCTTAGTGAAAGGCTTCAGGTCGAGACGCTGAGCGGCTATGCGTGTTCGGACGTCTTCCCGTGACATTTGCTATTCCTCATAGAATAGACCTATTTTGTCGAGGACCTCCTTCATGATGACTTGGGCAAGTTCATGCTGGATGTGATAGAACACAGCTCGAAGTCGATGATCTAGGATATCTCCTACGTTATTTGCCCATTGCAGAATATGGGCATCGACGGATTTAGGTGACATGCGAAGGTCCTGCTGATCCCGTTTGTACTCCAACATGTGGTGTAGGACATAGAATCCATCACTAAGAGTATCACTCGGTTGCTGGATGCAGCAGAAGTCGGTCTTATGGCCAAAGGTGGACCCTTGAGGGCGGTCACCGAACCCGTACAAATGGCAACCCTTGGGGGCGGTCACCGAACCCGTACACTTTGGCAACCCTTGGGGGCGGTCACCGAAACCCGTCAAATTGCTCGGGGCGATCTCCACAACCTAATTGGAGACCCCGACGCTTGCCCGGAGCTTTACACCACAATGATTGAGCTCCGAACACCAACAACCGTCTAGGGTGCCCAAGCACCCAAGAGGAACAAGCTCAAGGGTACCAAGCACCCAAGAGTAATAAGCTTCTCAACTTGTAACTTCCACGTATCACCATGGAGAACTCAAACCGATGCACCAAATGCAATGTCAAGGGCACACGGAGTGCCCAAGTCCTTCTCTCTCAAATCCCACCGAAGCAACTAATGCTAGGGAGGAAAATGAGAGGAAGAACAAGAAAGAGAACACAAAGAACTCCAAGATCTAGATCCAAGGGGTTCCCCTCACATAGAGGAGAAAGTGATTGGTGGAAATGTGGATCTAGATCTCCTCTCTCTTTTCCCTCAAAAACTAGCAAGAAACCATGGAGGAATTGAGAGTTTAGCAAGCTTGAAGAAGGTCAACAATGGGGGAAGAACACGAGCTCAAAGGATAAGGTTCATTGGGGAAGAAGACCCCCTTTTATAGGAGGGGAAAAATCCAACCGTTATGTGATCAACCCGCACACGAGCGGTACTACCGCTCAGGCAGAAGAAACAAGGAAAAGGAGCAACAAAACATGAACCTTGGGGCGGTAGTACCGCAGGAGACAGCGGTACTACCGCTGGGTTAAGCGGTACTACCGCTTCCTTCGGCGGTACTGCCACACAGAACGAAGGGGAAAGGGAAAGAGGGAACCGGGCGGTACTACCGCGAAGGAAGGGCGGTACTGCCGCTAAGGAGCGGTACTGCCGCACTACTGCCGCAGCGAGGTACCGCACAATCCGACACAGAAAAAGACCCCTCGAATCGACGCGGTAGGGACCTGGTAAGCCAACGGTAGTACTGCTGCGGAGTCACCGCCGGTACTACCACTGCGGAGCGGTACTGCCGCTTGTGACTCCTCAGCGGTACTACCGCTGGGTACCACGGTACTACCACTGGGACCCTGACAAAACCACACTCAAGAAAACCAGAACTGCCATAACTTCTACATATGAGCTCTGAATTGAGCAAACTCAAGCTTGTTGGAAACAAGACGACGAGTAGCATCAAAACAGCGAGAAGAATCGGCAGGGGAGGTATGCCTAACAAAAAGAGGAGTGAAACCTCCAACCGAGAAGAATCGGCAAAACCTCCAACATCGAAAACATCATAGAAGATGCATGCGAACTCCGTTTTCGATGAACTCAAGCTTGTCATCAAGATGACCATAAGCTCTAAGACTCACAAAGAGAACCAAACAAGAACCAAGAAAGATGATGCAAGGATGCAATGGTTTGAGATCTCAACAAATGATATGATCAAGCTACTCATCGAGAGCCCCCCTTGATAGTACGGCAATCGATCCTATAACCCAGTCTCCCAACTACCATCATGAGACCGGTAAAACAGAAAACCTATCAAGGGCAAACCTTTGCCTTGCACATGGTCCACTTGAGCTAGATGATGACGATCTTGACTTCCTCAAGTTGGACCACCTTTCTTGATTGTGTTGGCTCGATGAAGACTAGTTGATTGCTCCCCCATACTCCACTATGGGTGAGCCTTTCTTCCGCACATCTTCACAAGTCCATTGTCACCACAAAGGACGGCAAGCTTCAAGCATTTGATCTCTTCGTGATGCTCCACTTGAACTTGCACCGCAACCTTTCTTGATTGTGTTGAGTCGATGAAGACTAGTTGATTGCTCCCCCATACTCTACTATGGGCGAGCTACTCTTCCGCACATCTTCACAGGCCCATTGTCACCACAAAGGATAACAAGCTTCAAGCATTTGATCTCTTCGTGGTGCTCCACTTGAACTTGCACACCGCAACCTAACCCCACAAAGAACCCTCACAAAGACCATGGGTTAGTACACAAAGCGTAATTGACAAGGCTTACCATACCATGGGATCACTTGATCCCTCTCGGTACATCTTCTATGCTTTGTGAGTTGATCAACTTGATTCACTCTTGACTTAGTCTTGATCAACCTTGAATCTTTCCAACTCTCTTCATTTGGATGATGTCTTGAAGGTAAACATGAATGATCACACAATCTTCTTCTTCAAGACATGCTTGCAATAAGCTAAAGTCTCACATGACCAATCTTTGGATAATTCCTTGAATAACACCTTGGTCGACACAATCTCTCCTTGAAATCAACACATGTACTCCAAGAAAAGCCTATGGACAAAACCTTCAAATATAACTCAAGGCAACCATTAGTCCATAGAGATTGTCATCAATTACCAAAACCAAACATGGGGGCACCGCATGTTCTTTCACTTACAGGGGATGATAAGGCATGAGAATCGTCTCCTTGTCCTTATTGGTGACCATGAAATCAACAATGTAGTCCCATACATATTCACAGTGTTGTGCGCAAACTGCCAAGAAACCCTCATGCATGAAGTACGGGTCAGCGACATAGATATAAGGTATCTGCTCAATCCCGATGATGTAGTTCATGTACAAGGCATAAAGGCGGACAAACATAAAATCCAGCTTCTTCAAGTGAAACATGTCCAAAATGTAATCGAATCGAAGGAAGAACTTGTCTGCGGTGCATGTGTGGACGTACGACCTTTGCCGCGACACGTTAACCACGTAGATTGGGTATCCTGGATTTTCCAAGGCAATGAGGCTTTTCTCTCTCTGCAGCACATCGTCATGAAGTCTCCTTAGATCACCATGTGCGACCTCTAACACTGCCTTAGGTAGGATTGGTTCACCGGCAATATGCCATTTTGCCGCACTGGGGATAGGTATACGGATCATAGAAGCAGCTTTATTTCCTTTCCTCCATCTCTTCCTATGCTTCTCTCCTACTGGAAGTTCGTCTATAATACATTCAGCCTCCGGAGGCGGCAATTCAGGCACCAACTCATGACGCTCAAACCCTGAGTACTCATCATATGCGCTAGTATTGAGATACTGTTGAGTGTCATCGTCATCATCATCTATGGTGACGTCATCAGTGACTAATGGAGCCTCTTCCTCACCCTATCCGCTATCACCCAGCACGATAGCCGACGCTAATTGGGTAGTGGGGTGTTGATGTTCATACCTTATTGAGGCTGCGTGCTCGTGGATGTGCTCCCGGCCGCCTGCAGACAAAGCAGACTCTTTGGCCACAATAGGACCCACCCATTGCAACCACCAAGCCGCCGCGGGGTCTCGTTGTCATCCCCCCTTAGTACCGTAGGAGCCAAATTCCCGTGGCCCGGTTTGACACTGGCCACGAAAACCTTGAAGACATCAGGGGGGATCGGACGGGTGTGGAACAATGGTTCCTTCGGCTTCATTGTTGTCGCCTTCCCCACGTCCACCTTCTAGTCGCCGATGATGTACAATATGGTGCACGGGGTTACGTCGGCCTGCAAAGACATGTCTGCGACGTGAGACATCCGAAAGGCAATGGAAACAGGAGATTATACATTTACTGAAGAGGGCCGGTGTGATACCAACTTGTCACACCCAATATGCGATACTATCCTAAAGAGACTCGAAGGTCCCACCAAGGATAGAACCGCATATTGACACGCTTTTGCAAGGTGGATATCATTACATCAACATTACATAATAGATGGGGATACATACAAGGCATACAAATGCCGCAAGAATACTTCAACACATCATACATAGAACAACATTCGACTACAGATGAAACACAAACAGAAACTCAAATGACATCCACCCTGCCAGCCCAGGCTGCCGACCAGGAACCAAACCCAAGATCGACGAAGAAGAAGAAGAAGAACTCAAAACGGGCAAACATCGTTCTCACGCCATGAACATGACATTACCTGTACCCGCAACTGTTAGTGTAGTAAATTGTGAGCCACGAGGACTCTGCAATCCCATTACCATGGGTATCAAGACTAGCAAAGCTTAAAGGGTATGGAAAGGATAAGTGGTGACGTTGCAGTGGCGACTAAGCGAAGTATGGTGGCTAACTCACGAGTACAAGAGTAAGATGAGAATCTACGCCAACAGTCGCAAACTAGTAATTATCAAGAAGTGATCCTGAACTACATACGTTCAAACATAACCCCACCGTGTTCTCTTCTCGACTCACTCGAAAAGAGACCATCACGGTTACGCACGCGGTTGGTGTATTTTAATTGAGTTTACTTCAAGTCCTCTACAACCGGATATTAACAAATTCCCATCTGCCACATAACCATGGGCACGGCTCTCAAAATATTAAACCCTGTAGGGGTGTACCAACTTATCCCATGACAAGCTCACGACCAGCAGAGACAATCCTCCATCGTGGCACAACCGATCAGACTCGGGATCCCGGTGCACAAGACATTTCGACAATGGTAAAACTAATCCAGCAAAGCCTCCCAGCGTGTCAACACCCTGATAGTAGCCGCGCGTATCTCCTCTCAGGCCACGACCGTATGAGCACTACGTACAACAACTGAATACCCTGGAAGAAGGGGTGGCACCGCAAGTGGCTCTGTTTGGGACCAACACCATCAGCACTGGCCCCGCCCTGTATGTAAAAATCCTCAGGTTCGCAATGCCCTATGCCAATTAATTATTAGGTTCAAGTATTATTATGGCAAATGTTAAAACCATTGTTGGGTCTTGCTGGAAGAGTTTTATTCAAAGCGAAACGTCAATAGGATCCCATACGCCTCATCGTGTTAGGGACGCAAAATCAAGGAACATAACACCAATATGACGGAAACTAGGGCGGCAAGAGTGGAACAAAATACCAGGCATAAGGCCGAGCCTTCCACCCTTTACCAAGTATATAGATGCATTAATTAAATAAGAGATATTGTGATATCCCATGATATCCATGTCCCAACATTGAACAACCTGCAACTGCACCTGCAACTAGCAACGCTACAAGAGGAGCTGAGCAAAGCGGCAACATAGCCAAACAACGGTTTGCTAGGAAGGGTGAAAAGGTTAGAGGTTATCATGGCAATTTGGGAGGCTTGATAAACAAGTGGTAGGTAGTGTGACATAGCGATAGCATTAAGACAGCTAGCATAGCAAAGATAGTAGTGAGATCCAAGGTGACGGTCATGTTGCCTGAAATCCCGCAAGGAAGAAGAATGAGTCCATGAAGAAGATAAAGCCACGCAGTCAAACAAATCCACACAAACGCAATGAAACAAGAACTACCGAGAAGGAGCACAATGGAAAGAAGCAAACAACATGGTAAACCAACAAGCATAAACATGACATGATGCATATTCAAGTATGATGCATGTCCGGTTTAATGAGGCATGGCATGGCAAGGTGCAACAAACAATACTACAAGTTAAGTGGAGCTCAATATGCAACGAGTTGCATATTGACAAAACACCACATCAATTGTATAGTTCTCTCCCGTTTAATCTACTCAACAAAATTAAATGTTGTTAAACATGGCAAGAGGTGAATCATAAGCAAACTAACTATTTAGTCAAGTTTAAATGAGGCCGAAAATAACAAACAACAATTCCAGAAAATCCCCATGTGCATATTTTGGTTATGGTACAGTTCTTCCCCAAACACAATTTGAAAGTTATTAAAGATGCAAAGTAATGCCACCATGTTAAACTATGCATTTTTCTACCCCATTTACATATAAAGATTATTAATTTGGAGCTACGGTTATTTAGTTATGAATTAATCCATTTAACATGCTATTTATGCAAATTAATGCAAACAACAATTTAAACATTTCAAACATGGATGAAAGTTGGATATTGTGAAACTACATGAACTAGTACATAGCATGTGCCATGCACGTATAGATTTAGTGATTATCGGTGAAAACAATGGAAAAACCTGGATCATATTTGAAAACGAAATTATAAGAGAAAATAATAACTATTTAATTATACTAACACAGATTAAGCTTTTACTTTACTTGGACCGTTGGCAATTATAAGCGTAGCAATCGATGTTAGCAACTCAAAATACTTCAAGCATCTGATTATTCAATTGGAAAAAACCTAGAGTACCGGATCATATTGTGAAAGTTGGATATTGTGAAACTACATGAACTAGTACATAGCACGTGCCATGCACGTATAGATTTAGTGATTATCGGTGAAAACAATGGAAAAACCTGGATCATATTTGAAAACGAAATTATAAGAGAAAATAATAACTATTTAATTATAATAACACAGATTAAGCTTTTACTTTACTTGGCCCGTTGGCAATTGTAAGCGTAGCAATCGATGTTAGCAACTCAAAATACTCCAAGCATCTGATTATTCAATTGGAAAAAACCAAGAGTACTTGTGTTTGTAATCTGATAAGCAGGGGGACACAAAAATCAATTATATGCGTGCACGTCTATGAACTTTATTACATGAGAAAAGAAGCTAATTAGTAGTAGTATTAACTATTAAGCATATGATTATCCATACTAAATAAAATCTGTTCAAGTCAACATTTCCCCATACTTGATGTTAGCAACTCAAAATACTCCAAGCATCTGATTATTCAATTGGAAAAAACCAAGAGTACTTGTGTTTGTAATCTGATAAGCAGGGGGACACAAAAATCAATTATATGCGTGCACGTCTATGAACTTTATTACATGAGAAAAGAAGCTAATCAGTAGTAGTATTAACTATTAAGCATATGATTATCCATACTAAATAAAATCTGTTCAAGTCAACATTTCCCCATACTGATGCTGCACTGCTGCATGCGCTTTTTACACACACTCTCTCTCTCTCTCATCACATGTAGCAGTGCTTGCCCGGTGAAATAGCTTGCTAGTAATAGTACTATAGGGCAGCACTCTATTACGGGAGCCTACCAGAGATTTCTAGGTGGCAGTGGCCAGCGGGAGAACCTTGAACCTTCGTGTACTCTTTGTCATAGTGGAAGTTTGGGCAGCAAAGCGTGTGCCCCACGCGAATCCCAGTGGTCTTGAACCTTCGTGTACTCTTTGTCACAGTGGAAGTCTGGGCAGCAAAGCGTGTGCCCCACGCGAATCCCAGCACCGCGAGCCGTTAGATTATTCTATCCGACGGTGTGTAAGTGGCCACGTAGTTCTCTGTCTAAACCATTTGACTGTGAGCCGTCAGATTTTGAACCAAGGATCTCCTAGATGCCATCGAGCGGGTCAACCAGCTAGGCTAGCATCGTGGTTGTGAAAACAGAGCATGCCACGGAATAAGAACACTCCAAAATGCTAAAGCCTTAGCCATGGAAGCACGGGGATCTCGCTGGCATTGCCAGCGAGCAAACGAGGCGATGCTAGGGGCCGCGGAGCTGTTGCAGGGGTGCGGGTTTGAACAAAGGAGCTGCTGCAGGAAGCAGCCTTGTTTGCATGTGTGTAGGCCGAGCTGCTGCTCGTGGCCATGGCGGCCATGGATGCCCGGTGATGGTTCCCGCGACGGGAGCAAGCAGCGGCTGGAGGTGCAGCAGATCACCGGCGAGGGTGCGGAAACTAACGAGGGTTCCCATGGTGAAGTGCGCGAGCAAGCATGTGCAAGGCGTTGCATGCGGGAACTCGAGGATGAGCTCGTACTCGTCTCGGTTGCGGCAGCGGTAGGAACGGGTCGGGCCACGAGGCGAGGGGCAAGTGGCCGCGGGTGCTGCAAGCGATGCGGTGCGTGGATGCCCGTGTGTGGATACATGCAAAGGTGAGGCGCCCAGAGGCTAGAACACGAGCTTGGGCTCGCTGCCATGGTCGTCCATGGCGGACACAGCCTCGGACACGACGGGATCGGCGGACACAGCGACAAAATAAAACCGGAGAGGGGCTGGGAGGAACAACTGCTCACTGAGGGGGTGCTACTGAAGTTGTACGAGGTTGGAGGTGAACGGGGACGGTGAGAAGACGCGCTGATCGGGGCGGCGTTCTCGTGTCCCTGAAGCAGAGGAAGCAGGGGAGGAAGAGGACGTCGAGGCACTTGGCGATCCTTGGGCGTGGCTTGGCGGCGTGTCAGTGCTCGGAGGCGCGAGGATGGAGGCCGGCGGAGTTGCTATGCCGGAGGGAAGATCGTGGCCTCGACGGCCATGGCTCCTCGAAGCAGCGGGGCGGAGCGCGAGTGGGGATTTTGTGGAGAGGCTGCGGCGCAGAGGGAAGAGATGGAAGGAGAGAAACCCTAGGGTGAGGCCCTGGGCGGCTTTATAGGAGGGGGCCCGGCGTCGGGGCTTGCCCTCATGGCCATGTGTGCTCCTCCTCTATTTTACTGTGAGGGGGATGTGGCGAGAGGAGGAAGAAAAGGGAGAAGGGAACGGTCACTGCAGGTGGGCTCAGCACGGGTGACCAGCGTGGCAAGCTGGAATTACCAGCGGAGGGGGAGAGCTAATTTTTTTTAAATAATACATTTTTTTTAGTAATTTGCACAAATATTATGCCCAAAAAATTATTTTCAAAAAAATACACCGTCGGCCAGTGGCCGACTGGTCCTAGTCAGCTAGCAGCAGGCCGACTGGGCCTTATCGGCCAACTGCGAGCCGACAGGTGGCTTCTCGGCCAAGCGGAGGCCGACTATTGGCCAGGCCACATCGGGCGCTGGCTGTCGGCGCGGGCTGGGTCACGGGCGACCCAGTCGGCCAGCTGCCGACCGATCGGCCAGCTGTTGGCCGACAGGGAGTCGGCCCCACAGCGCACGCCTCTTTCTCCTCTCCTTCTTCTTTCCCTTTCTCCCACCGCAAGTTTTTGTCTGTTCTTCCTTCCTCCTCTCTCTTACACGAACTAGCTCCAATTAATACACTAAAATGCCCTGTTTTTTCGCGGATTTGGCACCGTGAATGGGTTCTACATAGTTAGGGGAGCCAAAAGAGACCTCGATCTACTGATGGGGTAGCTTGTGGTGGTCGTGGTGAGCATTTTGTTGGAGCATATTTTCAGCGCATTGGTGGAGGTTGTGGCGGTGGTGGAGGTGGAGGTGGTGGTGGTGAAGCTGGGGCAGTGTGGTGGAGGTGAAGCTCCGGTAGTTTGGTGGAGTTTCCGGCTCCAGTTCCGGTGATTGAAGGCCGCCGTTCGTTGTTCGCACGCACGCTATAAGGGTATATTTGAACAAACATTTTTATTTTCGAAGTTGCATGCAATTATTGTTATTTGCTCCGGTTGTAATGTAAATATATTTAGGTAGTCGTGGTGAGCATTTTATTTCCCGGTACCAGTGTGCAATTATTGTTATTTGCTCCGGTAGTAACGTAAATATATTTAGGTGGTCGTGGTGAGCGTTTTATTTCCCGGTTCCGGTGTGCGATTATTGTTATTTGCTCCGGTAGTAAACGTAAATATATTTAGGTAGTCGTGGTGAGCATTTTATTTCCCGGTACCGGTGTGCAATTATTATTATTTGCTCCGGTAGTAACGTAAATATATTTAGGTGGTATACACCAGTCGGCCCACAGCAGGCCAATTAGTCCCTGTCGGCCCGCAGCTGGCCAATTAGTCCCTGTCGGCCCACAGCAGGCCAATTAGGCTCTCTCGGCCCACTACTGGCCGACTGGACCTCAACTGGTGACCGACAGGCCAATCGGCCAGCAGCTAGCCGATAGGGACTTAGTCGGCCTGCTGTGGGTCGACTAGGTCCACTCGGCCTGCCGCGGGCCGACGGTGTATTATTTTGGAAAATTATTTTTTGAGCGTAATATTTGTGCAAATTAATAAAAAAAGTATTCTTTAAAAAAAATTAGCAGGGGGAGAGAGGTGGCCTAAGGGAGGCGCTGGAGCTGGGACGGGCTGCTGCGCTGGGCTGACCCTGCTGCTGTTGCTACTCTCTCTTTCTCTCTTTTCCTTTAAGCAATTTCTTCAAACAGAAATGCAACAAAAGGCCAGAGAGTTTTGCAAGGAATTAGGATGAGATAATAATATATCGGGGATTCTGGATTTATGTATCATTTGAATAAATTGCTTTGGGACATTTTTAGAGGTAAAAAAATAATACAAGTTTGAATAAAGTTCAAATTTGGACCATTTTTAACCCAACCAAGACAACTCCAAATAGAATTAAATTTGGCAGGGAGGTAAGTGGCATGGTCTAATATTTGTAGGGAAAAGATGAACATTAATGAGTAAGGGAAAATGTGGCTCTTACTAAAATGAAAGAAAGAAGAAGGAAGGAGGAGGTGATGATGCATGGGACATATGCATAGGGCAAGCAACATAGGATGGCACAATGCAATATAATGGCAAGAGGCACAATGCAAACACATGGCATAACAAGCGAAATGAGCATGGTCTAAGAAGCATAGGTTTGACAAGGCACTCAACATGATCATGGCATAAATATATAGGAATGAAATATGCAAAACAATTATGCTAATGCAACAAACATAATAAACACACGTCAACAACTAAAATAAATGGAAGGGCAAGTGAAGCACCGCTCTTGGGGCGTCACAACTCTCCTCCACTTACAAGAGATCTTGACCTGAGATCTAAGGATGGCACTGGGGAGAAACGGAAGAGGAATAGGTAAAATAAAGTTGCTTCTTTAACAAATGAGTGAAACCAATGAACCTTGAGAGGTTAAAAAACTTGAAATAAGAACACAACAAAGTTGAACAGAATTGAGAGCACTCCGTTAGAAAAGAGAAACAAGGAACACCATGTGAACCTTGGAGGTTGCAAAGCTATGAATGACGATCACAATGGACAAGAAGGAATTGAAACCAATCTGGTTGAAACGAGATAAACAAGGAATGAGGAAGAACAAATTCGAACAGCACTCCGGTTGAAAAGAGATGCAAGCCTTGATAAGATGAAAAGAACTCTAAGAGATGACACAACACTCTGGTTTAAATGGTTAAGCGAGGAAAAGAACATGATCTTGGAAAAACGAGATGATGGGACGTAGAGAGCAACATCATAAAACCTCCGGAACAAATGTGAGAATGTGATGAAAAGAACGGAGAAGAAAACAACATGTTCTACCTGAAATGAATTTAAGAGGGCATCCTTAAAAGAAGGATTGAACGGAGTTGTTAGAAGATCAATACGAAAGGATATGATCCTTGTGGGCTTATGGAGACATCTCAAAATTATGAGGTGACAACCAGCCACTACCAAAAGATTGATTAGCTGAGAGGAACGAAGAGATGGGAAAACTTCTTTCTCCGCGAGGATAGGAGGAAACTTGGATCATTGATAAACACCATACTAGCAACATTCCTTAGGGAAGGCTTTAAGTGAAATCTATACCAAGATAACTCCAAGGAAGAAAATGATGGGTTTAAATATCTCATTCCTGACAACTTGTGAATCATGAAGCATGAAGGGAAATTGTCAAGAATGAAATAACACCACCTCAAAAGATAAGATAGAAAGAATTGCACTTCGGAAGGCAAGATGAAGAAAGCTTGAGCTCCTCCAATATGAATCTTGGCAGACACTTCAGCAATCAATTAAATCTTTGATGAACCACCATGTTGAGCCTTCATGAGAACACCGGTAACAAAAGAGAATGATAGAAAGAAAAGATAAGTTGAAAACACAAGGTGGAGCCTTCCAATGATTTAGATGGAGCTTCACGACGAGATAAATGAGAGAGCTTGGAACTGCGGAAAGAAAATATGAAGCATCTCGAACCGGGAATGTGAGATGATGAACAACTCCGGAAAGAAAGATGAAAATCACTTGTAATCAAGAATTTACTCATCATGAACAATCTCCGGAATAAAATAATTGAATCACCATGAGGAAATAAGAATATGATTTATTGTATGCTTATCCTTCATCAAATTAAATTGATGACAAGCAATGGATAGGCATGCTACTTGTTCTTCTTGAAAAGGATTGGCGAGATATAGCGCAAACTTGGGAAAGGCTTGAACAAACCACCGGTAGGATTTTGGAAAGAAATGAATGAATTAATATGATAACAAGGAAACGGAATCTTGAACAAACCACCATAAGAATTGAAAACGATTGAAGAAAAGTGAATGAATCACCGGGAAGAATTAGAAAATAAACAAAGATACTTGAGGAAATTTAGATACAAGAGAATGAAGAGATCACGAACTGACTAGAGAATTCTTCAATGATGCACCGGTAAGATTTGGAGAACGAGAGACGAAAACAGATAATGAATAATTCTGAGATGATGGGATCCGGAGAATCAAACTGAAAAGACTCCTGAATTTCTCTAGATGTGAATTTCTCTAGATGGGTGAAAAGAATTCTCACAATCAAAAACAATTATGAGAGGATGGCGGCAAGCTTGAACTACGCATCTTCAAGACAACATATATGATTGAAGAGAAACTCTTCTCCGCTCTTCAAATCTAAGAATGACGACTAGAAACACCACCATGAATTGTTGAGGCACTCTAGAACGAATAATAGAAAATTTGAACCAATGATGAAAATAATTTGAAAGCGATCTAGGAGAAGGCATCTGATGATGAAAATTCATTCTTACATCAAACTTTTGAAAAGAATTTGGGAATCACTCCGGATAAATTAGAAGACTCAGGTAAGATCATGGGAAAAGACCTATGGGTTAGGGCCCACTCAAAAGAAAACACCGTTGAAATGATTTTGAAGAGAGATTGCACCGGTTGAATTAAATGACTTGAATGAGATAACAACCACGAAATAGCTTGAAAGGATTATCAATGGAAACGTGAATCTTTTGAGATATCTATAGCACTCTGAATATGAATAGGGAGAGGTGAATGATTGAGAGGTGCACTGGCATAAGAAAGCATATGAAAGGACGAAAGGGTATGGTCACCACCGGAAGCTTGTATTGAATCCACCGGAGAAGAAACAACAACGAAATATGATGAACTTGAAGAGCATCTTCATGAGAACCACCGGATAATAACATTGAAGGAAAGAATGAAGAAACTTCACATCCATAAGATGTATACTTGATTACGAAATCTGAGTCCTTGAAGAAAAGGGTGGGAGGGCGGGTAAAACAAAGACAACTTGGGACGGATGGAACAAACACCGTTGAGAAAACTTAGAATTGATCTTGCGGATGTTGAAAATGATTGGATCCACCTGAAGATGAGCACGTCGGATGGAAAAGAATTGGCATGACCAATCGGCATGAATAAAAGGATAATCGATTAGCGACTTCAGACTCCGTGAACAAAACAGCGGGAGGATGGGAAAGAAAATAAATAGGGATGGGGAAACAACACCATTTTAGAAGATGAGAGTTGATCTTACAAGGATGAACTGGATGGAATAACTTGAAGATGAAAGCACTGGTTGAAAAGGATTGACAAGACAATCTCGAAATTAAGAAGGGTTAGTATTCACATAGAAGTATGAGAACATCACTTAGGAAAGGTATGGAATCAACACTTGACATTGAAGCAACTCGAATACCACAACTCAAAACAAAACAAAGGATTTGGCTTGTGGAATAAGCCGGAACAAACATAGGATAGACCCCATATCGTATCATGTGTCTGTTGGAAAGATATCCTACGTGATACTTGAATTCCCACCTAAAACTCCTAAAATTTGCTGGTTATGCAATTTGGTGTTGGGGATACAGGGAGACACAATATATATCACACAACTAACAAGCCCTGCGCTCCAACTGTATCGATCCGTCAACACATAACCAAGAAAACTCCGGAAATTGTGTACCTCGACCTTCGAAAAGCATCCAATATATGAGTTGTGGCAATACTCCCGAACTCCCGCCCCAGTACTGCGTGGCATCGAGGTTATCTCACCACTAACTGCATATAAAAGATTTTCGGTGTTGGCAAAAGCTCGGGTATACTGGAACTGCAACGATAAAATTGTGACGACAACACCTCGGAGCTCAACTCCCCGGGACACTGCCACAACCCCTAAATGACAGGAGGCATCAAGAAAAATTATCGAAAGACTCCAAGATACCCGCGTGATCCTAAATTTTTTTTAGTGAAAATGAGGAGAGAAAAGTCAAAACATCTACGTCAGGAGACCTCACTAGAGAGACGAAGGGGGCTGAGGAGTAAAACTAATCCTACTCTTCGATATATATATTCCTAAGACTCAAATTTTTTTGTTCTAGACTCAACAACGCCAGCGATCAATCAAGGGGCTCCTATGGTCGGTTGTGGCTCTGATACCAACTTGGCACGCCCAATATGCGATACTATCCTAAAGAGACTCGAAGGTCCCACCAAGGATAGAACTGCGTATTGACATGCTTTTGCAAGGTGGATATCATTACATCAACATTACATAATAGATGGGGATACATACAAGGCATACAAATGCCGCAAGAATACATCAACACATCATACATAGAACAACATCCGACTACGGATGAAACACAAACAGAAACTCAAACGACATCCACCCTGCTAGCCCTAGCTGCCGACCTGGAACCTAACCCAAGATCGACGAAGAAGAAGAACTCAAAACGGGTAAACATCGCTCTCGCGCCATGAACATCACATTACTTGTACCTGGAACTGTTGGTGTAGTAAATTGTGAGCCACGAGGACTCAGCAATCCCATTACCATGAGTATCAAGACTAGCAAAGCTTAAAGGGTATGGAAAGGATAAGTGGTGAGGTTGCAGCAGCGACTAAGCAAAGTATGGTGGCTAACTCACGAGTACAAGAGTAAGATGAGAATCTACGCCAACGGTCGCAAACTAGTCATGATCAAGAAGTGATCCTGAAGTACTTACATTCAAACATAACCCCACCATGTTCTCTTCTCAACTCACTTGAAAAGAGACCGTCATGGTTACGCACGCGATTGGTGTATTTTAATTGAGTTTACTTCAAGTCCTCTACAACTGGATATTAACAAATTCCCATCTGCCACATAACCGCGGGCACAACTTTCGAAAGATTAAACCCTACAAGGATGTCCCAACTTAGCCCATGACAAGCTCACGATCCATGGAGACAATCCTCCATCGCAGGACAACCGATCAGACTCGGGATCCCGGTGCACAAGACATTTCGACAATTGTAAAACTAATCCAGCAATGCCTCCCAGCGTGTCGACACCCTGATAGTAGCCGCGCGTATCTCGTCTCAGGCCATGACCGGATGAGCACTACGTACAACAACCTAAAACCCCGGAAGAAGGGGTGGCACCGCAAGTGGCTCTGTTTGGGACCAACACCATCAGCACTAGCGCCGCCCTGTATGTAAAAATCCTTGGGTTCACGACGCCCTATGCCAATTAATTATTAGGTTCAAGTATTATTATGGAAAATGTTAAAACCAATTTTGGGCCTTGCTGGAAGAGTTTTATTCAAAGCAAAACGTCAAGAGGGTCCCATACCCCTCATCGTGTTAGGGACGCAAAATCAAGGAACATAACACCGGTATGATGGAAACTAGGGCAGCAAGAGTGGAACAAAACACCAGGCATAAGGCCGAGCCTTCCACCCTTTACCAAGTATATAGATGCATTAATTAAATAAGAGATATTGTGATATCTCATGATATCCATGTCCCAACATGGAACAACCTACAACTGCACCTGCAACTAGCAACGCTATAAGAGGGGCTGGGCAAAGCGGTAACATAGCCAAACAACAGTTTGCTAGGAAGGGTGAAAAAGGTTAGAGGTTATCATGGCAATTTGGGAGGCTCGATAAACAAGTGGTAGGTAGCGCGACATAGCGATAGCATCGAGACAACTTGTTGGGGAACGCAGTAATTCAAAAAAAAATCCTACGCACATGCAAGATCATGGTGATGCATAGTGCTACCTCTTGAGCATGCGTTGGTTTTCTCTTGAAGAGGAAAGGGTGATGCAGCAAAGTAGCATAAGTATTTCCCTCAGTTTTTGAGAACCAAGGTATAAATTCAGTAGGAGGTAACACGCAAGTCCCTAGTACCTGCACAAAAAAACAAGAACTTCGCAACCAAAGCGATAAAGGGGTTGTCAATCCCTTCACGATCACTTAGAAAAGTGAGATCTGATAGAGATAATAAGATAAATATTTTTGGTATTTTTATTGTATAGATTGGAAAATAAAGACTGCAAAATAAACAATGAGAGAAATAGCAAGTTGATAGGAAAATAATATGATGGAAGATAGACCCGGGGGCCATAGGTTTCACTAGTGGCTTCTCTCAAGATAGCAAATTCTACGGTGGGTGAACAAATTACTGTCGAGCAATTGATAGAAAGCACATAGTTACGAGAATATCTAGGCATGATCATGTATATAGGCATCATGTCCATGACAAGTAGACCGAAATGATTCTGCATCTACTACTATTACTCCACACATCGACCGCTATCCAACATGCATCTAGAGTATTAAGTTCATAAGAACAGAGTAACGCATTAGGCAAGATGACATGATGTAGAGGGACAAACTCAAGCAATATGATATAAACCCCATCTTTTTATCCTCGATGGCAACAATACAATATGTGCCTTGCTACGCCTGCTGTCACTGGGAAAGGACACCGCAAGATTGAACCCAAAGCTAAGCACTTCTCCCGTTGCAAGAAAGATCAATCTAGTAGGCCAAACCAAACTGATAATTCGAAGAGACTTGCAAATATATTAAATCATGCATAAAAGAATTCAGAGAAGAATCAAATATTTTTCATAGATAATCTTGATCATAAACCCACAATTCATCGGATCTCGACAAACACACCGCAAAAAGAATTACATCGAATAGATCTCCAAGAAAATCGAGGAGAACTTTGTATTGAGATCCAAAGAGAGAGAAGAAGCCATCTAGCTAATAACTATGGACCCGAAGGTCTGCAGTAAACTACTCACACATCATCGGAGAGGCAATGGTGTTGATGTAGAAGCCCTCCGTGATCGATTCCCCCTCCGGCGAAGCACCGGAAAAGGCCCCAAAATGGGATCTCACGGGTACAGAAGGTTGCGGCGGTGGAAATAGGGTTTCCTCATGCTCTCGAATGTTTTCAGGGTATATGGGTATATATAGGAGGAAGAAGTAGGTCGGTGGAGCTGCGAGGGGGCCACGAGGGTGGGGGGCATGCCCTCCTGCCTCATGGCCTCCTCGCTTCTTTCTTGACATCCACTCCAAGTCTCCTGGTTCACGTTTGTTCCAAAAATAACTCTCCCGAAGGTTTCAATCTGTTTGGATTCCGTTTGATATTCCTTTTCTGTGAAACACTGAAATAGGCAAAAAAACAGCAATTTGCACTGGGCCTTTGGTTAGCAGGTTAGTCCCAAAAATAATATAAAAAGGTATATTAAAGCCTTTGGTTAGTAGGTTAGCAATTTGCACTC
This sequence comes from Triticum dicoccoides, assembly GCF_002162155.2. NCBI lineage: Eukaryota > Viridiplantae > Streptophyta > Magnoliopsida > Poales > Poaceae > Triticum > Triticum dicoccoides. Next base: position 305,099,131 of record NC_041388.1, on the reverse strand, counting down.
GTTGTTTCGAGCAAGCCATGGATTGATGCTTGTTGGTGGAGGGCGAGTATAAACTTTACCATTCTGTTTGGGAACCGCCTATAATGTGTGTAGCATGGAAGATACCGAGATCTCTCGGTTGTTATGTTGACAATGAAAGTATACCGCTCAAAATATTATTCATATCTATTTCAGAACCGAGCTCTGGCACCTCTACAAATCCCTGCTTCCCTCTGCAAAGGGCCTAGCTATTTACTTTTATGTTGATTCATCACCCTCTTATTAAAAAGCACTAGTTGGAGAGCACCGCTGTCAATTGCATCCATTACTGTTAGTTTACATTCAATATGACTTGATTGGATCTCTTTTACCATGAATTACAATGTCTAGTCAGTCCTTGATCTTTAAAGGTGCTCTGCATTTATGTTTTGGGTCTCAGAAAGGGCTAGCGAGATACCATCTTGTCATATCATATCATGATTGTTTTGAGAAAGTGTTGTCATCCAAGATTTATTATTATTGCTCGCTAGTTGATTATGTCATTGATATGAGTAAACATGAGACCTAAATGTTATTGTGAATATGGTTAGTTCATAATCTTTGCTAAAAACCTGAATGCTGGCTTTACATATTTACAACAAGAAGAGCAAACAGAGTTTGTAAAAGTTTTTCTTTATCACTTTCAGTTTATCAACTGAATTGATTGAGTACAATCAAAGGTTTAAGCTTGGGGGAGTTGATACGTCTCCGTCGTATCTACTTTTCCAAACACTTTTGCCCTTGTTTTGGACTCTAACTTGCATGATTTGAATGGAACTAACCCGAACTGACGTTGTTTTCAGCAGAATTGCCATGGTGTTATTTTTGTGCAGAAATAAAAGTTCTCGGAATGACCTGAAAATCAACGGAGCATTATTTTGGAATATATAAAAAATACTGGAAGAAAGATCCACGTCAGGGGGGCCTCCACCTGTCCACGAGGGTGGGGGCCGCACCCTACCCCCCTGGGCGTGCCCCCTGCCTCGTGGGCCCCCTAAAGCTCCACCGACCTCAACCCTGACTCTATATATTCACTTTCGGGGAGAAAAAACCAGAGAGAAGAATTCATCACGTTTTACGATACAGAGCTGCCGCCAAGCCCTAAACTCTCTCAGGAGGGCTGATCTGGAGTCTGTTCGGGGCTCCGGAGAGGGGAATCCGTCGCCATCGTCATCATCAACCTTCCTCCATCACCAATTTCATGATTCTCACCGCCATGTGTGAGTAATTCCATCGTAGGCTTGCTGGACGGTGATGGGTTGGATGAGATTTATCATGTAATCGAGTTAGTTTTGTTAGGGTTTGATCCCTAGTATCCACTATGTTCTGAGATTGATATTGCTATGACTTTGCTATGCTTAATGCTTGTCACTAGGGCCTGAGTGCCATGATTTCAGATCTAAACCTATTATGTTTTCATCAATATATGAGAGTTCTTGATCCTATCTTGCAAGTCTATAGTCACCTACTATGTGTTATGATCCGGCACCCCCGAAGTGACAATAATCGGGACCTCTCCCGGTGATGACCGTAATTTGAGGAGTTCATGTATTCACTATGTGTTAATGCTTTGGTCTGGTACTCTATTAAACGGAGGCCTTAATATCCCTTAGTTTCCAATAGGACCTCACTGCCACGGGAGGGTAGGACAAAATATGTCATGCAAGTTCTTTTCCATAAGCACGTATGACTATATTCGGAATATATGCCTACATTACATTGATGAACTGGAGCTAGTTCTGTGTCACCCTAGGTTATGACTGTGCATAATTCTCCATCACCGATCCAATGCCTACAAGCTTTTCATATATTGTTCTTCACTTATTTACTTTTCCATTACTACTGTTATCATCACTATAAAACCCAAAAATATTACTTTTGCTACCGTTACCTTTTGCCATCGTTACCACTACTATCATATTACTTTTCTACTAAATACCTTGCTGCAGATATTAAGTTTCCAGGTGTGGTTGAATTGACAACTCAGCTGCTAATACTTGAGAATTTTCTTTGGCTCCCCTTGTGTCGAATCAATAAATTTGGGTTGAATACTCTACCCTCGAAAACTGTTGCAATCCCCTATACTTGTGGGTTATCAAGAACATTTTCTGGCGCCATTGCCGGGGAGCATAGCTCTATTCTTTGAGTCACTTGGGATTTATATCTGCTTATCATTATGAAGAATTTGAAAGATCCAAGAACCAAGATCTATCCCTCAACTACGAGGGGAGGTAAGGAACTGCCATCTAGCTCTGCACTTGATTCGCCTTCTGTTTTGAGTAAGCTTGCGACACCTAAACCTGCTTCTGCTATTCATTCTGATATGTCGCATGTTATTGATGATGCCACTTCTGCTATGCATGATACTTATGATGAAAGTACTTCTATTCTTGATACTACTGTGCCACTTGGTGAATTTCTTGATGAACAACTTGCTAGGGCTAGAGAGAATTAAATTATTGAAACTGATAATATTAATGAAAGTGATGATGAAAATTCTCCCCCCTAGATATGAATTGCCTGTTGTTCCTGAGGGTTATGTTATGGATGAAGAAACTGATAGAGACTTTCTTGCTTGCAATGATAGAAGTGATCTTAAGAAACTATTAGCTAAGCTGAAACAAAAAACTTTGAATGCTAGAATGAAATATGATCCTGCTTATGCTACTTCACCTATCTTTGTTACTGATAAGGATTATGATTTCTCTGTTGATCCCGAGTTAATTACTTTGGTTGAATCCGATCCTTTTATGGCTATGAATCTGAAACTGTTGTGGCACATCTTACTAAATTAAATGATATAGCTACCCTGTTCACTAATGATGAGAAACTTGCTATTATTATATACTTAAATTATTTCCGTTCTCATTAAAGGGTGATGCTAAGATATGGTTTAATTCTCTTGATCCTGGTTGTGTGCGTAGTCCCCAGGATATGATTTACTACTTCTCTACTAAATATTTCCCCGCTCATAAGAAACAAGCTGCTTTAAGGGAAATATATAATTTTGTGCAAATTGAAGAAGAGAGTCTCCCACAAGCTTGGGGAGGCTTCTCCAGTTACTTAATGCTTTGCCTGATCATCCTCTCAAGAAAAATGAAATACTTGATATCTTTTATAATGGACTAACCGATGCTTCCAGAGATTACCTGGATAGTTGTGCTGGTTGTGTTTTTAGGGAAGAACTGTTGATCAAGCTGAAATTCTATTGAATAATATGTTAACTAAGGAAAATAATTGGACACTTCCTGAACCAACTCCTAAGCCAACTCCGAAGAAAAGGGGTATTCTATTTCTCAGTCCTGAAGATATGAAAGAGGCAAAGAAATCTATGGAAGAAAAAGGTATAAAAGCTGAAGATGTTAAGAATTTACCACATGTTGAAGAAATACATGGTCTTAATTCATCACCTATTGAATAAACACATGGTCTCGATAACCCAACACAGGTAGTAAAGGTAAATTCTCTCTATAGATATGATAAAGCTAAAATCCCTCCTGCTAAGTTTGCTAGCCAATGTTTGGATGACTTTGATAACTTTATGGTTAAGCAAGAAGATTTTAATGCTTATGTTGGTAGACAATTGAAACATAATGCTTGCATGATTGAACACTTGAGTGATTATATGGCTAATGTTAAAGGTGAACTTAAACTTATTAGTAAACATGCTTCTATGGTTACCACTCAAGTAGAAGAAGTACTTAAAGCTCAGAATGATTTGCTCAATGAATTAAATAGTAAGAAGAATGAAAATGCTATTAGAGTTATGACTAGAGGTGGTAAAATGACTCAGGAGCCTTTATATCCTGAGGGCCACCCTAAGAGAATTGAGCAAGATTCTCAAAGAACTACTATAGATGCACCTAGTCCTTCTAAAAGGAAGAAAAATAAAAGTGATAGGACTTTGCATGCTTCTAGTGAACCTGTTGTAGACACACCTGAGAATCCCAATGATATTTATATTTCTGATGCTGAAACACAATCTGGTAATGAACATGAACCTAGTGATAATGTTAATGATGATGTTCATATTGATGCTCAACCTAGTAATGACAATGATGTAGAGATTGAACCTGCTGTTGATCTTGATAACCCACAATCAAGGAATCAACATTATGATAAGAGAGACTTTATTGCTAGGAAGCACGGTAAAGAAAGAGAACCATGGGTTCAGAAACCTAAGCCTTTTCCTCCTAAGCCATCCAAGAAAAAGGATGATGAGGATTTTGAGCGCTTTGCTGAAATGATTAGACCTATCTTTTTGCGTATGTGTTTGACTGATATGCTTAAAATGAATCCTTATGCTAAATACATGAATGAAATTGTTACTAATAAGAGAAAGATACCGAAAGCTAAAATTTCCACCATGCTTGATAATTATACTTTTAAGGGTGGAATACCAAAGAAACTTAGAGATCCAAGAGTACCAACTATACCATGCTCCATTAAAAGAAACTATGTTAAAACTACTTTATGTGATCTTGGAGCCGGTGTTAGTGTTATGCCTATCTCTTTATATCGTAGACTTGATTTGAATAAGTTGACACCTACTGAAATATCTTTGCAAATGGCTGACAAATCAACTGCTATACATGTCAGTATTTGTGAGGATGTGCCTGTTGTGGTTGCAAATGTTACTATTTTAACGGACTTTGTTATTCTTGATATTCCCGAGGACGATAGTATGTCTATTATTCTTGGAAGACCCTTTTTGAATACTGCAGGGGCTGTTATTAATTTCACCAAAGGCAATGTCACTTTTCATGTTAATGGTAATGAGCATACTATACACTTTCCGAGGAAACAACCTCAAGTCCATAGTATCAATTCTATTGGAAAAATTTCAACAATTACTATTGGAGGTTTTGAATTTCCTCTTCCTACTGTCAGGAAGAAATATAATATTCTTATTGTTGGGGACATGCATATCCCCGTTGAGGTAACCTAGTGTTATTCAAAAATTCTCCGGTTTCATGTTATTCGGAATGAGTTTGTTAACAAGACTTGATCAACCTTGTTAGTGGATTCCTTTTGATGAGCATGAGATGGATGAATTTAGAAAACACAACTCTCTGTACCCTCTTTTTACTTTCTGTTATCTATATTAAATAAAGCAAAAATAGTATTTTCTGTCTGTTTTCTGAATTATCCATGCAATAAAAAAATACCCCGAAAATAAAAGTTCTCCAAATGCCCTGAAAATTAAATATGATTTTTTCTAGAATATTTGAGAATATCTGGCACTGAGAACACAACAAAGGGAGCAAGCACCTAGCCACGAGGGTGGAGGGCGCGCCCCCTGCCTCGTGGGCCCATGGTGGCTCCCCTCCATTTATTCCAGCTACCACACACTCCTTCCTCCCAAAAACAGCACTAGCCAGTTCAAACCCGAGTCCAAGCTCATTTTGCTGCCATTTTCGATCTCCTTGCTCAAAGCTCCATTCACAAAACTGCTTTGGGGGATTGTTCTTTGGTATGTGACTCCTCCAATGGTCCAATTAGTTTTTGTTCTAGTGCTTTGTTCATTGCAAATTTTTGCTGCTTAGGTGACCCTGTTCTTGAGCTTGCATGTCAAATTTATGTGGTCAAAAGTAGTTTTGATGCATGATATTGCCTCTAGGCACTTGTAGGAGTAGTTGCTATCAATATTGTTGAGTTTGGTTCACTTTTATTTTGAAGTTACTAAAAAATTCAGAAATTTTCAGAAAAAGATGAAGAGATTTTTGAGGGGCTCATCGATTCGAAGCTCGAAGGATAAACAAAGTGAAGAGAACAAGAAGCCCAAGTATAATCTCCCTCGCACCGCGGAGGTTCGGCCTTGTGATGATTTCTTGAGAGCAGCCGGGATTTATGATGATTTCTATGAATTGGCTGAGAATGCAGGCCTCACCGCCTTCCTCCACGACCAATGCAAACAGTATCTCTTACTCACCAATATCTTTGTGCAAAACTTTCATTTCCATGCTAGGAGCTCACCACCTACGGTTGAATTTTATTTATATGATGAGCATAAGAAGATGTCACTTCGTGATTTTTGTCAGGTTTGTTTGATCCCTTTTGAGGGTGTGTAGAGGAACCACATCGTGATGATGTGGAAGGGTTTATTGATACAATTGATGTAGGGGAAACGAGGAAAGTTTCCGATGCAAGAATTACTAGCATATATTTTCCTGTTTTACGTTACTTTGCATTATTTGCTAGTAGATGCTTAATTGGTCGCGGAAATTGTGGCAACCTTAGTGCCCCTGATATTGTTATTTTGTGCCATGCCTTGTTCCATGATGACACATTTAGTATGGGCGCTATTGTTGCAAAGCGGTTAAATCTTAACCGTTCTAAAGGCCCCGTCCTTGGAGGCATCTTCGCCTCGCGCCTCGCTGCACACTTTAACATACCTATTAGACATTATGAGAAGGAAGAGAAGTTGTTGCCTCCTGTTTTCTAGACTATAAGAGTATGGTAGCACATGATTTTATCGTTAAGAATAAGGAAAAGATGCTTAAGTACAAGATGATATTTGACAAAAATCACCCTGCGACTGTCACTTTGCCTGCTCCTTCTTTATTTGACTTATCTGCAGGCAAGTACCTTGTTCCGCCGGAGGCCATTCACGCCTACCAAAACCCCACACCAGCTACAGAGCCAGATCCGGAACCATAATTTGATCCTCACCGACAGTCTGTTTATCAGTGGAATCTGGAAGAGATCGCCAACCAGTGGTACCAGGGGGATTCTTCTCAGTACGACCCGAGCTACAACTTTGGATATCCGCCAGGTGAGCCGTGGCCATAGACCAACTTAGGCCAAAAGCCTAAGCTTGGGGGAGTACGTATTTCTCACTGACATTACATTCATGTTCACACACTCATGCTAGTTGTCGGTGCTCATACTTTTTCACTGTATCATCCATGCTAGTTTATTTCCGTTTTTATGCTTTCTTCTTGTGTGTTTGATAAACCTTAAGAAAAACCAAAAAAATAGTTGTAGCTTTTAGCTAGTTTACTTTCCATGCCTATAGCAGTAATTAAAAAGAAAACCCAAAAAGATTTCTCGTTCTTCTTTTTGCTTGTTGGGAGCTTTCCCGTGTAAATAGTTTTGCTTCTTTTCTTTGGCGGTCGAGAGGAGAAGACCATGATTAAAATGTTGAGTGGCTCTCATATGCATTATTGTTGATCTAACAAAGAGCCCATATTACCTTGTCTTCTCTCTTGAAATGAATGCTGGCAGATTCTAGCTTAGTCCAATGCACGTGCACTATTATTATTTTCCACACTATTCGGTCGTGCAAGTGAAAGGCAATAATGATGATTATAGGATGAACTTATTGAGATGAGAAAAGCTGGTATGAACTCAACCTATCTTGTTTTTGTAAATATGATTAGTTCATCATTCCTGATTCATCCTATTATGAATCAACATGTTTGCAATGACAATTAGAGATTATAGTTGCTTATGCCATGCTTAATTAGCTAGGAGCTTATAATGGTTTACCTTGCTTGTCAACATGCTATTAAAATGGTTGTGATGTGGTATGATAGGGCGGTATCCTCTTTTGAACAATTCGAGTGGCTTGACTTGGCACGTGTTCACGCATGTAGTTGAAACAAAATCAACATAGCCTCTACGATATTTATGTTCATGGTGCATTATATCCTACTCATGCTTGCATTCGGTGTTGATTAATTTTAATGCATGTTCATGACTATTGTCGCTCTCTAGCTGGTCGCTACCCAATCTTTTTCTAGCCTTCACTTGTACTAAGCGGGAATACTGCTTGTGCATCCAATTCCATAAACCCCAAAGTTATTCCATATGAGTCTACCATACCTACCTATATACGGTATCTACCTACCATTCCAAGTAAATTTGTATGTGCCAAACTCTAAACCTTCAAATAAACATTCTATTTTGTATGCTCGAATAGCTCATGTATCAACTAGGGCTGTCTATATCTTCCATGCTAGGTGGGTTATTCTCAAGAGGAGTGGACTCCGCTCCTCACTCGCGAGAAAAGGGCTGGTCACCGGGATGCCCAGTCCCCTGCTTTATGCAAATAAAATCAAAATAACTGCAAAGAAAACTCCCCCGGGACTCTTGTTAGTTAGAGGCACTCGTTGTTTCGAGCAAGCCATGGATTGATGCTTGTTGGTGGAGGGCGAGTATAAACTTTACCATTCTGTTTGGGAACCGCCTATAATGTGTGTAGCATGGAAGATATCGAGATCTCTCGGTTGTTATGTTGACAATGAAAGTATACCGCTCAAAATATTATTCATATCTATTTCAAAACCGGGCTCTGGCACCTCTACAAATCCCTGCTTCCCTCTACGAAGGGCCTATCTATTTACTTTTATGTTGAGTCATCACCCTCTTATTAAAAAGCACCAGTTGGAGAGCACCGCTGTCATTTGCATCCATTACTGTTAGTTTACATTGAGTATGACTTGACTGGATCTCTTTTACCATGAATTACAATGTCTAGTCAGTCCTTGATCTTTAAAGGTGCTCTGCATTTATGTTTTTGCGGTCTCAAAAAGGGCTAGCGAGATACCATCTTGTCATATCATATCATGATTGTTTTGAGAAAGTGTTGTCATCCGAGATTTATTAGTATTGCTCGCTAGTTGATTATGCCATTGATATGAGTAAACATGAGACCTAAATGTTATTGTGAATATGGTTAGTTCATAATCTTTGCTAAAAACCTGAATGCTGGCTTTACATATTTACAACAACAATAGCAAACCGAGTTTGTAAACATTTTTCTTTATCACTTTCAGTTTATCAACTGAATTGCTTGAGTACAAGCAAAGGTTTAATCTTGGGGGAGTTGATACGTCTCCGTCGTATCTACTTTTCCAAACAGTTTTGCCCTTGTTTTGGACTCTAACTTGCATGATTTGAATGGAACTAACCCGGACTGACGTTGTTTTCAGCAGAATTGCCATGGTGTTATTTTTGTGTAGAAATAAAAGTTCTCAGAATGACGTGAAAATCAACAGAGATTTTTTTTGGAATATATAAAAAATACTGGAAGAAAGATCCACGTCAGGGGGGCCTCCACCTGTCCACGAGGGTGGGGGCGCGCCCTACCCCCTGGGCGTGCCCCCTGCCTCATGGGCCCCCTGATGCTCTACCGACCTCAACCCTGACTCTATATATTCACTTTCGGGGTGAAAAAAACCATAGAGAAGAATTCATCGCGTTTTACGATACGGAGCCGCCGCCAAGCCCTAAACTCTCTTGAGAGGGCTGATCTGGAGTCCGTTCAGGGCTCCGGAGAGGGGAATCCGTCGCCATCGTCATCATCAACCTTCCTCCATCACCAAGTTCATGATTCTCACCGCCATGTGTGAGTAATTCCATCGTAGGCTTGCTGGACGGTGATGGGTTGGATGAGATTTATCATGTAATCGAGTTAGTTTTGTTAGGGTTTGATCCCTAGTATCCACTATGTTCTGAGATTGATGTTGCTATGACTTTGCTATGCTTAATGCTTGTCACTAGGGCCCGAGTGTCATGATTTTAGATCTGAACCTATTATGGTTTCATCAATATATGAGAGCTCTTGATCCTATCTTGCAAGTCTATAGTCACCTACTATGTGTTATGATCCGGCAACCCCGAAGTGACAATAATCGGGACCACTCCCGGTGATGACCGTAGTTTGAGGAGTTCATGTATTCACTATGTGTTAATGCTTTGGCCCAGTACTCTATTAAAAGGAGGCCTTAATATCCCTTAATTTCCAATAGGACCCCGCTGCCACGAGAGGGTAGGACAAAAGATGTCATGCAAGTTCTTTTCCATAAGCACGTGTGACTATATTCGGAATATATGCCTACATTACATTGATGAACTGGAGCAAGTTCTGTGTCACCCTAGGTTATAACTGTGACATGATCGACCGCATCTGGCATAATTCTCCATCACCGATCCAATGCCTACGAGCTTTTCATATATTGTTCTTCGCTTATTTACTTTTCCGTTGCTACTGTTACCATCACTATAAAACCCAAAAATATTTCTTTTTCTACCGTTACCTTTTGCCACCGTTACCACTACTATCATATTACTTTGCTACTAAATACCTTGCTGCAGATATTAAGTTTCCAGGTGTGGTTGAATTGACAACTCAGTTGCTAATACTTGAGAATATTCTTTGGCTCCCCTTGTGTCGAATCAATAAATTTGGGTTGAATAATACTCTACCCTCGAAAACTGTTGTGATCCCCTATACTTGTGGGTTATCAAGGTGGAATAAAATGGTGGTTGTGGAGAAGACAAAAAAGGAGAAGATAGTCTCACATCAACTAGGCGTATCAACGGGCTATGGAGATGCCCATCAATAGATATTAATGTGAGTGAGTAGGGATTGCCATGCAACGGATGCACTAGAGCTATAAGTGTATGAAATCTCAACAAAAGAAACTAAGTGCGTGTGCATCCAAATTGCTTTCTCACGAAGACCTAGGGCATTTTCAGGAAGCCCATCATTGGAATATACAAGCCAAGTTCTATAATGTAAAATTCCCATTAGTATATGGTTGTGACAACATAGGAGACTATCTATCATGAAGATCATGGAACTACTTTGAAGCACAAGTGTGGTAAAAGGATAGTAACATTGTCCCTTCTCTCTTTTTCTCTCATTTCATTTTTTATTTGGGCATTTCCCCTTTTTTATGGCCTCTTTTTTTATTTTCGTCCGGAGTCTCATCCTGACTTGTGGGGGAATCATAGTCTCCATCTTCCTTTGCTCACTTGGGACAATGCTCTAATAATGATGATCATCACACTTTTATTTACTTACAACTCAAAAACTAAACTCGATACTAGAACAAAATATGACTCTATGTGAATGCCTCCGGCAGTGTACCGGGATATGAAATGACTCATGAGTGACATGTATGAAAGAATTATAAAGGTGGCTTTGCCACAAATACGATGTCAACTACATGATCATGCAAAGCAATATGACAATGATGTAACGTGTCATAACAAACAGAACGGTGGTAAGTTGCATGGCAATATATCTCGGAATGGCTATGGAAATGCCATAATAGGTAGGTATGGTGGCTCTTTTGAGGAAGGTATATGGTGGGTGTATGGTACCGGCGAAAGGTGCGTGGTATTAGAGAGGCAAGCAATGGTGGAAGGGTGAGAGTGTGTATAATCGATGGACTCAACATTAGTCATAAAGAACTCACATACTTATTGCAAAAATCTATTAGTTATCAAAATAAAGTACTACGCGCATGCTCCTAGGGGGATAGATTGGTAGGAAAAGACCATCGCTCGTCCCCGACCGCCACTCATAAGGAAGACAATCAATAAATAAATCATGCTCCAACTTCATCACATAACGGTTCACCATACGTGCATGCTACGAGAATCACAAACTTTAGAACGAGTATTTCTCAAATTCACAACTACTCAACTAGCATGACTCTAATATCACCATCTTCATATCTCAAAATAATTATCAAGTATCAAACTTCTCATAGTATTCAATGCACTTTTTATGAAAGTTTTTATTATACCCATCTTGGATGCCTATCATATTAGGACTATTTTATAGCCAAAGCAAATTACCATGTTGTTCTAAAAGACTCTCAAAATAATATAAGTTAAGCATGAGAGATCAATAATTTCTATAAAATAAAACCACCACCGTGCTCTTAAGGATATAAGTGAAGCACTAGAGCAAAATTATCTAGCTCAAAAGATATAAGTGAAGCACTAGAGCAAAATTATCTAGCTCAAAAGATATAAGTGAAGCACATAGAGTATTCTAATAAATTCTGATTCATGTGTGTCTCTCCAAAAGGTGTGCACAACAAGGATGATTGTGGTAAACTAAAAAGCAAAGACTCAAATCATACAAGATGCTCCAAGCAAAACACATATCATGTGGTGAATAAAAATATAGCCTCAAGTAAAGTTACCGATGGACAAAGATGAAAGAGGGGATGCCTTTCGGGGCATCCCCAAGCTTAGGCTTTTGGTTGTCCTTGAATTTTACCCTTGGACATCCCCAAGCTTAGGCTCTTGCCACTCCTTATTCCAAAATCCATCAAATCTTTACCCAAAACTTGAAAACTTCACAACACAAAACTCAACAGAAAATCTCATGAACTCCGTTAGTATAAGAAAACAAACCACCACTTCAAGGTACTGTAATGAACTCATTATTTATTTATATTGGTGTTAAATCTAATTTATTCCAATTTCTCTATGGTTCATACCCCCCGATACTAGCCATAGATTCATCAAAATAAGAAAACAACACACGAAAAACAGAATCTGTCAAAAACAGAACAGTCTGTAGTAATATGTAGGTTTAGAATACTTATGTAACCCCAAAAATTCTTAAATAAATTGTTGGACGTGAGTAATTTGTCTATTAATCATATTCAAAAATAATCAACCTAATTTCACTCTCCAGTAAAAAATGGCAGCAAATCTCATGAGCGCTAAAGTTTCTGTTTTTTACAGCAAGATCGCAAAGACTTCCCCCAAGTCTTCCCAAAGGTTCTACTTGGCACAAACACTAATTAAAAACATAAAAACACATATAAACAGAATCTAGATTAATTATTTATTACTAAACAGGAACAAAAAATAAAATTGGGTTGCCTCCAACAAGCGCTATTGTTTAACGCCCCTAGCTAGGCATAAAAACAAGAACAGATGTAGGTATTGTCATCTTTGGTATGCAATCCATAAGTGGCTATCATAATAGATTCATAAGGTAATTTAATTTTCTTTCTAGGGAAGTGTTTCATGCCCTTCCTTAATGGAAACTGAAATCTAATATTTCCTTCTTTCATATCAATAATTGCACCAATCGTTTTAAGGAAAGGTTTACCAAGAATAATAGGACAAGTAGGATTGCAATCTATATCAAGAACAATGAAATCTACGGGCACATAATTCCTATTTGCAACAATAAGAACATCATTAATCCTTCCCATAGGTTTCTTAATGGTGGAATCCGCAAGATGCAAATTTAAAGAACAATCATCAAGTTTTTGGAATCATGGAAACACCAGCACCCAAATCACATAAAGCATAGCATTCATGATCTCTAATTTTAATTTTAATAGTAGGTTCCCACTCATCATAAAGTTTTCTAGGGATAGAAACTTCTAATTCAAGTTTTTCTTCATAATATTGCATTAAAGCATCAATGATATGTTTGGTAAAAGCTTTATTTTGACTATAAGCATGAGGAGAATTTAGCACGGATTGCAACAAGGAAATACAAGCTATCAAAGAGCAATTATCATAATTAAATTCCTTGAAATCCAAAATAGTGGGTTCATTGCTATGTAAAGTTTTGACCTCTTCAATCCCACTTTTACCAATTTTTGCATCAAGATCTAAAAACTTAGAATCATTGGGATGCCTTTTAGCTAAAGTTGACTCATCTCCAGTCCCATCATTATCAAGATTCATATTGAAAAACAAAGATTTAATAGGGGACACATCAATCACTTTTATATCTTCATCCTTATTATCGTGAAAACTAGAAGAACACACTTTTATAAAGCAATCTTTTTTTGCACGCATCCTAGCAGTTCTTTCTTTGCACTCGTCAATGGAAATTCTCATAGATTTGAGAGACTCATTGATATCATGCTTAGGTGGAATAGATCTAAGTTTCAAAGGATCAACATCAAGAGAAATTCTATCCACGTTCCTAGCCAACTCATCAATCTTAGGCATTTTTTCTTCAAGCAAAGCATTGAAATTCTTTTGCAAAATCATAAATTCTTTAACACTCGTCTCAAAGTCAGAGGGCATCTTATTAAAATTTCCATAAGAGTTTTTGTAGGAATTACCATAATTATTAGAGGAATTACTAGGAAAAGGCCTAGGATTAAAGTTTCCTCTATACGTGTTGTTACCAAAATTGTTCCTACCAACAAAAATTCACATCCATAAATTCATTATTATTCTCAATCAAAGTAGACAAAGGCATATCATTAGGATCAGAATAAACACTCTTATTAGCAAAAAAAATCATAAGTTCATCCATCTTTCCACTCAAAACATTAATTTCTTCTATAGCATGAACCTTTTTACTAGTAGATCTTTCGGTGTGCCATTGAGAATAATTAACCATAATATTATCTAGGAGTTTAGTAGCTTCTCCTAAAGTGATTTCCATAAAAGTGCCTCCCGCGGCCGAATCTAAAAGATTTCTAGAAGCAAAATTCAATCCAGCATAAAAAAATTGTATGATCATCCATAAGTTTAATCCATGAGTAGGGCAATTACGTATCATTAATTTCATAATATCGTTTGCTTAAAATTCATAATATCGTTTCTAAGAGAGATGATCTGAGCGGGAGGAAAATACTTAGAGATAAAAGCATCTTTGCACTTATTCCATGAATCAATACTATTTTTAGGCAAAGAAGAAAACCAAGTTTTAGCATGATCTCTAAGAGAAAACGGAAATAGCTTCAATTTAAAAATATCATTATCCACATCTTTCTTCTTTTGCATATCACACAAATCAACAAAGCGGTTTAGACGGGTAGCGGCATCTTCACTAGGAAGGCCAGAAAACGGATCTTTCATAAAAAGATTCAACAAAGTAGTATTAATTTCACAAGATTCGGCATCAGTACGAGGAGCAATCGGAGTGCTAATAAAATCATTATTGTTGGTGTTGGAAAAATCACACAATTTAGTATTGTCTTGAGCCATCGTGACAAACAATCCAACACACAAGCACACAAGAAGCAAGCAAAAAGAGGCGAACGGAAAAGAGGCGAATAAAACGACAAGGGTGAACTGGGGGAGAGGAAAACGAGAGACAAATGGCAAATAATGTAATGCGAGGGATAAGAGTTTGTGATGGGTACTTGATATGTCTTAACTTGTGTGTAGATCTCCCCGGCAACGGTGCCAGAAATGGCTTGTTGACGGGAGATCAAATCTTGACTTGACTTGGTGCAACCTCCCCGGCAACGGCGCTAGAAATCCTTCTTGTTACCTCTTGAGCATGCATTGGTTTTCCCTTGAAGAGGAAAGGGCAATGCAGCAAAGTAGCGTAAGTATTTCCCTCGGTTTTTGAGAACCAAGGTATCAACCAGTAGGAGGTAACATGCAAGTCCCTAGTACTTGCACAAACAAATAAGAACCTCGCAACCAACGCAATAAAGGGGTTGCCAATCCCTTCACGGTCACTAACAAAGTGAGATCTGATAGAGATAATAAGATAAATATTTTTGGTATTTTTATTGTATAGATTGGAAAATAAAGATTGCAAAATAAACAATGAGAGAAATAGCAAGTTGATAGGAAAATAATGTGATGGAAGATAGACCCGGGGGCCATAGGTTTCACTAGTGGCTTCTCTCAAGATAGCAAATTCTACGGTGGGTGAACAAATTACTGTCGAGCAATTGATAGAAAAGCGCATAGTTATGAGAATATCTAGGCATAATCATGTATATAGGCATCACGTCCGCGACAAGTAGACCGAAACGATTCTGCATCTACTACTATTACTCCACACATCGACCGCTATCCAGCATGCATCTAGAGTATTAAGTTCATAAGAATATAGTAACGCATTAGGAAAGATGACATGATGTAGAGGGATAAACTCCAGCGATATGATATAAACCCCACCTTTTTATCCTCGATGGCAACAATACAATATGTGCCTTACTGCCCCTGCTGTCACTGGGAAAGGACGCCGCAAGATTGAACCCAAAGCTAAGCACTTCTCCCATTGCAAGAAAGATCAATCTAGTAGGCCAAACCAAAGTGATAATTCAAAGAGACTTGCAAAGATATTAAATCATGCATAAAAGAATTCAGAGAAGAATCAAATATTGTTCATAGATAATCTTGATCATAAACCCACAATTCATCGGATCTCGACAAACACACCGCAAAAAGAATTATATCAAATAGATCTCCAAGAGAATCAAGGAGAACTTTGTATTGAGATCCAAAGAGAGAGAAGAAGCCATCTACCTAATAACTATGGACCCGAAGGTATGCGGTAAACTACTCACACATCATCGGAGAGGCTATGGCGTTGATGTAGAAGCCCGCTGTGATCGATTCCACCTCCGGCGAAGCGCCGGAAAAGGCCCCAAGATGGGATCTCACGGGTACAGAAGGTTGCAGCGGTGGAAATAGGGTTTTGTGGTGCTCTCGGATGTTTTCAAGGTATATGGGTATATATAGGAGGAAGAAGTAGGTCGGTGGAGCGGCGAGGGGACCACAAGGGTGGGGGCGCGCTTGCCCCCCTGGGTGCACCCTCCCGCCTCGTGGCCTCCTCGCTTCTTTCTTGATGTCCACTCCAAGTCTCCTAGATCACG
Organism: Triticum dicoccoides; assembly: GCF_002162155.2. Lineage (NCBI taxonomy): Eukaryota > Viridiplantae > Streptophyta > Magnoliopsida > Poales > Poaceae > Triticum > Triticum dicoccoides. Next base: position 305,082,761 of record NC_041388.1, on the reverse strand, counting down.
TTTGTTCCAAAAATAACTCTCCCGAAGGTTTCATTCCGTTTGGATTCCGCTTGATATTCCTTTTCTGCGAAACACTGAAATAGGCAAAAAAACAGCAATTTACACTGGGCCTTTGGTTAGTAGGTTAGTCCCAAAAAATAATATAAAAAGGTATATTAAAGCCCATTAAACATCCAAAATAGATAATATAATAGCATGGAACAATCAAAAATCATAGATACATTGGAGACGTATCACATAGCAATGAGAGGGGAGAGTGTTATCCACGTACCCTCGTAGACTGTAAGCGGAAGCGTTCTGATAACGCGGTTGATGTAGTCGTACATGTTCACGATCGACCGATCCTAGTATCGAAAGTACGACACCTCCGCGATCTGCACACGTTCGGCTCATTGACGTCCCATGAACTCACGATCCAGCAGAGTGTTGAGGGAGAGCTTCGTCAGCACGAAGGTGTGATGACGGTGATGATGATGCTACCGGAACAGGGCTTCGCCTAAGCACCACTACAATATGACCGAGGTGGATTATGGTGGAGGGGGGCACCGCACACGGCTGGAAACAATCAACTTGTGTGTTCTAGGGTACCCCCTGCCCCCGTATATAAAGGAGCAAGGGGGAGGCCGGCCGGCCCTTGGGGCGCGCCAGGAGAGGAGTCCTCCTCCTAGTAGGAGTAGGACTCCCCTTTCCTACTCCTACTAGGAGGGGGAAAGGAAGGAGGAGAGGGAGAAGGAAAGGGGGGCGTCGCCCCCCCCCCCCTTCCCTAGTCCAATTCGGACCAGAGGGGGAGGGCGCGCGGCCTGCCCTGGCCGGCCCTCTCTCTCTCCACTAAGGCCCATGTGGCCCATTAGTTCTCCGGGGGGGTCCGGTAACCCTCCGGTACTCCGGTTTTCTCTGAAATCACCCAAAACACTTCCGGTGTCCGAATATAGCCATCCAATATATCAATCTTTATGTATCGACCATTTCGAGACTCCTCGCCATGTCTGTGATCACATCCGGGACTCCGAACTACCTTCGGTACATCAAAACACATAAACTCATAATACCAATTGTCATCGAACGTTTAAGCGTGCGGACCCTACAGGTTCGAGAACTATGTAGACATGACCGAGACACGTCTCCGGTCAATAACCAATAGCGGAACCTGGATGTTCATATTGGCTCCCACATATTCTACGAAGATCTTCATCGGTCAAACCGCATAACGATATGCGTTGTTCCCTTTGTCATCGGTATGTTACTTGCCCGAGATTCGATCGTCGGTATCTCAATACCTAGTTCAATCTCGTTACTGGCAAGTCTCTTTACTCGTACTGTAATACATCATCCCACAACTAACTCACTAGTCACATTGCTTGCAAGGCTTATAGTGATGTGCATTACCGAGAGGGCCCAGAGATACCTCTCCGACAATCGGAGTGACAAATCCTAATGTCGATCTATGCCAACTCAACAAAAACCATCGGAGACACCTGTAGAGCACCTTTATAATCACCCAGTTATGTTGTGACATTTGGTAGCACACAAAGTGTTCTTCCGGTATTCGGGAGTTGCATGATCTCATAGTCATAGGAACATGTATAAGTTATGGAGAAAGCAATAGCAACAAACTAAACGATCATCGTGCTAAGCTAACGGATGGGTCTTGTCAATCACATCATTCTCTAATGATGTGATACTGTTAATCAAATGACAACTCATGTCTATGGTTAGGAAACATAAACATCATTGATTCAACGAGCTAGTCAAGTAGAGGCAAACTAGTGACACTCTGTTTGTCTATATATTCACACATGTACTAAGTTTCCGGTTAACACATTTCTACCATGAATAATAAACAATTATCATGATGTAAGGAAATATAAATAACAACTTTATTATTGCCTCTAGGGCATATTTCCTTCAGTCTTCCACTTGCACTAGAGTCAATAATCTAGATTACATTGTAATGATTCTAACACCCATGGAGTATTGGTGTTGATCATGTTTTGCTCATGAGAGAGGCTTAGTCAACGGGTCTGCAACATTCAGATCCTTATGTATCTTGCAAATCTCTATGTCTCCCTCCTTGACTTGATCGCGGATGGAATTGAAGCATCTCTTGATGTGCTTAGTTCTCTTGTGAAATCTGGATTCCTTTGCCAAGGCAATTGCACCAGTATTGTCACAAAATATTTTCATTGGACCCGATGCACTAGGTATGACACCTAGATCGGATATGAACTCCTTCATCCAGACTCCTTCATTTGCTGCTTCCGAAGCACCTATGTACTCCTCTTCACACGTAGATCCTGCCATGACGCTCTGCTTGGAACTGCACCAACTGACAGCTCCACCATTTAATGAAAACATGTATCCGGTTTGTGACTTAGAGTCATCTGGATCAGTGTCATGGCACACCGAACTATCGAGTAGCCATAAGCTTTGCTCTGCCAGGTGTTCAAAACATCTAGCGTTGCTCCTGCAGCGGGTTTGTCATCTAGAGGTGCTTCCACGATGTAATTCTTATGTGTAGCAATGAGGATAATCCTCAAGTTACGGACCCAGTCCGTGTAGTTGCTACCATCATCTTTCAACTTAGCTTTCTCTAGTAACGCATTAAAATTTAACGGAACAACAGCATGGGCCATCTATCTACAACAACATAGACATGCAAAAGACTATCAAGTACTAAGTTCATGATAAATTAAAGTTCAATTAATCAAATTACTTAAGAACTTCCACTTAGATAGACATCTCTCTAATCATCTAAGTGATCACGTGATCCATATCAACTAAACCATGTTCGATCATCACGTGAGATGGAGTAGTTTTCAATGGTGAACATCACTATGTTGATCATATCTACTATATGATTCACGCTCGACCTTTCAGTCTCAGTGTTCTGAGGCCATATCTGCATATGCTAGGCTCGTCAAGTTTAACCCGAGTATTCTGCGTGTGCAAAACTGGCTTGCATCCGTTGTATGTGAACGTAGAGCTTATCACACCCGATCATCACGTGGTGTCTCGGCACGGCAAACTGTAGCAACGGTGCATACTCAGGGATAACACTTATACCTTGAAATTTAGTGAGAGATCATCTTATAATGCTACCATCGAACTAAGCAAAATAAGATGCATAAAGGATAAACATCACATGCAATCAATATAAGTGATATGATATGGCCATCATAATCTTGTGCCTTTGATCTCCATCTCCAAAGCACCGTCATGATCATCATCGTCACCGGCTTGACACCTTGATCTCCATCGGAGCATCGTTGTCGTCTCGCCAACTATTGCTTCTACGACTATCGCTACCGCTTAGTGATAAAGTAAAGCAATTACATGGCGATTGCATTTCATACAATAAAGCGACAACCATATGGCTCATGCCAGTTGCTGATAACTTCGTTACAAAACATGATCATCGCATACAATAAAATTTAGCATCATGTCTTGACCATATCACATCACAACATGCCCTGCAAAAACAAGTTAGACGTCATCTACTTTGTTGTTGCAAGTTTTACGTGGCTGCTACGGGCTGAGCAAGAACCATTCTTACCTACGCATCAAAAACCACAACGCAGTATAGTGATTGCTTTTTGATCTTCAGAAAGAACTTTGTTCATTGAATTTGATTCAACTAAAGTTGGAGAAACTGACACCCACCAGCCACCTGTGTGCGAAGCACGTCGGTACAACCAGTCTCGTGTAAGCGTACGCGTAATGTCGGTCTGGGCCGCTTCATCCAACAATACCGCCGAATCAAGAATCAACTAGTGACGGCAAGCAATATGTATATACCCACGCCCACAACTGCTTTGTGTTCTACTCATGCATATAACATCTACGCATAAACCTGGCTCGGATGCCACTGTTGGGGAACGCAGTAATTTCAAAAAAATTCCTACGCACACGCAAGATCATGGTGATGCATAGCAACGAGAGGGGAGAGTGTTGTCCATGTACCCTCATAGACCCTAAGCGGAAGCGTTATGATAACGCGGTTGATGTAGTCGTACGTCTTCACGATCGACCGATCCTAGTACCAAAGTATGGCACCTCCGTGATCTGCACACGTTCAGCTCAGTGACGTCCCACAAACTCACGATCCAGCAGAGTGTCGAGGGAGAGCTTCGTCAGCATGACGGTGTGATGATGGTGATGATGATGCTACCGGAACAGGGCTTCGCCTAAGCACCGCTACGATATGACCGAGGTGGATTATGGTGGAGGGGGGCACCGCACACGGCTGGAAACAATCTACGTGTGTGTTCTAGGTTGCCCCATGTCCGTGTATATAAAGGAGCAAGGGGGAGGCCGACCGTCCCTTGGGGCGCGCCAGGAGAGGAGTCCTCCTCCTAGTAGGAGTAGGACTCCCCTTTCCTACTCCTACTAGGAGG
>NC_041388.1:305045144-305078170 GCF_002162155.2 Triticum dicoccoides | reverse complement strand
CATGTGGCCCATTAGTTCTCCCGGGGGGGGGGGGGTTCCGGTAACCCTCTAGTACTCCGGTTTTCACTGAAATCACCCGGAACACTTCCGGTGTCCGAATATAGCCGTCCAATATATCAATCTTTATGTCTCGACCATTTCGAGACTCCTCGCCATGTTCGTGATCACATCCGGGACTCCGAACTACCTTCGGTACATCAAAACACATAAACTCATAATACCGATCGTCACCGAACGTTTAAGCATGCGGACCCTACGGGTTCGAGAACTATGTAGACAAGACCGAGACACGTCTCCGGTCAATAACCAATAGTGGAACCTGGATGTTCATATTGGATCCCACATATTCTACGAAGATCGTCATCGGTCAAACTGCATAATGATATACATTGTTCGCTTTGTCGTCGGTATGTTACTTGCCTGAGATTCGATCGTCGGTATCTCAATACCTAGTTCAATCTCGTTACCGGCAAGTCTCTTTACTCATTCCGTAATGCATCATCCTGAAACTAACTCATTAGTCACATTGCTTGCAAGGCTTATAGTGATGTGCATTACCGAGAGGGCCTAGAGATACCTCTCCGACAATCGGAGTGACAAATCCTAATTTCGATCTATGCCAACTCAACAAACACCTTCGGAGACACCTCTAGAGCACCTTTATAATCACCCAGTTACGTTGTGACGTTTGGTAGCACACAAAGTGTTCTTCCGGTATTCGGGAGTTGCATGATCTCATAGTCATAGGAACATGTATAAGTTATGGAGAAAGCAATAGTAACAAACTAAACGATCATCGTGCTAAGCTAAAGGATGGGTCTTGTCAATCACATCATTCTCTAATGATTTGATCCCGTTAATCAAATGACAACTCATGTCTATGGTTAGGAAACATAACCATCATTGATTGAACGAGTTGGTCAAGTAGAGGCAAACTAGTGACACTTTGTTTGTCTATATATTTGCACATGTACTAAGTTTCCGGTTAATACAGTCCTATCATGAATAATAAACATTTATCATGATATAAGGAAATATAAATAACAACTTTATTATTGCCTCTAGGGTATATTTCCTTCACAGCTAGCATAGCAAAGATAGTAGTGAGATCGAAGGTGACAGTCATCTTGCCTGAAATCCCGCAAGGAAGAAGAACGAGTCCATGAAGAAGATGAAGCCACGTAGTCGAACAAATCCTCACAAACGCAACGAAACATGAACTATCGAGAAGGAGCACAACCAGAAAGAAGCAAACAACATGGTAAACCAACAAGCATAAACATGACATGATGCACATTCAAGTATGATGCATGTCCGGTTTAATGAGGCATGGCATGGCAAGGTGCAACAAACAATACTACAAGTTAAGTGGAGCTCAATATTCAACGAGTTGCATATTGATGAAACACCACATCAATTGTATAGTTCTCTCCCGTTTAATCTACTCAAAAAAATTAAATGTTGTTAAACATGGAAAGAGGTGAAGCATAAGCAAACTAACTATTTAGGCAAGTTTAAATGAGGCCGGAAATAACAAACAACAATTCCGGAAAATCCCCATGTGCATATTTTGGTTATGGTACTGTTCTGCCCTAAACACAATTTTAGAGTTATTAAACATGCAAACTATTGCCACCATGTTAAACTTTTCTACCCCCATTTACATATAAAGATTGTTAAATTTGGAGCTACGGTTATTTAGTTATGAATTAATCCATTTTAACATGCTATTTATGCAAATTAATGCAAACAACAATTTAAAATTTTCAAACGTGGATGAAAGTTGGATATTGTGAAACTACATGAAAATCTGAGCAAGATGTATGTATGACATGTTTCAATCTGATGCACGATTATTTAAATATGAGCAAAGCAATTAAATGGCATTTCTGCAATTATCCAATAACTGGAAAAAATAACTAAATGCACAGGCAGAGAAAAAAAAACATGCACGGGCCCGAAGCATCACAGTGTCGCGGCCCAGAAATGGAATTGGCCCAAGCGGCTCAATGTGTGCGTGTGTGCAGGCAAAGAAAGGCCCAAGCGGCTGAATGTGTGCGTGTATGCAGGCAAAGAAAATAAAAATAGAGGGGGAAAAGGGATAACTAGGTTTCGAACCCAAGATCTCCTCGATGACACCGAGCGGGTCAACCAGCCAGGCCAGCGCAGTGTTTGTGAACAAAAAAGCATTCCATGGAATAAGAACACTCCAAAATGCTAAAGCCCTAGCCATGGAAGCACGGGGATCTCGCCGGTGTTGCCAGTGAGCAAACGAGGCGATGCTAGGGGCCGCAGAGCTGCTGCGGGGTGCGGGTTTGAACAAAGGAGCTTCTGCAGGATGCAGCCTTGTTCGCATGTGTGTAGGCCAAGCTGCTGCCCGTGGCCATGGCGGCCATGGATGCCCGGTGATGCTTCCCGCGACGGGAGCAAGCAGCTGCTGCGGGTGCAGCAGATCACCGGCGGGGGTGCGGAAACTGACAAGGGTTCCCGTGGTGACGTGCGCGAGCAAGCGTGTGCAAGGCGGTGCATGCGGGAACTCGAGGACGAGCTCATACTCGTCTCAGTTGCGGCAGCGGCAGGAACGGGCCGGGCCATGAGGCGAGGGGCGAGTGGCCACGGGTGCTGCGAGCGACGCGGTGCGTGGATGCCCGTGTGTGGATGCATGCAAAGGTGAGGCGTGCAGAGGCTAGAACACGAGCTTGGGCTCGCTGCCATGGTCGTCCATGGCGGACACAGCCTCGGACACGACGGGATCGGCGGCCACAGCGACAAAATCGAACCGGAGAGGGGCCGGCAGGAACAGCTGCTCACCGAGGGGGTGCTGCTGAAGTTGTACGAGGTTGTAGGTGAACGGGGACGGCGAGAAGACGCAGGGGAGGAAGAGGACGTCGAGGGACTTGGCGATCCTTGGGCGTGGCTTGGCGTCTGAATGGAACCGTGAAGGCGTGGCGGTGCTCGGAGCCGCGAGGATGGAGGTCGGCGGAGCTGCTATGCCGGAGGGAAGCTCGTGGCCTCGCCGGCTATGGCTCCTGGAAGCAGCGGGGCCAGGTGCAAGTGGGGATTTTGTGGAGAGGCGGTGGCCCAGAGGGAAGAGAGGGGAGGATAGAAACCCTAGGGAGAGACCCTAGGCGGGTTTATAGGAGGGGGCCCGGCGTCGGGGCTTGCCCTTGTGGCCATGTGTGCTCCTCCTCTATTTTACTGTGAGGGGGATGTGGTGAGAGGAGGAAGAAAAGGGAGAAGGGAATGGTCGCTGTAGGTGGGCTCAGCGCGGGTGACCAGCGTGGCAAGCTGGAATCACCAATAGAGGGGGAGAGACATGGGATGAGGGAGGCGCTAGAGCTGGGCCGGGCTGCTGCTGCGCTGGGCTGCTCCTGCTGCTGTTGCTACTCTCTCTTTCTCTCTTTTCCTTTAAGCAATTTCTTCAAACAGAAATGCAAGAAAAGGCTAGCGAGTTTGGCAAGGAATTAGGATGACATAAAAATATATCTGGGATTCTGGATTTACGTAGCATTTGAATAAATTGCTTTGGGACATTTTTAGAGGTAAAAAAACAATACAAGTTTGAATAAAGTTCAAACTTGGACCATTTTTTAACCCAACCAAGACAAAACTCCAAGTAGAATGAAATTTGGCAGGGACGTAAGTGGCATGGTCTAATATTTGTAGGGAAAAGATAAACATTAATGAGGAAGGGAAAATGTGGCTCTTGCTAAAATGAAAGAAAGAAGAAGGAAGGAGGAGGTGATGATGCATGGGACATATGCATAGGGCAAGCAACATAGGATGACACAATGCAATATAATAGCAAGAGGCACAATGCAAACACATGGCATAACAAGCGAAATGAGCATGGTGCAAGAAGCAAATATATGACAAGGCACTCAACATGATCATGGCATAAGCATATATGAATGAAATATGCAAAACAATTATGCTAATGCAACAAACATAATAAAACACACATCAACAACTAAAATAAATGGAAGGGCAACTGAAGCGCCAGTCTTGGGGCGTCACAACTCTCCTCCACTTACAAGAGATCTCGACCCGAGATATAAGGATGGCACCGGGGAGAAACGGAAGAGGAATAGGTAAAATAAAGTTGCTTCTTCGACAAATGAGTGAAACCAATGAACCTTGAGAGGTTAAAAAACTTGAAAGAAGAACACAACAGAGTTGAACGTAATTGAGAGCACTCTGGTAGAAAAGAGAAACAAGGAACACCATGTGAACCTTGGAGGTTGCAAAGCTATGAATGAAGAGCACAATGGACAAGAAGGAATTGAAACCACTCTGGTTGAAACGAGATAAACAAGGAATGAGGAAGAACAAATTCGAACAGCACTCCGGTTAAAAAGAGATGCAAGACTTGATAAGATGAAAAGAACTCGAAGAGATGACACAACACTCTGGTTTAAATGGTTAAGCAAGGAAAAGAACATGATCTTGGCAAAACGAGATGATGGGACGAAGAGAGCAACATCATAAAACCTCCGGAACAAATGTGAGAATGGGATGAAAAGAACGGAGAAAAAAACATCATGTTCTACCTGAAATGAATTTAAGAGGGCATCCTTAAAAGAAGGATTGAACAGAGTTGTTGGAAGATCAATATGAAAGGATATGATCCTTGTGGGCTTATGGAGACATCTCAAAATTACGAGGTGACAACCAGCCACTACCAAAAGATTGATTAGCTGAGAGGAACGAAGAGATGGGAAAACTTCTTTCTCCGTGAGGATAGGAGGAAACTTGGATAATTGATAAACACCATACTAGCAACATTTCGTAGGGAAGGCTTTAAGTGAAATCTATACCAAGATAACTCCAAGGAAGAAAATGATGGGTTTAAATATCTCATTCCTGACAACTTGTGAATCATGAAGCATCAAGGGAAATTGTCAAGAATGACATAACACCACCTCAAAAGATAAGATAGAAAGAATTGCACTTCGGAAGGCAAGATGAAGAATGCTTGAGCTCCTCCAATAAGAATCTTGGCGAACACTTCGGGAATGAATTAAATCTTTGATGAACCACCATGTTGAGCCTTCATGAGAACACTAGTAACAAAAGAGAATGATAGAAAGAAAAGATAAGTTGAAAACACAAGGTGAAGCCTTGCAATGATTTAGAAGGAGCTTCGCGACGAGATAAATGAGAGAGCTTGGAACTCCGGAAAGAAAATATGAAGCTTCTCGAACCGAGAATGTGATAGGATGAACAACTCCGGAAAGAAAGATAAATCACTTGTAATCAAGAATTTACTCATCATGAACAATCTCCGGAAGAACAGAATTGAATCACCCCAAGGAAATAAGAATAAGATTTATTGTATGCTTATCCTTCATCAAATTAAATTGATGACAAGCAATGGATAGGCATGCTACTTGTTCTTCTTGAAAAGGATTGGCGAGATATAGCACAAACTTGGGAAAGTCTTGAACAAACCACCGGTAGGATTTTGGAAAGAAACTAATGAATTAATATCATAACAAGGAAAAGGAATCTTGAACGAACCACCGTAAGAATTGAAAATGATTGAAGAAAAGTGAACGAATCACCGGGAAGAACTAGAAAATAAACAAAGATACTTCAGGAAATTTAGATACAGAGAATGAAGAGATCACGAACTGACTAGAGAATTCTTCAACGATGCACCAGTAAGATTTAGAGAACGAGAGATGAAAGCTGAGAATGAATAATTCTGAGATGATGGGATCCAGAGAATCAAACTGAAAAGACTCATGAATTGCTCTAGATGGGTGAAAAGAATTCTCACAATCAAAAACAATTTTGAGAGGATGGCAGCAAGCTTGAACTACGCATCTTCAAGAGAACAGATATGATTGAAGAGAAACTCTTCTTCGGTCTTCAATTCTGAGAATGACAACGAGAAACACCACCATGAATTGTTGAGGCACTCCGGAATGAAGAATAGAAAATTTGAACCAATGATGAAAAGGATTTGAAAGCAATCTAGGAGAGGGTATCTGACTGATGGAAATTCATTCTTACATCAAACTTTTGAAAAGAATTTGGGAATCGCTCCAGATAAATTAGAAGAGTCAGGTAAGATCCTGGGAAAAGACCTGTGGGTTAGGGCCCACTCAAAAGAAAACACCATTGAAATGATTTTGAAGAGAGATTGCACCGGTTGAATTAAATGACTTGAATGAGATAACAACCACGAAATAGCTTGAACGGATTATCAACGGAAACGTGAATCTTCTAAGATATCTATAGCACTCCGGATATGAATAGAGAGAGGTGAATGATTGAGAGGTGCACCGGCATAAGAAAGCATATGAAAGGACAAAAAGGATATGGTCAACACCGAAAGCTTGTATTGAATCCATCGGAGAAGAAACAACAACGAAGGATGATGAACTTGAAGAGCATCTTCATGAGAACCACTGGATAAGAACATTGAAGGAAAGAATGAAGAAACTTCACATCCATAATATGGATACTTGATTAGGAAATATGAGTCCTTGAAGAAAAGGGTGGGAGGGCGGGGAAAACAAAGACAACTTGGGACAGATGGAACAAACACCGTTGAAAAACTTAGAATTGATCTTGCGGATGTTGAAATTGATTGGATCCACCTGAAGATGAGCACGTCGGATGGAAAGAATTGGCACGACCAATCGCATGAATAAAAGGATACTCGATTAGCGACTTCAGACTCTGTGAACAAAAGGGTGGGAGGATGGGAAAGAAAATAAATGGGGATGGGGAAACGACACCGTTTTAGAAAATGAGAGTTGAACTTACAAGGATGAAGTGGATGGAATAACTTGAAGATGAAAGCACCGGTTGAAAAGGATTTACAAGACAATCTTGAAATCAAGAAGGATTATTATTCACATAGAAGTATGAGAACACCACTTAGTAAAGGTATGGAATCAACACTTGACATTGAAGCAACTCGAATACCACAACTCAAAACAAAACAAAGGACTTGGCTTGCGGAATAAGACAGGACAAACATATGATAGACCCCATATCGTATCATGTGTCTGTTGGAAAGATATCCTACGTGATACTTGAATTCCCACCTAAAACTCCCAAAACTTTCTGGTTATGCAATCTTGTGTTGGGGATACAGGGTGGCACAATATATATCACACAACTAACAAGCCCTACGCCCTAACTGTATCCATCCGTCAACACATAACCAAGAAAACTCTGAAAATCGTGTACCTCGACCTTCGAAAAGCATCCGATATACGAGTTGTGGCAATACTCCCGAACTCCCGCCCCAGTACTGGGTGGCGTCGAGGTTATCTCACCACTAACTACATATAAGAGATTTTCGATGTCGGCAAAAGCTCAGGTATACCGGAAATGCAATGATAAAATTGTGACGACGACACCTCGGAGCTCAACTCCCCGGGACTGCCACAACCCCTAAATGACAGGAGGCACCAAGAACAATGTTCTCATCACAAAATTATCGAAACGACTCCAAGATACCCGCGTGATCCTATTTTTTTTAGTGAAAATGAGGAGAGGAAAGTCAAAACATCTACGTCAGGAGACCTCACTAGAGCGATGAAGGGGGCTGAGGAGTAAAATGAATCCTACTCTCCGATATATATATATATATATATATATATATATATATATATATATATATATATATATATATATATATTCCTAAGACTCAAAAAAATGTTCTAGACTCAAAAACGCCAGCGATCAATCAAGGGGCTCCTATGGTCGGTCATGGCTCTGATACCAACTTGTCACGCCCAATATGCGATACTATCCTAAAGATACTCGAAGGTCCCACTAAGGATAGAACCGCATATTGACACGCTTTTGCAAGGTGGATATCATTAAATCAACATTACATAATAGATGGGGATACATACAAGGCATACAAATGTCGCAAGAATACATCAACACATCATACATAGAACAACATCCGACTACAGATGAAACACAAACAGAAACTCAAACGACATCCACCCTCCTAGCCTAGGCTGCCGACCAGGAACCTAACCCAAGATCGATGAAGAAGAAGAAGAACTCAAAACAGGCAAACATCACTCTGGCGCCATGAACATCGCATTACCTGTACCTGCAACTGTTGGTGTATTAAACTATGAGCCACGAGGACTCAGCAATCCCATTACCATGGGTATCAATACTAGCAAAGCTTAAAGGGTATGGAAAGGATAAGTGGTGAGGTTGCAGCAGCGACTAAGCAAAGTATGGTGGCTAACTCATGAGTACAAGAGTAAGACGAGAATCTACGCCAACGGTCGCAAACTAGTAATGATCAAGAAGTGATCCTGAACTACTTACGTTCAAACATAACCCCACCGTGTTCTCTTCTCGACTCACTCGAAAAGAGACCGTCACATTTATGCACGCGGTTGGTGTATCTTAATTGAGTTTACTTCAAGTCCTCTACAATCGGATATTAACAAATTCCCATCTGCCACATAACCGTGGGCACGGCTTTCGAAAGATTAAACCCTGCAGGGGTGTCCCAGCTTAGCCCATGACAAGCTCATGATCCGGGGAGACAATCCTCCATCGTGGGACAACCGATCAGACTCAGGATCCTGGTGCACAGGACATTTCGACAATGGTAAAACTAATCCAGCAAAGCCTCCCAGCACGTCGACACCCTGATAGTAGACGCGCATATCTCGTCTTAGGCCACGACCGGGTGAGCACTACGTACAGCAACCAAAAACCCTTGAAAAAGGGGTGGCACCGCAAGTGGCTCTGTTTGGGACCAACACCATCAGCGCTGGCCCTGCCATGTATGTAAAAATCCTTGGGTTCGTGACACCCTATGCTAATTAATTATTAGGTTCAAGTATTATTATGGCAAATGTTAAAACCAATGTTGGGCCTTGCTGGAAGAGTTTTATTCAAAACGAAACGTTGAGAGGGTCCCATACCCCTCATCGTGTTAGGGACGCAAAATCAAGGAACATAACACCGGTATGATGGAAACTAGGGCGGCAAGAGTGGAACAAAACACCAGGCATAAGGCCGAGCCTTCCACCCTTTACCAAGTATATAGATGCATTAATTAAATAAGAGATATTGTGATATCCCATGATATCCATGTCCCAACATGGAGCAACCTGCAACTAGCAACGCTATAAGAGGGGTTGAGCAAAGCGGTAACATAGCCAAACAACGGTTTGCTAGGAAGGGTGAAAGCGGTTAGAGGTTATCATGGCAATTTGGGAGGATCGATAAACAAGTGGCAGGTAGCGCGACATAGCGATAGCATCGGGACAGCTAGCATAGCAAAGATAGTAGTGAGATCCAAGGTGATGGTCATCTTGCCTGAAATCCCACAAGGAAGAAGAACGAGTCCATGAAGAAGATGAAGCCACGTAGTCGAATGAATCCTCACAAATGCAACGAAACATGAACTATCGAGAAGGAGAACAACCGGAAAGAAGCAAACAACATGGTAAACCAACAAGCATAAACATGACATGATGCACATTCAAGTATGATGCATGTCCGATTTAATGAGGCATGGCATGGCAAGGCGCAACAAACAATACTACAAGAGGCATAGAATATACGGCTCTTTCTGAAATGAAAGAAAGAAGAAGGAAGGAGGAGGTGATGATGCATGGGACATATGCATAGGGCAAGCAGCATAGGATGGCACAATGCAATATAATGGCAAGAGGCACAATGCAAACACATGGCATAACAAGCGAAATGAGCATGGTGCAAGAAGCAAAGATATGACAAGGCACTCAACATGATCATGGCATAAACATATAGGAATGAAATATGCAAAACAATTATGCTAATGCAACAAACATAATAAACACACGTCAACAACTAAAATAAATGGAAGGGCAACTGAAACGCCGGTCTTGGGGTGTCACAACCGGAGGAGCCAAATTCTCGTGGCCCAGTTTGATGCTGTCCACGAAAACCTTGAAGACGTCAGGGGGGATCGGCAGGGTGTGGAACAATGGTTCCTTCAGCTTCATTATCGTCGCCTTCCCCACGTCCACCTTCTGGTCGCCGATGGTGTACAATATGGTGCACGGGGTTACATCGGCCTACAAAGACATGTCTGCGACGTGAGATATCTGAAAGGCAATGGAAACGGGAGATTATACATTTATTGAAGAGGGCCAGTGTGACAGATACCGTGAGGGTGTCGAGCTCAGCCAAAGACGAAGCACCGCCGAGCACGTCCGAGACAGAGGGCGGGATACTATGAGAAGGTGTGGGAGACAGTGCAGGAGCTGGTGCAGGAGCCGATGCAGGAGCACGTGCAGGTGCTGGTGTAACGCTAGTCGAGATGCTCCCAAAGAATTCGGCAAGGGGAAAGTCCGCTGCATTTTTTTGGATTTTGGCTGCTCCAACTGAAAACGGACGGAACTAAGACACCAGACATATCTGCAATCACCTGCTTTGCGGTAGCTACTGCTGTTGCGACTATCTCAGTTGATTTCTTCTCAACCACAATCTCAACCTTCTTATTGATGTTTTGTTCAGTTAACCTCTGTCTTTCCTTTCTCTCCTCTGTAGTCTCACGGTAGTACTTCTTCCACGTGGCGTCGTCTCCGACACCATGCACGCGTCCATACGACGGCCGAGTGTCCACCGAGAGTCCTTTCAATATGTTCAATGCCCGGTTGGATGAGGTGTCCCAATTGGGCCTCGCCAATGCCTCGGACGGCCAGTCGCTTTCGGCCGCAATCCTGTGTTGCTCTCTCTACAAAAGGAACAAGGATCATTTACAAATATGACTAAACATGCAGTCGAATTGATCCGAAACTAAAATTACCAGTAGTCTCATGAACTCCATCGTGACCGGGTCCATCTCGAAAACCTTCTTGACTGGGTCCCAATGGTGATGTGCCCTGAGGACGCCACGCTCCTGTGGGACGGTGAAGTCCACCAAGGGGTGTGGGATGCCCAGACTTTCACGTTCTGCATCCTCCTTGGCCCATATGGATCTCTTCCCGCCATAACCATGGCTTCTGAGGTGGTGGCACCCCATGTTCCTCTCTTGAAGCCCCTTCATTGAAGGAAATATGCCCTAGAGGAAATAATAAAGTTGTTATTTTATATTTCCTTATATCATGATAAATGTTTATTATTCATGCTAGAATTGTATTAACCGGAAACTTGATACATGTGTGGATACATAGACAAAACATTGTGTCCCTAGTAAGCCTCTACTAGACTAGCTCATTAATCAAAGATGGTTAAGTTTCCTAACCATAGACATGTGTTGTCATTTGATGAACGGGATCACATCATTAGGAGAATGATGTGATGGACAAGACCCATCCCTTAGCTTAATTAGCATGTTGATCATTCAGTTTTATTGCTATTGCTTTCTTCATGTCAAATACCTATTCCTTTGACTATGAGATTATGCAACTCCCGAATACCAGAGGAACACCTTGTGTGCGATCAAACGTCACAACGTAACTGGGTGATTATAAAGATTCTCTACAGGTGTCTCCGAAGGTGTTTGTTGGGTTAGCACAGATCGATATTAGGATTTGTCACTCTGAGTATTGGAGAGGTATCTCTGGGCCCTCTCAGTAATGCACATCACGATAAGCCTTGCAAGCAATGTGATAATGAGTTAGTTGCGGGATGATGCATTATGGAACGAGTAAAGAGACTTGTTGATAACGAGATTGAATTAGGTATGAAGATACGGACAATCGAATCTCGGGCAAGTAACATACCGATGACAAAGGGAATGACGTATGTTGTCATTGCGGTTTGACCGATAAAGATCTTCGTAGAATATGTAGGAACCAATATGAGCATCCAGGTTCCACTATTGGTTATTGATTGGAGATGTGTCTCGGTCATGTATACATAGTTCTCGAACCCGTAGGGTCCGCGCGCTTAACGTTCGATGACGATTTTGTATTATATGAGTTATGTGATTTGGTAACCGAATGTTGTTCGGAGTCCCGGATGATTTCACAGACATGACAAGGAGTCTCGAAATGTTCGAGAGGTAAAGATTCATATATAGGACGATAGTATTCGGACACCGGAAGAGTTCTAGGGGTATCGGGTACGTATCGGGTCACCGGAAGGGGTTCCGGGCAACCCCCGGCAAGCTATATGGGCCTAATATGGGCCAAGAGTTGGACATACCAGCCCCAAAAGGGGCTGATGCGCCCCTATAGGATAAATAGGAGGAGAAGGAAAGGAAGGGAAGGGAGAAGGAAAGGGGAGGATTCGACCTCCCCCCTCTCTTTCCTTCCACCTCTGATGGATATGGAAGGGGGAAGGCCGACTTGGAGGAGGCGCCCAAGTAGGATTACTCCTACTTGGGGCTCCCCTTGCATCCCCTCTCCCTCTCCCACCTATATATATGTGGGGGGCTGCTACGTCTCGAGCTAGCGTTGGTTTTCCCCGAAGAGGAGGGGGTGATGCAGCACAGTAGCGTAAGTATTTCCCTCAGTTTTTGAGAACCAAGGTATTAATCCAGTAGGAGGTCACGCGCAAGTCCCTCGTACCTGCACAAAATGGTAGCAACTCGCAACCAACGCTTAGGGGTTGTCAATCCCTTCACGGTCACTTACGAGAGTGAGATCTGATAGAGATAATATTTTGGTATTTTTCGTATAAGGATGCAAAGTGAAAAGTAAAAGCAAAACAAGTAAAATAAAGTAATGGGGATTGATATGATGAGAATAGACCTGGGGGCCATAGGTTTCACTAGTGGCTTCTCTCAAGAGCATAGATATTCTACGGTGGGTGAACAAATTACTGTTGAGCAATTGATAGAATTGAGCATAGTTATGAGGTTATCTAGGTATGATCATGTATATAGGCATCACGTCCGTGACAAGTAGACCGACTCATGCCTGCATCTACTACTATTACTCCACTCATCGACCGCTATCCAGCATGCATCTAGAGTATTAAGTTAAAAACAGAGTAACGCCTTAAGCAAGACGACATGATGTAGAGGAATAAATTCATGCAATATGATAAATACCCCATCTTGTTATACTTGATGGCAACAATACAATACGTGCCTTGCAACTCTTTCTATCACTGAGTAAGGACACCGCAAGATTGAACCCAAAGCTAAGCACTTCTCCCATTGCAAGAACTACCAATCTAGTTGGCCAAACCAAACGGATAATTCGAAGAGACTTGCAAAGATAACTCAATCATACATAAAATAATTCAGAGAATATTCAAATATTATTCCTAGATAAGTTGGATCATAAACCCACAATTCATTGGTCTCAACAAACACACTGCAAAAAGAACATTACGTCGAATAGATCTCCACGAGAGAGGGGGAGAACATTGTATTGAGATCCAAAAAGAGAGAAGAAGCCATCTAGCTACTTACTATGGACCCGAAGGTCTGAAGTAAACTACTCACACTTCATCGGAAGGGCTATGGTGTTGATGTAGAAGCCCTCCGTGATGGATGCCCTCTCCGGCGGAGCTCCGGAACAGGCCCCAAGATGGGATCTCGTGGATACAGGAAGTTGCGGCGGTGGAATTAGGTTTTTGGCTCCCCCCTGGTCTAATGGGGTACGTAGGTATATATAGGAGGAAGGAGCACGTCGGTGGAGCTCCGAGGGGCCCATGAGGCAGGGGGGCGCACCCAGGGGGCGCGCCCTCCACCCTCGTGACCTCCCCGGAAACTTTTTGGAGTAGGGTCCAAGTCTCCTGGATCACGTTCGATGAGAAGATCACGTTCCCGAAGGTTTCATTCCGTTTGGACTCCGTTTGATATTCTGTTTCCTCGAAATACTGAAATAGGCAAAAAACAGCAATTCTGGGCTGGGCCTCTGGTTAATAGGTTAGTCCCAAAAATAATATAAAAGTGGAAAATACAGCCCAATATAGTCCAAAACAGTAGATAAAGTAGCATGGAGCAATCAAAAATTATAGATACATTGGAGACGTATCAGGCATCCCCAAGCTTAATTCCTGCTCGTCCTCGAGTAGGTAAATGATAAAAAGAGAATTTTTGATGCGGAGTGATACTTTGGCATAATTTCAATGTAAATCTTCTTAATCATGGTATGAATATTCAGATCCGAAAGGTTCAAGACAAAAGTTCATATTGACATAAAAATGATAATACTTCAAGCATACTAATTAAACAATTATGTCATCTCAAAATAACATGGCCAAAGGAAGTTCATCCCTACAAAATCATATAGTTAGGCTATGCTTCATTTTCGTCACACAAAGATGTTCCCAACTTCTATACCCCCGATGACAAGCCAAGCAATTGTTTCATACTCAAATAATCTCAAACTTTTTCAACCTTCACGCAATACATGAGCGCGAGCCATGGACATAGCACTATGGGTGGTATAGAATATGATGATGGGGATTGTGTGGAGAAGACAAAAAAGGAGAAAGTCTCACATCAACGAGGCTAATCAATGAGCTATGGAGATGCCCATCAATTGATGTTAATGCAAGGAGTAGGGATTGCCATGCAACGGATGCACTAGAGCTAAGAATGCTCAACAAAAGAAAACTAGTGGGTGTGCATCCAACTTGCTTGCTCATGAAGACCTAGGGCATTTTGAGGAAGCCCATCGTTGGAATATACAAGCCAAGTTCTATAATGAAAAATTCCCACTAGTATGAACAAGACAACTTATGAGACTCACTATATGAAGAACAAGGTGCTACTTTGAAGCACAAGTGTAGAAAAAGAGATAGTAGCATTGCCCTTTTTATTTTCTCCTTCTTTTTTGGGCCTTTCTTTTTTTCTTTTTGGCCTTTCTCTTTTTTTTTGATTGGGCAATGCTCTAATAATGATGATCATCACACTTCTATTGATTACAACATAATGATTACAACTCGATACTAGAACAAGATATGACTCTATATGAATGCCTCTGGCGGTGTACCGGGATGGTGCAATGAATCAAGAGTGACATGTATGAAAAATAATGCATGGTGGCTTTGCCACAAATATGATGTCAACTACAAGATCATGCAATGGCAATATGACAAAAGTAAAGCATGTCATGATGATGATGATGATGATGGAAGTTGCATGGCAATATATCTCGGAATGGCTATGGAAATGCCATGATAGGTAGGTATGGTGGCTGTTTTGAGGAAGATATAGGGAGGTTTATGTGTGAAAGAGCATATCATATCACGGGGTTTGGATGCACCGGCGAAGTTTGCACCAACTCTCAATGTGAGAAAGGGCAATGCACGGTACCGAAGAGGCTAGCAAATGGCGGAAAGGTAAAAGTGCGTATAATCCATGGACTCAACATTAGTCAAAAGAACTCATATACTTATTGCAAAAATTTAGAAGTCATCAAAAATCAAGTACTACGCGCATGCTCCTAGGGGGATAGATTGGTAGGAAAAGACCATCGCTCGTCCCCGACCGCCACTCATAAGGATGCACAAGCCAGGTACACTTCATGCTTCAAATTTGTTACACAACTTTAACCATACGTGCATGCTACGGGACTTGCTAACTTCAACACAAGTATTTCTCAAATTCACAACTACTCAACTAGCACGACTATGATATTATCACCTCCATATCTCAAAACAATTAGCAAGCATCAAACTTATCTTAGTATTCAACCCACTAAAAAGAAAGTTTCACATATCTTGAATACCAAGTATATTAACATTAAGAAAATTACCATGCTATTAACGACTCTCAAAATAATCTAAGTGAAGCATGAGAGATCAAGTTTCTTTAAAACAATCCACCACCGTGCTCTAAAAGATCTAAGTGAAGCACTAGAGCAAAAATTATCACGCTCAAAAGATATAAGTGAAGCACATGGAGTATTCTAACAAATTTCAATTCATAAATGGCTCTCTCAAAAGGTGTGTACAGCAAGGATGATTGTGGTAGACTAACAAGCAAAGACACAAGTAACACAAGACGCTCCAAGCAAAACACATATCATGTGGTGAATAAAAATATAGCTCCAAGTAAATTACCGATGGAAGTGGACGAAAGAGGGGATGCCTTCCGGGGCATCCCCAAGCTTTGACTTTTTGGTGTCCTTGGATTATCTTGGGGGTGCCATGGGCATCCCCAAGCTTAGGCTCTTGCCACTCCTTGTTCCATAATCCATCAAAAGAATTCACCCAAAACTTGAAAACTTCACAACACAAAACTCAATAGAAATCTCGTGAGCTCCGTTAGAGAAAGAAAACAAAAGACTACTTTAAGGTACTGTAGTGAACTTGTTCTTTATTTGTATTGGTGTTAAACCTACTGTATTCCAACTTCTCTATGGTTTATAAACTATTTTACTAGCCATAGATTCATCAAAATAAGCAAACAACACACGCAAAACAGAATCTGTCAAAAACAGAAGAGTCTTTAGTAATCTGTTACTAACGGAAACTTCTGGAACCCAAAAAATTCTACAAAAATTAGACGACCTGGGAAATTTGTTTAATGATCAGCAGCAATTGGAATCACTATTTTATCACGTTCTGGTGATATTTTACAATTCGGTCACTGAGCGCAAAGATTCTGGAAATTACAGCAAGATCAAATAACTATCTTCCAAGAAGATCTAATAGGTTTAACTTGGCACAAACACTAATTAAAAGATAAAACCACATATAAACAGAATCTAGATGGATTATTTATTCCTAAACAGAACCAAAAACAAAAAACACAAAATAAAATTTGGTTGCCTCCCAACAAGCGCTATCGTTTAACGCCCCTAGCTAGGCATAAAAGCAAGGATAGATCTAGGTATTGCCATCTTTAGTAGGCAATCCATAAGTGGCTCTCATGATAGATTCATATGGTAATTTTATTTTCTTTCTAGGAAAGTGTTCCATGCCCTTCTTTAAGGGAAATTGGAATTTAATATTCCCTTCCTTCATATCAATAATTGCACCAATCGTTCTAAGGAAAGGTCTACCAAGAATAATAGGACATGAAGGATTGCAATCTATATCAAGAACGATAAAATCTATGGGAACATAATTCCTATTTGCAACAATAAGAACATCATTAATTCTTCCCATAGGCTTTTTAATAGTGGAATCCGCAAGATGCAAGTTTAGAGAGCAATCATCAAAGTCACGGAAATCTAGCAAATCACACAAAGCTTTGGGGATAGTAGAGACACTAGCACCCAAATCACACAAAGCATAAAACTCGTAATTTTTAATTTTAATCTTAATTGTAGGTTCCCACTCATCATGGAGTTTTCTAGGGATAGAAACTTTCAACTCAAGCTTTTCTTCATAAGATTGCATTAAGGCGTCAACAATGTGTTCGGTAAAGGCCTTATTTCGACTATAAGCATGAGGAGAATTTAACACGGATTGCAACAAGGAAATACAATCAATTAAAGAGCAATTTTCATAGTTAAATTCCTTGAGATCCAAAATAGTGGGTTTAGCAATATCTAGATTTTTATTTCTTTCAATCCCTTTTTTATCAATTTCATCATCAGGATCTAAAAACTCAGAATTCTTAGAACGCCTTCTAGGTAAGGGAAGATCATAATCAAATTCATCAAGATTCACATTGCAAAACAACTATTTAATAGGGGACACATCAATAACTTTTAGATCTTCATCTTGATTTTCATAGGATTTAGAAGAACACGCTTTAATAAAGGCATCTTTGTAAGCACGCATCCTAGCGGTTCTTTCTTTGCACTCATCAACGAAAATTCTCATGGCTTTGAGAGACTCATTGATATCATGCTTAGGAGGAATAGATCTAAGCTTTAAAGAATCAACCTCAAGAGAAATTCTATCAACGTTCCTAGCCAAATCATCAACTTTAAGCAATTTCTCTTCAAGCAAAGCATTGAAATTCTTTTGCGAATTCATAAACTCTTTAACACTACTCTCAAATTCAGAGGGCATCTTATTAAAATTTCCATAAGAGTTGTTGTAGGAATTTCCATAATTATTAGAAGGATTACTAGGATAAGGCCTAGAATTGAAATTCCCTCTATATGCGTTGTTACCAAAACTATTCCTACCAACAAAATTCACATCCATAGATTCATTATTCTCAAGCAAAGTAGATAAAGGCATATTATTGGGATCAGAAGAAACACTCTTAACAAATAAATTCCTAAGTTCATCCAGCTTTTCACTCAAAACATTGATTTCTTCTATAGCATGCACTTTTTTATTAGTAGATCTTTCAGTATGCCATTGAGAATAATTGACCATAATATTATCTAGGAGTTCAGTAGCATCTCCTAAAGTGATTTCCATAAAATTGCCTCCCACGGCCGAATCTAAAAGATTTCTAGAAGCAAAATTCAATCCAGCATAAAAAATTTGTATAATCATCCATAAGTTCAAACCATGAGTAGGACAATTACGTAGCATTAATTTCATTCTCTCCCAAGCTTGTGCAACATGTTCATGATCAAGTTGCTTAAAATTCATAATATCATTCCTAAGAGAGATAATCTTAGCGGGAGGAAAATACTTAGAGATAAAAGCATCTTTGCACTTGTTCCAAGAATCAATACTATTTTTAGGCAAAGATGAAAACCACGCTTTAGCACGATCTCTAAGCGAAAAAGGAAATAGCTTCAATTTAACGACATCATTATCGACATCCTTTTTCTTTTGCATGTCACATAAATCAACAAAGCCATTTAGATGAGTAGCGGCATCTTCACTAGGAAGGCCGGCGAATTGATCTTTCATAACAAGATTCAACAAAGCAGTATTGATTTTACAAGATTCAGTATTGGCAAGAGGAGCAATCGGAGTGCTAAGGAAATCATTGTTATTGGTATTGGTGAAGTCACACAATTTGGTAGCATCTTGGGCCATCACGACAAGCAAGAAAACTAACACACAAGCAAACAAAAGGCAAAGGGAAAGAGAGGGCGAATAAAACGGCAAGGGTGAAGTGGGGGAGAGGAAAACGAGAGGCAAATGGCAAATAATGTAATGCGAGAGATAGAGATTGTGATGGGTACTTGGTATGTTGACTTTTGTGTAGGCTTCCCCGGCAACGGCGCAAGAAATGGCTCGTTGACGGGAGAGTAAATCTTTACTTGACTTGGCGTAGGCCTCCCCGGCAACGGCGCCAGAAATGGCTCGTTGACGGGATAGTAAATATTGACTTGACTTGGCGTAGGCCTCCCCGGCAACGGCGCCAGAAATGGCTCGTTGACGGGAAAGTAAATCTTGACTTGACTTGGCGTAGGCCTCCCCGGCAACAGCGCCAGAAATGGCTCGTTGACGGGAGAGTAAATCTTGACTTGACTTGGCGTAGGCCTCCCCGGCAACGGCGCCAGAAATGGCTCGTTGACGGGAGAGTAAATCTTGACTTGACTTGGCGTAGGCCTCCCCGGCAACGGCGCCAGAAATCCTTCTTGCTACGTCTCGAGCTAGCGTTGGTTTTCCCCGAAGAGGAGGGGGTGATGCAGCACAGTAGCGTAAGTATTTCCCTCAGTTTTTGAGAACCAAGGTACCAATCCAGTAGGAGGTCATGCGCAAGTCCCTCGTACCTGCACAAAATGGTAGCAACTCGCAACCAACGCTTAGGGGTTGTCAATCCCTTCACGGTCACTTACGAGAGTGAGATCTGATAGAGATAATATTTTTGGTATTTTTGGTATAAGGATGCAAAGTGAAAAGTAAAAGCAAAACAAGTAAAATAAAGTAATGGAGATTGATATGATGAGAATAGACCTGGGGGCCATAGGTTTCACTAGTGTCTTCTCTCAAGAGCATAGATATTCTACGGTGGGTGAACAAATTACCGTTGAGCAATTGATAGAATTGAGCATAGTTATGAGGTTATCTAGGTATGATCATGTATAGAGGCATCACGTCCGTGACAAGTAGACCGACTCCTGCCTGCATCTACTACTATTACTCCACTCATCGACCGCTATCCAGCATGCATCTAGAGTATTAAGTTAAAAACAGAGTAACGCCTTAAGCAAGATGACATGATGTAGAGGAATAAATTCATGCAATATGATAAATACCCCATCTTGTTATCCTCGATGGCAACAATACAATACGTGCCTTGCAACACTTTCTGTCATTGAGTAAGGACACCGCAAGATTGAACCCAAAGCTAAGCACTTCTCCCATTGCAAGAACTACCAATCTAGTTGGCCAAACCAAACAGATAATTCGAAGAGACTTGCAAAGATAACTCAATCATACATAAAAGAATTCAGAGAAGATTCAAATATTATTCATAGATAAGTTGGATCATAAACCCACAATTCATCGGTCTCAACAAACACACCGCAAAAAGAAGATTACATCAAATAGATCTCCACGAGAGAGGGGGAGAACATTGTATTGAGATCCAAAAAGAGAGAAGAAGCCATCAGCTACTAGCTATGGACCCAAAGGTCTGAAGTAAACTACTCACACTTCATCGGAAGGGCTATGGTGTTGATGTAGAAGCCCTCCGTGATGGATGCCCTCTCCGGCGGAGCTCCGGAACAGGCCCCAAGATGGGATCTCGTGGATACAGGAAGTTGCGGCGGTGGAATTAGGTTTTTGGCTCCTCCCTGGTCTAATGGGGGTACGTAGGTATATATAGGAGGAAGGAGCACATCGGTGGAGCTCCGAGGGGCCCACGAGGCAGGGGGGCGTGCCCTCCACCCTCGTGACCTCCCCGAAAACTTCTTGGAGTAGGGTCCAAGTCTCCTGGATCACGTTCGGTGAGAAGATCACGTTCCCGAAGGTTTCATTCCGTTTGGACTCCATTTGATATTCTGTTTCCTCAAAATACTGAAATAGGCAAAAAACAGCAATTCTGGGCTGGGCCTCCGGTTAATAGGTTAGTCCCAAAAATAATATAAAAGTGGAAAATAAAGCCCAATATAGTCCAAAACAGTAGATAAAGTAGCATGGAGCAATCAAAAATTATAGATACGTTGGAGACGTATCAGGGGCACCTCTAGAAGACACAACATTGATTCCTCTCCGTGTGCGGCGCCCCCCTCCATAGTTTATGCCTCCGGTCATATTTGTCATAGTGCTTAGGCAAAGCCCTGCGCAGATCACTTCACCATCACCGTCACCACGTCGTCGTGCTGATGCAACTCTCCCTCGACACTTTGCTAGATCAAGAGTTCAAGGGACGTCATCGAGCTAAACATGTGCAGAACTCGGAGGTGTCGTACGTTCGGTACTGGATCGGTTGAATCGAGAAGACGTTCGACTACATCAACCACGTTAAACTAACGCTTCCGCTTTCGGTCTACGAGGGTACATGGACACACTCTCCCCCTCTTGTTACTATGCATCTCCTAGATAGATCTTGCGTGATCGTAGGAAATTTTTTGAAATTGCATGCTACGTTCCCAACAGTGGCATCAGAGCCATGTCTATGCGTAGATGATATGCACGAGTAGAACACAAAGAGTTGTGGGAGGTGATCATCATACTGGTTACCACCAATGTCTTATTTTGATTCGGCGGTATTGTTGGATGAAGCGGCGACCAACCTTACATGACCACATTCATGAGACCGGTTCCACCGACAGACATGCAACTAGTTTTGCATAAAGGTGGCTGGCGGGTGTCTGTTTCTCCTACTTTAGTTGAATCGAATTTGACTGTGGTTGGTCCCTATTGAAGGTTAAAACAACAAACTTTAGAAATCACCTTTGTGGTTTTTGATGCGTAGGTAAGAACGGTTCTTGCTAGAATCCCATAGCAGCCACGTAAAATTTGCAACAACAAAGTAGAGGACGTCTAACTTGTTTTTGCAGGGCATGTTGTGATGTGATATGGTCAAGACATGATGTGATATACATTATTGTATGAGATGATCATGTTTTGTAAAAGTTATCGACAACTGGCAGGAGCCTTATGGTTGTCGCTTTATTGTATGAAATGCAAATGCCATATAATTGCTTTACTTTATCACTATGCATTAGCAATAGTTGTAGACGCAATAGTTGGCGAGACGACCACGACGCTACGATCGAGATAAAAGGTGTCAAGCTGGTGATGATGGAGATCATGACAATGCTTTGGAGATGGAGATCAAAGGTGTCAAGCCGGTGATGATGGAGATCATGACAATGCTTTGGAGATGGAGATCAAAGGCACAAGATGATGATGGCCATATCATGTCACATATTTTGATTGGATGTGATGTTTATCTTTTATGCATCTTATTTTGCTTAGTACGGCGGTAGCATTATAAGATGATCTCTCACTAAAATTTCAAGGTATAAGTGTTCTCCCTGAGTATGCACCATTGCGACAGTTCGTCGTGCCGAGACACCACGTGATGATCGGGAGTGATAAGCTCTACATTCACATACAACGGGTGCAAGACAGTTTTGCACATGCGGAATACTCGGTTTAAACTTGACAAGCCTAGCATGTACAGATATGGCTTCGGAACACTAGAGATCGAAAGGTCGAACGTGAATCATATAGTAGATATGATCAACATTGAGATGTTCACCATTGAAAACTACTCCATCTCACGTGATGATCAGACATGGTTTAGTTGATATGGATCACATGATCATTTAGATGACTCGAGGGATGTCTATCTAAGTGGGAGTTCTTAAGTGATATGATTAATTGAACTTAATTTATCATGAACTTAGTCCTGATAGCATTTGTATATCTATGTTGTAGATCAATAGCTCGTGTATAGCTCCCTTGTTTTATTTTTGATATGTTCATAGAGAAAACTAAGTTGAAAGATGATGGTAGCAATGACGTGGACTGGGTCCGTGATCTGAGGATTATCCTCATTGCTGCACAGAATAATTATGTCCTTCATGCACCGCTAGGTGACAAACCTGTTGCAGGAGCTGATGCAGATGTTATGAATGTTTGACAAGCTCGGTATGATGACTACTTGATAGTTTAGTGCACCATACTTTACGGCTTAGAACTGGGACTTCAAAAACATTTTGAATGCCACTGAGCATATGAGATGTTCCAAGAGCTAAAATTGGTATTTCAGACTCATGCCCGTGTTAAGAGGTATGAGACCTCTGACAAGTACTTTGCCTACAAGATGGAGGAGAATCGCTCGGCTAGTGAGCATGTGCTCAGAATGTCTGAGTACTACAATCACCTGAATCAAGTGGGAGTTAATCTTCCAGATAAGATAGTGATTTACAGAGTTCTCTAGTCACTATCACCAAGTTACTAGAACTTCGTGATGAACAATAATATGCAAGGGATAACAGAAATGATTCCCAAGCTCTTCGCGATGCTGAAATCGGTGAAGGTAGAAATCAAGAAAAAGCATCAAGTGTTGATGGTTGACAAGACCACTAGTTTCAAGTAAAAGGGCAAGGGAAATAAAGGGAACTTCAAGAATAATGGCAAGCAAGTTGCCACTCCCATGAAGAAGCCCAAAGCTAGACCTAAGCCTGAAACTGAGTGCTTCTACTACAAAGGGAATGGTCACTGGAAGCGGAACTACCCCAAATACTTGGCGGATAAGAAGGATGGCAAAGTGAACAAAAGTATATTTGATATACATGTTATTGATGTGTACTTTACTAGTGTTCATAGTAACCCCAGGGTATTTGATACCGGTTCAGTTGCTAAGATTAGTAACTCGAAACAGGAGTTGCAAAATGAACAAACACTAGTTAAGGGAAAGGTGACAATGTGTGTTGGAAATGATTCCAAGGTTGATCACCATCGCACACTCCTTTTACCTTCGGGATTAGTGTTGAACCTAAAATAAATATTATTTGGTGTTTGTGTCGAGCATGAATATGATTGGATCATGTTTATTGCAATATAGTTATTCATTTAAGTCAAGATGAATGGCAAGCAAGTTGCCACTCCCGTGAAGAAGCCCAAAGCTAGACCTGAGCCTGAAACTGAGTGCTTCTACTGCAAAGGAAATGGTCACTGGAAGTGGAACTGCCCTAGATACTTGGCGGATAAGAAGGATGGCAAAGTGAATAAAGGTATATTTGATATACATGTTATTGATGTGTACTTTACTAGTGTTCATACAAACCCCTCGGTATTTTGATACTAGTTCAGTCACTAAAGAGTAGTAACTCGAAACGGGAGTTGCGGCATGAACATAGACTAGTTAAAGGTGAAGTGATGATGTGTGTTGGAAGTGGTTCCAAGGTTGATATGATCATCATCGCACACTCCCTATACTTTCGGGATTAGTGTTAAACCTAAATAAATGTTATTTGGTGTTTGCATTGATCATGAATATGATTTGATCATGTTTATTGCAATATGGTTATTCATTTAAGTCAAAGAATAATTGTTATTCTATTTACATGAATAAAACCTTCTATGATCATACACTCAATATAAATGGTTTATTGAATCTGGATCATAGTGATACACATATTCATAATATTGAAGCCAAAAGATGCAAAGGTTAATAATGATAGTGCAACTTATTTGTGGCACTGCCATTTAGGTCATATTGGTGTAAAGCGCATGAAGAAAATCCATGCTGATGGGATTTTCGAATCACTTGATTATGAATCAGTTGATGCTTGCGAACCATGCCTCATAGGCAAGATGACTAAAACTCCGTTCTCCGGAACAATGGAGCGAGCAACTGACTTATTGGAAATAATACATACTGATGCATGCGGTCTGATGAGTGTTGAGGCTCGCGGGAGTATTATCATTTTCTGACCTTCATAGATGATTTGAGTAGATATGGGTATATCTACTTGATGAAACATAAGTCTGAAACACTTGAAAAGTTCAAAGAATTTCAGAGTGAAGTGGAAAATCATCATGACAAGAAAATAAAGTTTCTACGATCTGATCACGGAGACAAATATTTGAGTTACGAGTTTGGTCTTCAACTAAAACAATGTGGGGTAGTTTCACAAATTCATGCCACCTGGAACACAACAGCATAATGGTGTGTCCGAACGTCATAACCGTACTTTATTGGATATAGTGCAATCTATGATGTCTCTTACCGATTTACCACTATCATTTTAGGGTTATGCATTAGAGACAGCTACATTCACATTAAATAAGGCACCGTCTAATCTGTTGAGACGACACCGTATGAACTATGGTTTGGCTAGAAACCTAAGCTGTCGTTTCTTAAAGTTTGGGGTTGTGATGCTTATGTGAAAAAGTTTCAGCCTGATAAGCACAAACCTAAATCAAAAAGGTGCGTCTTCATAGGATACCCAAAAGAAACTATTGGGTACACCTTCTATCATAGATCCGAAGGCAAGATCTTTGTTGCTAAGAATGGATCCTTTCTAGAGAAGGAGTTTCTCTCGAAAGAAGTGAGTGGGAGGAAAGTAGAACTTGATGAGGTAATTGTACTTTCTCTCGAATTGGAAAGTAGTTCATCACAGAAATCAGTTCCAGTGATGCCTACACCAACTAGAGAGGAAGCTAATGATAATGACCATGAAACTTTAGATCAAGTTACTACCGAACCTCGTAGGTCAACCATAGCACGTTCCGCACGAGAGTGGTACGGTAATCCTGTTTTGGAAGTCATGTTACTAGACCATGACGAACCTACGAACTATGAGGAAGTGATGATGAGCCCAGATTCCAATAAATGGCTTGAAGCCATGAAATCTGAGATAGGATCCATGTGTGAGAACAAAGTATGGACTTTGATTGACTTGCCCGATGGTCAGCGGACCATTGAGAATAAATGGATCTTCAAGAGGAAGACGGAAGCTGATAGTAGTGTTACTATCTACAAAAGCTCGAATTGTCTCAAAAGGTTTTCGACAAGTTCAAGGTGTTGACTACGATGAGATTTTCTCGCTCATATCGATGCTTAAATTTTGTCCGAATCATGTTAGCAATTGCCGCATTTTATGAAATCTGGCAAATGGATGTCAAAACTGCATTTCTTAATGGATTTATTAAAGAAGAGTTGTATATGATGCAACCAAAAGGTTTTCTCAATCCTAAAGGTGCTAACAAAGTGTACAAGCTCCAGCGATCCATCTATGGACTAGTGCCAGCATCTCAGAGTTGGAATATATGCTTTGATGAGTTGATCAAAGCATATAGTTTTATACAGACTTGCGGTGAAACCTATATTTACAAGAAAGTGAGTGGGAGCTCTGTAGCATTTCTGATATTATATGTGGATGATATATTGTTGATCGAAAATGATACTGAATTTCTGGATAGCATAAAAGGATACTTGAATAAGAATTTTTCAATGAAAGACCTCGGTGAAGATGCTTACATATTGGGCATCAAGATCTATAAAGATAGATCAAGATGCTTGATAAATTTTTCAATGATTACATACCTTGACATGTTTTTGAAGTAGTTCAAAATGGAACAGTCAAAGAAGGAGTCATTGCCTGTGTTGCAACATGTGAAGTTGAGTAAACACTCAAAACCCGAAGGAGTTCTTGCCTGTGTTGCAAGGTGTGAAGTTGAGTAAACACTCAAAACCCGACCACGGCAACTTCACACCTTGCAACATAGGCAAGAACTCCTTCTTTGACTGTTCCATTTTGAACTACTTCAAAAACATGTCAAGGTATGTAGTCATTGAAAAATTTATCAAGCGTCTTGATCTATCTCTATAGATCTTGATGCCCAATATTTAAGCAGCTTCACCGAGGTCTTTCATTGAAAAATTCTTATTCAAGTATCCTTTTATGCTATCCAGAAATTTAGTATCATTTCCGATCAACAATATGTCATCCACATATAATATCAGAAATGCTATTGAGATCCTACTCACTTTCTTGTAAATACAGGCTTCTCCAAAAGTCTGTATAAAACTATATGCTTTGATCAACTCATCAAAGCGTATATTCCAACTCCGAGATGCTTGCACCAGTCCATAGATGGATCGCTGGAGCTTGCAGACTTTGTTAGCACCTTTAGGATTGACAAAACTTTCTTGTTTTATCATATACAACTCTTCTTTAAGAAATCCATTAAGGAATGCAGTTTTGACATCCATTTGCCAGATTTCATAAAATGTGGCAATTGCTAACATGATTCGGACAGACTTAAGCATCGCTACGAGTGAGAAAATCTCATTGTCGTCAACACCTTGAACTTGTCGAAAACTTTTTTTGACAATTCGAGCTTTGTAGATAGTAACACTACTACCAGCGTCCGTCTTCCTCTTGAAGATCCATTTATTCTCAATGGCTTGCTGATCAACGGGCAAGTCGACCAAAGTCCACACTTTGTTCTCACTTGTATTCTATCTCAGATTTAATGGCCTCAAGCCATTTTGCGGAATCTGGGCTCATCGTCGCTTCCTCATAGTTCGTAGGTTCGTCATGGTCAAGTAACATGACCTACAGAACAGGATTACCATACCACTCTGGTGCGGATCTTACTCTGGTTGACCTACGAGGTTCGGTAGTAACTTGATCAGAAGTTTCATGATCATCATCATTAGCTTCCTCACTAATTGGTGTAGGAATCACTTGAACTGGTTTCTGTGATGAACTACTTTCCAATAAGGGAGCAGGTACAATTACCTCATCAAGTTCTACTTTTCCTCTCACTCACTTGTTTCGAGAGAAACTCCTTCTCTAGAAAGTATCCATTCTTAGCAACGAATATCTTGCCTTCGGATCTATGATTGAAGGTGTACCCAACTGTCTCCTTTGGGTATCCTATAAAGACACATTTCTCTGATTTGGGTTCGAGCTTATCAGGTTGAAGATTTTTCACATAAGCATCGCAGCCCCAAACTTTAAGAAACGACAACTCAAGTTTCTTACTAAACCACAGTTCATATGGTGTCGTCTCAACGGATTTTTAGACAGTGCCCTATTTAACGTGAATGCACCTGTCTCTAATGCATAACCCCAAAATGATAGTGGTAATTCGTTAAGAGACATCATAGATTGCACCATATCTAATAAAGTACGGTTATGACATTCAGACACACCATTACATTGTGGTGTTCCAAGTGGCGTGAGTTGCGAAACTATTCCACATTGTTTCAAATGAAGACCAAACTCGTAACTCAAATATTTGTTTCCGCGATCAGATCGTAGAAACTTTATTTTCTTGTTACGATGATTTTCCACTTTACTCTAAAATTCTTTGAACTTTTCAAATGTTTCAGACTTTTGTTTCATCAAGTAGATATACCCATATCTGCTCAAATTATCTATGAATGTCAGAAAATAATGATGCCCGAAGCGAGCCTCAACACTCATTGGACCGCGTACATCAGTATGTATTATTTCCAACAAGTGTGTTGCTCACTCCATTGTTCCGAAGAACGAAGTCTTAGTCATCTTGCCCATGAGGCATGGTTCACAAGCATCAAGTGATTCATAATCAAGTGATTCCAAAATCCCATCAGCATGCAGTTTCTTCATGCGCTTTACACCAATATGACCTAAACGGCAGTGCCACATATAAGTTGCACTATCATTATAAACTTTGCATCTGTTGGCTTCAATATTATTAATATGTGTATCACTACGGTCGAGATTCAATAAACGATTTATATTGAGTGTATGACCATAGAAGGTTTTATTCATGTAAATAGAACAACAATTATTCTTTGACTTAAATGAATAACCGTATTGCAATAAACATGATCCAATCATATTTATGCTCAACGCAAACATCAAATAACATTTATTTTAGGTTCAACACTAATCCCGAAGTTAAAGGGAGTGTGTGATGGTGATATTATCAACCTTGGAATCACTTCCAACTCACATCATCACCTAGCCCTTAACTAGTCTATGTTTATTACTACTCTTAGCAACTAAACCAGTATCAAATACTGAGGGGTTGCTATAAACACTAGTAAAGTACACATCAATAACATGTATATCAAATATACCTTTGTTCACTTTGCCATCCTTCTTATCCGCCAAGTATCTAGGGCAGTTCCACTTCCAATGACCATTTCCTTTGCAGTAGAAGCACTCAGTTTCAAGCTTGGTTCTAGCTTTGGGCTTCTTCATGGGAGTGGCAACTTGCTTGCCATTCTCCTTGAAGTTCCCTTTCTTTCCCTTGCCCTTTTACTTGAAACTAGTGGTCTTGTCAACCATCAACACTTGATGCTTTTCTTGATTTCTACCTTCGCTGATTTCAGCATCGCAAAGAGCTCGGGAATTGTTTTCATCATCCCTTACATATTATAGTTCATCAAGAAGTTCCAATGACTTGGCGATAGTGACTAGAGAACTCTGTCAATCACTATCTTATCTGGAAGATTAACTCCCACTTGATTCAAGTGATTGTAGTACTCAGACATTCTGAGCACATGCTCACTGGTTGAGCTATTGTCCTCAATCTTGTAGGCAAAGTACTTGCTAGAGGTCTCATACCTCTCGACTCGGGCATGAGTCTGAAATACCAATTTCAGCTCTTGGAACATCTTATATGTTTCGTGGCGTTCAAAACGTTTTTGAATTCCTGGTTCTAAGCCGTAAAGCATGGCGCACTAAACTATCAAGTAGTCATCATACCGAGCTTGCCAAAAGTTCATAACATCTGCATCTGCTCCTGCAATAGGTCCGTCACCTAGCGGTGCATCAAGGACATAATTCTTCTGTGCATCAATGAGGATAATCCTCAGATCACGGAGCTAGTCCGCATCATTGCTACTAACATCTTTTAACATAGTTTTCTCTAGGAACATATCATAAATAAAATGGTGAAGCTATACACGAGCAATTGATTTACAACATAGATATGAAAATACTATCAGGGCTAAGTTCATGATAAATTTAAGTTCAATTAATCATATTACTTAAGAACTCCCACTTAGATAGACATCCCCCTAATCATCTAAGCGATCATGTGATCCATGTCAACTAAACCATGTCCGATCATCACGTGAGATGGAGTAGCTTTCAATGGTGAACTTCACTATGTTGATCATATCTACTATATGATTCACGCTCAACCTTTCGGTCTCAGTGTTCCGAGGCCATATCTACATATGCTAGGCTCGTCAAGTTTAACCCGAGTATTCTACGTGTGCAAAACTGGCTTGCACCCGTTGTATGTGAACGTAGAGCTTATCACACCCGATCATCACGTGGTGTCTCGGCACGACGAACTGTCGCAACGGTGCATACTCAGGGAGAACACTTATACCTTGAAATTTTTAGTAAGGGATCATCTCATCATGCTACCGTTGTACTAAGCAAAATAGGATGCATAAAAGATAAACATCACATGCAATCAAAATATGTGACATGATATGGCCATCATCATCTTGTGCCTTTGATCTCCATCTCCAAAGTACCCTCATGATCACCATCGTCACCGGCATGACACCATGATCTCCATCATCTTGATCTTTATCAATGTGTCATCACATGGTCGTCTCGCCAACTATTGCTATCGTGTAGCGAGAAAGTAAAGCAATTATATGGCGCTTGCATCTTATGCAATAAAGAGACAACCATAAGGCTCCTGCCAGTTGCCGATAACTTTAACCAAACATGATCATCTTATACAACAATTTATATCTCATCACGTCTTGACCATCTCACATCACAACATGCCCTGCAAAAACAAGTTAGACGTCCTCTACTTTGTTGTTGCAAGTTTTACGTGGCTGCTACGGGCTTAGCAAGAATTGTTCTTACCTACGGCATAAAAACCACAACGTGGTATAGTGATTGCTTTTTGATCTTCAGAATGAACCCTGTTCATTGAATCCAATTCAACTAAAGTTGGAGAAATAGACACCCGCCAGCCACATGTGTGCAAAGCACGTCGATAGAACCAATCTCATGAACGTGGTCATGTAATGTCGGTCCGGGCCGCTTCATCCAACAATACCACTGAATAAAGAAACAACTAGTGACGGCAAGCAATATGTATATACCCACGCCCACAACTCCTTTGTGTTCTACTTGTGCATATAACATCTAGGCATAGACCTGGCTCGGATGCCACTGTTGGGGAACGTAGTATTTCAAAAATTTACCTACAATGATGCAAGATCTATCTAGGAGATGCATAGAAACGAGAGGGGAGAGTGTGTATATGTACCCTCGTAGACCAAAAGCGGAAGCGTTCAGTAACGCGGTTGATGTAGTCGAACATCTTCATGATCCAACCGATCCAAGTACCGAACGTACGGCACCTCCACGTTCACCACATGTTCAGCTTGATGACGTCCCTCGGGCTCTTGATCCAGTTGAGGCCGAAGGAGAGTTCCGTCAGCATGACGGCATGGTGACGGTGTTGATGAAGTTACCGGCATAGGGCTTCGCCTAAGCACTATGACGATATGACCGAGGTGTGTAACTGTGGAGGGGGGCACCGCACATGGCTATGACAAATCTTGGAGTGCCTTTGGGGTGCCACCTGCCCATGTATATAAAGGAGGGAGGAGGATCTTTATCGGTCAAACCGCATAACGATATGTGTTGTTCCCTTTGTCATCGGTATGTTACTTGCCCGAGATTCGATCATCGGTATCTCAATACCTAGTTCAATCTCGTTACTGGCAAGTCTCTTTACTCGTTCTGTAATGCAACATCCCGCAACTAACTCATTAGTCACGTTGCTTGCAAGGCTTATAGTGATGTGCATTACCAAGAGGGCCTAGAGATACCTCTCCGACAATCGGAGTGACAAATCCTAATCTCAATCTATGCCAACTCAACAAACATCATCGGAGACACTTGTAGAGCATATTTATAATCACCCAGTTACGTTGTGACGTTTTATAGCACACAAGGTGTTCCTCCGGTATTCGGGAGTTGCATAATCTCATAGTGAGAGGAACATGTATAAGTCATGATGAAAGCAATAACAATAAAACTAAACGATCATTTACGCTAAGCTAATGGATGGGTCTTGTCCATCACATCATTATCTAATGATGTGACCCCGTTCATCAAATGACAACACATGTCTATGGTCAGGAAACTTAACCATCTTTGATTAACGAGCTAGTCAAGTAGAGGCATACTAGGGACACTCTGTTTTGTCTATGTATTCACACATGTACTAAGTTTCTGGTTAGTACAATTCTAGCATGAACAATAAACATTTATCATGATATAAATAAATATAAATAACAACTTTATTATTGCCTCTAGGGCATATTTCCTTCACGAAATTCGCAGAAAATTTTGGCATGACCTTTGCTAAAAAGTGGACAAATCGAGCACCTGAAATTTGCCGGAACGGAAATGAATCAACATTCTGGCAAAACATAGGCCACTTGGCTTCATTCCCTGGAAACAACAAAAGGCCACTTGGGCACAATCGAACCACTTCAAAGAAAAGATATAACATGACCACTTCAATGAAAAGATATAATCAACAATAATAGTCTAGGAAGGGATCATCTTTAAAGTAAAACTTGCCTAAATTCTTTTCCTAGAAAAATAGTGGTCTTTTCAAAAATCAAAAACCTTTACAAAATGACCTCACTAAACACTTCTCTGCCTTGGACAGAACCTAAATTCTGTTCGAGCTATTCCTCACACACACACACACACACACATTATTTTCTCTAACCCTTCTCTGCCTAGGACAGAACCCAATTAAATTGCAAAGGAACTCCATTTTTCTAACCCTTCTGATCTAATGCTCCAAAATAAATTTTTGATCTAACCTAGCAAACCTAGTTAACCTAGCTTGTTAACCTAACGAACCTAATTAACCTAGCTATTTAACCTAGCTAGTTAACCTAGTTTACCTAGATAATTAACCTAATTAAACTAGTTAACCTAGCTAGTTCTCTATCAAAGCCCTAAATAATTTTTTGCACAAACCTAGATAATTAACCTAATTAAACTAGTTAACCTAACTAGTTCTCTGTCAAAGCCCTAACTAATTTTTTGCACTAACCTAGATACTTAACCTAATTAAACTAGTTAACCTAGCTAGCTAGTTCTCTGTCCAATGTTTGTGCTATGCATGTGAGAGAGAGAGGAGGGTTGGGGGCTTACAGAGGATGGCTCCGGTGGTGGCGAGGGAGGCGGGGGCATCTCCGGTGACGGCGAGGGAGGCAGTTGTGGCGAGGGAGGCAGGGGCATCGAGGGTGGCTCCGGTGGCGTTGATGAGGCCGCGTGGCTCCGGTGGCGTTGGGGGACGCTCTAGTGGTGTCGACGGTGCATGGCTCTGGTGGCGTTGGG
>NC_041388.1:304980854-305044594 GCF_002162155.2 Triticum dicoccoides | reverse complement strand
CTCCGGTGGCGTCGATGGCACGCGGCTCTGGTGGCTCCGGGGGTGTCGACGTCAGCAGGAGACGGGGGCGAAGTGGGGCGATGGCGAATTGGGGAGACGGCGGCGAAGTGGGGCGAGGGGTTTGGGGGAGAAGTGGTTGCCGTGGGGGAGGGAAACCGCTTTTGGGTTAAGTCAAACATAGCGGTAGCGCGTTAAGTAAAAATGCGCTATAGCTAAGTTAGCTATAGCAATTTTTACTAAACGCGCTACTGTTATAGCTATGTATTTTCCTTTTCTTTTCTTTTCTTATTTCCTTTTCTCTTTCTATAGTGGGGTTCTAAGAAACGCGATGCTGCTATATTATCTATAGCGCCTCTTATGAATAGACACTATTGCTATGCCGTTCTCCTTTTTACCTTTTTCATTTATTTTTCTTTACATTTTATTTTTTTCCTTTTTCCTCTTTCTATTTCTTTCATTTTCATTTAGTTTTCTATTTATTTTTCATTTTATTTTCTTGTTATTAGCAGTAGCGCCTTTGACCGTAAACGCACCGCTACAACAATCTTATTGGTAGCGCGGTTTTTATAAGACCGCTACTACTATGTGTAGCCTTCGGCTTAGTAGTAGGAATTTTAGTAGTAGCGCTTTTACCGGGGGACGCGCTACTGCTACATTTGTATCTGTAGCGCGGTTATCCTGCACGCTCTACCACTATGTACCACTAGCCCCCTTTTTTAACAAGCGCTGCTGCTAAAGTTCAGCGTATAAGGTTTTCCCTAGTAGTGTTAGAGTGTCAGAGGGTTGGTGGTGGAGTTGCTCCTCACAAATGGTGGGAGAAGCCTGCTAGACAAACGGAGGGGATGACTACAATATTAGTAAGAGAGGGGATGACTGCCTGTCTGTGCACGTGCGTGTGAGAGACGGACCGGGAGGCATGCACGAATTATGAGGGGGACGATATGGCTATGGTAAGCAAACGTAACTACATAGGAAGATCAATCTTCGTGTGTTGGAGAAATGGAGAGACATAACCTGTGAGTTACGTCGATTGGTGTGTGGGGAAAAAGAATTATAGTCAACCTAGCTATATGTAGGGAGATCGACCAGTATACCAGAGAGACAAACAGAGAGAGGGATGCGGCTAGGGGGTGGTGCGAGAGGCCTACTATATCGAGGGGGAAGGAGTGTGCGAGTATGAGATCGATGAAAAGAGGAGCGGGAGTGTGCATGTGCATGGAAACATATTAGACAGAGGGGGGCATGGACGGTGAGAAGAGAAGAGGGAAAACTTGTGTTTGTGGTAGGCACACCTGGCTAGAGAGGCATATCCATCGGTGTGTGCCAGAAAGAAGGAGCTGGGGGCCTACACACACCGTGGGTGAACGACCTAAAGAGAAATAATGAATGTGCGCGATGGAGCTAGAGAATGTTGAGGGAGGGTGAGAGAGAAGCGGGCGTGTGCATGCACAAGAGAAAGTTAGCTCTAGCTACAAAGAGAAGAGGATTGTGTGGGTGTAAAAGATGAACGGAGATCATAATTCATTATAAAAGTGGATTCGGATATTTTAACAAGAGATCATAGTGTTTTAAACCGACGCATGCATGAATATAATGGTGATACACATGATGTAGTTATGAACATGTTATACTACATATAATATATATATAACATTGATTTGAATTTGTGATAATGTGTGGCTTTTGCAGCTCATGGCTAAATACTTGCCATAATGTAGGGGGCAGGGCACTATACTTTGTGTGATAAACATAGTGTACATATGAAACATGGTTTAGATTATGAAGATCTAGCTAGTACATCAAATGTACTATTATTTGGAACAACATCAAGTGTATTCAAAATTTTGAATTCGAGTTCATATAGTACACATAGTTCATATCTAAATCTACAATAATCATGTGGTGTGTTGTTAAGATAATATACAAATGATGGTTTAACTTGGCAACAATCATGATTGTAGATTCTTATTCAAATAGAGAAACGAATTCAAATTTAGTTCGAACTGCAGCGGTAGTATATACATTTGGAATGCACTAAAATGTTTGTATGAGTAGGTTACATGCATTACACACCTAGCGAAAAAATTTAATTGGACATAACATGGATTCATAGTTTTGAATAGCATTTGTACGGTAAAACGGGACAAGACTCTCTCTTTGTGTGGTGCGAATGGTTTTTTTGTTTTTTCATTGAGGGAAGTGTGAATTGATTTGGTACGTAGTACATTATTACACGTTAGTCTTGTCTCGAAATTTCATCTCACGCCTTGTTATCTAGAAAATTCAGATATCCACTGGTACAGTGAGGTGCTATACAAACGGTTTTCAACCCCTTTCCGTGACGGCATTTGGAACCGTCGCCAAGTGAGTGTGGGCGATATGGGGGGTCCTTCCCACACGACCCAGAAACCATCGGGGATATGCCCTCCTGGCACACACGTTTGGCAAAATGAGGTCGTGTGCGACCGACGAGCGCTCAAATGTGGTTATACGTACAGTAATGCTAAAAAAATACAATTACATAGGCAAAATCGTTTCCGGTCGTAAGTACATCCCACACAGTCTGTGCTCGCTAAACGTTTCCATTCATATGAACATCCCACACAGTCGCTCCAAGGAAAACGTTTCCCTTCACAGGTACAACACACACAATTTTCCCCGTCAAATCGTTTGTGGTAGCGCTGCCATTGCACACAATATTAACAATTTTATCATTTGCATTATTGAATGCATCATACATGGTGCGTATAAGAAACTGTGTGGCAAAGGTTGTCCATCACACACTGTTTTTATGTGGTAAACGTTTGTGCAAGGTGGCCTAACGCAAACAGTTTTCAAGAGAATGTCGTGTGTGATTGTTCATTGATCCAACACGGTTTATTCCTAGAAACTGTGTGTGTTGTCTGAGGTCATCGCCCACGGTGTTTTCTGAATAACCGTTTGCAATAGAAAAACCCAATTAGCATGCTAATTGGCCAATTAGCAGGCTAATTGCCCTATTATTAATAATACATTTATTAATCTAATTGACATTCATACTAAGCACATAATATATTTCATTTCCATATTAAGAAAGCAGGATTTCATAATTGAAATACATAAGAGTACAACATGATATAGCTTCAGCACTCAGCTACCCCAATACACAACTACACCAGCACCAATTTTGACATGCAACATCGAGAACCTTTCGAAATTAGCATCATAGACAGTACATAGAAAGATGAATCTCATCTGGAAAACTGCTGAAGCGGAAGGTGAATATTAAGCCTTCATTCATGTTGAAGGTCTTTGCAACTTTAGGCCAGTGCATGTGGATGATTGACCGTCCATCCTTCGTCCTCTTCAGGAACACTTCAATATTGAACCGTGGGTGTTGTATGAAAACCTTCCTCGCCTCCTGACCATAGAGGTGGTTTGAGAGGTAATCATCAGTGAACTGATTTGGAAGGCCTGAAAACAAGGATGTGCATAAATATCTTCTCTATATTGGAAATGGGCAAAGGAATAAAAAAAGGCAAGGTATAATAGTTAGTACCATCTTGTAGTTAACTGATGTCTTGTTCATTGTGCAGACAAAGATCTTGTTGTTTTTTGTCGCTAATTTCTTTATCCTAACAATCTTTCTGAGTTTCTTGACTTGATTGATATTCACGAACAAGTCATTTCCCCATATGCAAAAAGGGTCGAACAGTGGGTCAAAACCTATGACAGCAGGACCTACATGTGCAAGACCAAATTGTTAAAAACCTAAATATTATAAGGGTTCCTGCAGTTGCACAATAATGTGCTATTAGACAATGGACCATGCACATGCTGACCTCGGTTGTAAACCTCAGTGCTTCCCATTGTTTTCCTGCAACACATATAAGGTAGTTAGTCATCAGGTTAAGTAAGGGTTCACATGCTATCAGTAAAATATGTTGATGAAAAATAAGCACATTGCAGATTCATCAGATTAGTTATTAAGAAATAGGAAATATAGCAATTGTATATGTTTCTCATGTATTAAGTGCAGCCAAATTCGATTTATTCCTCACATGCATAACAATACAAAATTCTACCCACGACATTTGGGCATCACATTGTAGAATTGAACCAAGCAGTTAACTAAACACCACAACAAATGAACCAAACATTAACTGAGCACCACATTGCACAATATAACATACTCCTAATAGAAGATCAGACAGTTAACCAAACCAAGCATGCTTAACAACTCGGAAATATATCAATTGTATTTATTTCTCATGTATTTAGTACAGCCAAAACTCCGCCTATGTTGTCTCAACATAGCCAATCCCAAGCCCGGGTAAAGGAGGAGGGTTGTGATAGGCTTGGCGAGCCAACATAAAAACTCAGCCACTCTTATGGAGAAGAAACCCAAAAGATTTTCGTTGGGGCGTAACCCTCTCAGCGACGCGCTACATCGGAACCCGGGTGTGGTGGAAAATGGGTAAGGGACGGGCCGTCCCCCCAAGGTGGCGCGATGTATCTTGATTCAGATACGGTGGCAAGTGAGCGAGGATCGGGTCGTCGCATCCTTAGTGGCGCGCTACATCGGCGCCCGGATGTAGTGGAAAATGGGCAAGGGTCTTCGCATTTGACTCGACGAGTGCGAAGGGTAAGGAAGCTAGCCGAGCCTAGGAGGATTCGCTTAGGTAGCTGGAACGTAGGGTCTCTGACAGGGAAGCTTCGGGAGCTAGTTGATGCAGCGGTGAGGAGAGGTGTTGATATCCTTTGCGTCCAAGAAACCAAATGGAGAGGATAGAAGGCGAAGGAGGTGGAGGATACCGGCTTCAAGCTGTGGTACACAGGGACGGCTGCAAACAGAAATGGCGTAGGCATCTTGATCAACAA
Organism: Triticum dicoccoides; assembly: GCF_002162155.2. Taxonomy (NCBI): domain Eukaryota; kingdom Viridiplantae; phylum Streptophyta; class Magnoliopsida; order Poales; family Poaceae; genus Triticum; species Triticum dicoccoides. The sequence goes on along the minus strand of NC_041388.1, from coordinate 305,039,734 downwards.
GAGCCTCAAGTATGGAGTGGTAGACGTCAAGAGACGTGGGAACCGGATTATCCTGGTCAAGCTGGTAGTTGAGGACTTGGTTCTCAATGTTATCAGCGCGTATGCCCCGCAAGTAGGCCACAATGAGAACACCAAGAGGGAGTTCTGGGAAGGCCTGGAATACATGGTTAGGAGTGTACCGATTGGTGAGAAGCTCTTCATAGGAGGAGACCTCAATGGCCACGTGGGTACATCTAACATAGGTTTTGAAGGGGCGCACGGGGGCTTTGGCTATGGCATCAGGAATCAAGAAGGAGAAGATGTCTTAAGCTTTGCTCTAGCCTACAACATGATTGTAGCTAACACCCTCTTTAGAAAGAGAGAATCACATCTGGTGACTTTTAGTAGTGGCCAACACTCTATCCAGATTGATTTCATCCTCTCGAGAAGAGAAGATAGGCGTGCGTGCCTAGACTGTAAGGTGATACCTGGAGAGAGTGTTGTACCCCATCATAAGCTGGTGGTTGCTGACTTCCGCTTTCGGATTACTGTCTAGCGGGATAAGCGTGCCAAAGTCGCTAGAACGAAGTGGTGGAAGCTCAAGGGGGAGGTAGCTCTAGCGTTCAAGGAGAGGGTCATTAAGGAGGGCCCTTGGGAGGAAGGAGGAGATGCGAACAATGTGTGGACGAAGATGGCGACTTGCATTCCTAAGGTGGCCTCGGAGGAGCTTGGAGTGTCCAGGGGAAGGAGAAGCGAAGATAAGGATACCTGGTGGTGGAATGATGATGTCTAGAAGGCGATTAAAGAGAAGAAAGATTGCTTCAAACGCCTATACCTGGATAGGAGTGCAGACAACATAGAGAAGTACAAGATGGCGAAGAAGGCCGCAAAGCGAGCTGTTGGTGAAGCAAGGGGTCGGGCATATGAGGACCTCTACCAACAGTTAGGCACGAAGGAAGGTGAAAGGGACATCTATAAGATGGCCAAGATCCGAGAGAGGAAGACGAGGGATATTGACCAAGTCAAATGCATCAAGGATGGAGCAGGCCAAATCTTGGTGAAGGACGAGGAGATTAAGCATAGATGGCGGGAGTACTTCGACAAGCTGTTCAATGGGGAGAATGAGAGTTCTACCATTGAACTGGACGACTCCTTTGATGAGACCAGCATGCGTTTTGTGCGGCGAATCCAGGAGTCTGAGGTCAAGGAGGCTTTAAAAAGGATGAAAGGAGGCAAGGCGATGGGCCCTGATTGTATCCCCATTGAGGTGTGGAAAAGTCTCAGGGACATAGCGATAGTATGGCTAACCAAGCTTTTCAACCTCATTCTTCGGGCAAACAAGATGCCAGAAGAATGGAGACGGAGTATATTAGTACCAATCTTCAAGAACAAGGGGGATGTTCAGAGTTGTACTAATTACCGTGGAATTAAGCTGACGAGACATACAATGAAGCTATGGGAGAGAGTCATTGAGCACCGCTTAACAAGAATGACAAGCGTGACCAAAAATCAGTTTGGTTTCATGCCTGGGAGGTCGACCATGGAAGCCATTTTCTTGGTACGACAACTTATGGAGAGATCTAGGGAGCAAAAGAAGGACTTGCATATGGTGTTCATTGACTTGGAGAAGGCCTATGATAAGATACCGCGGAATGTCATGTGGTGGGTCTTGGAGAAACACAAAGTCCCAGCAAAGTACATTACCCTCATCAAGGACATGTACGATAATGTTGTGACAAGTGTTCGAACAAGTGATGTCGACACTGATGACTTCCCGATTAAGATAGGACTGCATCAGGGGTCAGCTTTGAGCCCTTATCTTTTTGCATTGGTGATGGATGAAGTCACAAGGGATATACAAGGAGATATCCCATGGTGTATGCTCTTTGCGGATGATGTGGTGCTAGTTGACGATAGTCGGACGGGGGTAAATAAGAAGTTAGAGTTATGGAGACAAACCTTGGAATCAAAAGGGTTTAGGCTTAGTAGAACTAAAACCGAGTACATGATGTGCGATTTCAGTACTACTAGGTGTGAGGAGGAGGTTAGCCTTGATGGCCAGGTGGTACCTCAGAAGGACACCTTTCGGTATTTGGGGTCAATGCTGCAGGAGGATGGGGGTATTGATGAAGATGTGAACCATCGAATCAAAGCCGGATGGATGAAGTGGTGCCAAGCTTCTGGCATTCTCTGTCACAAGAGAGTGCCACAAAAGCTAAAAGGCAAGTTCTACAGGATGGCGGTTCGACCCGCAATGTTGTATGGCGCTGAGTGTTGGCCGACTAAAAGGCGACATGTTCAACAGTTAGGTGTGGCGGAGATGCGTATGTTGAGATGGATGTGTGGCCACACGAGGAAGGCTCGAGTCCGGAATGATGATATACGAGATAGAGTTGGGGTAGCACCAATTGAAGAGAAGCTTGTCCAACATCGTCTGAGATGGTTTGGGCATATTCAGCGCAGGCCTCCAGAAGCTCCGGTGCATAGTGGACGGCTAAAGCGTGCGGAGGATGTCAAGAGAGGGCGGGGTAGATCAAATTTGACATGGGAGGAGTCCGTTAAGAGAGACCTGAAGGATTGGAGTATCACCAAAGAGCTAGCTATGGACAGGGGTGGGTGGAAGCTTGCTATCCATGTGCCAGAGCCATGAGTTGGTTGCGAGATCTTATGGGTTTCACCTCTAGCCTACCCCAACTTGTTTGGGACTAAAGGCTTTGTTGTTGCTGCTATTGTTGTTGTTGTTGTTGTTGTTGTTGTTGTTGTTGTTGTTGTTGTTGTTGTTGTTGTTGTTGTTGTTGTTGTTGTTGTATTTAGTACAGCCAAATTCGATTTATTTCTCACATGGTATACAATAACAAAATGCATCCACAACAATTGAACATCGCATTGCAGAATTGAACCAAGCAGTTAACTAAACACCACAACAAATGAACCAAACGTTAACTGAGCACCACATTGCACAATATAACATACTCCTAATAGAAGATCAGATAGTTAACTAAACCAAGCATGCTTAACAACTTGGAAATATAGCAATTTTTTGGTTCTCATGTATTTAGTATAGCCAAATTCGATTTATTTCTCACATGGTATACAATAACAGAATGCAGCCACAACAATTGAACATCGCATTGCAGAATTGAACCAAGCAATTAACTAAACACCACAACAAATGAACCATACGTTAACTGAGCACCACATTGCACATTGTATAACATACTAGAAGACCAGACAGTTAACCAAACCAAGCATGCTTGACAACTTGGAAATATAGCAATTGTATTTGTTTCTCATGTATTTTGTAAAAAAAATCATTTTATTTCTCACATGGAAGACAATACAAAATTGCACCCTGAAGAATTGAACATCACATTTGCAGAATTGAACAAAACTGTTAACTGAACACGACAAATAATTAACCAATAGTTAATAAGTGAGGACCATATTGCACGACATATAGAACATATACACTAGAGCAATATATTGCATGGTAAAATTAGATAGCACAATTCACTAGAATTTGTTAAGGAAAGGCAGTAGCTAGCAAACTGAACATGGGTCCTTATAGTGAGCTAATAAGACAAGCTACTCCTCATTGTCGGAGATATCAATTACGATTGGCTCCTTGGACATGGAAGAGGGCGAGGCCTCCGCATCATGGGTGCCCTCGTCCTAGTGGTGAGTTGCCTGAGCCGCTCCAGGAACCAACCTGCTGGCTCTTGAGATGAGGTAAGCACATGCACACTGAGAAAACACCTCATAGTCTTAGTCGAAGGCACCGAGGGTGACCTCGAGAAAATGACACGAATTGTAGTTTAAAGCAGCCAACCGCGTCACGACGTCGGCGCACAAGGCGTCGACGATGGCCTCGACGGCGAGGTGCTCCTCCAAGATCTAGGGGTCGGCATGAATGGCAGCCATCGTGACCTCATCCGTGCGTGCGGCCGCGATTTGCTTCTCCGCTACCAAATGCTCCTTGAGATCCTGGCTATACTGTGTGCACCATGGCTTAGGGTGGCGCTTATTTGGTGGAGAGGTCGGTGATTTTGGTGGAAGGTGTCGCGCCGGCGGTCAGGGCATGTGGGATGTGGAAGGAGCAGGAGGATGGGGGTCGGGTGTGGATTACCTGCCTGGATAGGCGAGGCCGAGCAGCATGAAGGAGGATCGCCGGCGAGGCAGCGGTGCTGTAAGCAAGGAGTGAAGGTTTCAACTTGCAAAGGAAGGTGGAAACAGGGGAAATGTGGCTTTTGGTAAGGGGGAGGGGGCGAGGAGGTAGATATTTCCGCGGAAGCCGGAAATTCTGAATCGCTTCAGCGAAAAAACTGGCGCGCAAAGTGTCATCAAACGGTGCTCCAGTATATTTTGTACTGCATCTCACACGGTTGGTGATGTGTGGGATCTACATGATTTTTCATCTTGATTTGAATTACATAATGGGGTCACAATGGCAATGGATGGTGTTTGAATTGCTAGAACTTTTATCTGCAGTGAACATGCATCTATATGTGTGTCGTAAAAGAATTGGAATTATTCAGGGTTCGTTTGAACATTTTATACATTAAATTGGTTTTCTAGCCATTTCAGGTGCACAATTCAAAATTAAACTACATGCACATGCTCCGGTGCAACAACATGGGTTGTAAAATCATATATGTGTCCATGGGTTTATGCTTATGTTCCATGCAAGAAATGGGGATGAATTTTGGGGATCGTTTGGACATTTTTATATGTTAACTGAGTTTTCGAGGCATTTATGTGCATACTTCAAAATTGAACTACATGCACATGCTCCAGTCCATAAAAACGGGTTGCAAATTCAAATGTTTGTCCTTGGTTGCAAGCTTAGGTCACATGCAAGAAATAAGAATGAATGTCAAACACCTTGACATTGTCGCTCAGCCGCTAACATTGAGATACATGGTTTTAAAATTCTAGTAAATCGAAAACTCGTCTGAAATTCGTGAAACTTGACATGATATTATGGAACGGCATCGACATGTCGTGGTAAAAATGTTGTCCCATTTGGGGCAGGTTTGGGTATAAGCTTCTCGCAAACCAGAGCTTCTCTCATGACAAACCTGCTGGTTTCGGTAGGGAACGTGCCACCTTGGGGGACGAAACAATATCTGTTGCCTCTTCTTACTTTCAAATTTTTTCTCGTGTCCACATAGAATAACACGAGTGTTGTGTCAGTTTTTGGGATTTTTCGGGGTTCGCTTGGACATTTTTATACATTAACTGAGTTTTCTATGCATTCATGTGCATAATTCAAATTTGAACTACATGCACATGCTCCAGTGCCTATAAATTGGTTCAAAATTGGAATGTGTGTCCTTGGTTACATGCTTAAGTCCCATGCAATAAATGAGAATGAATGTCAAACACCTTGCCACCGTCACCCGGCCGCTTGATACGTCTCCAACGTATCTATAATTTTTGATTGTTCCATGCTATTATATTATCATTCTTGAATGTTTTATAATCATTTTATAGTAATTTTATATCTTTTTGGTACTAACCTATTGACATAGTGCCAAGTGCCAGTTGCTGTTTTTTGCATGTTTTTTACATTGCAGGAACTCAATACCAAACGGAGTTCAAACACAGCAAAACTTTTTGTGGACTTTTTTTCGACCAGAAGACATCAATGGGCCGGAGAAGCATTTGGGGGTGCTCCGAGGAAAGCACAACCCACTAGGGTGTGCCTGGAGGCCCAGGCGCGCACTGGTGGGTTGTGCCCACCTCGATTGCCTCCTGAACCGCCTCTTTACTCTATAAATACCCCAATATTCCAGAAACCCTAGGGGAGTCGACGAAAATCAATTCAAGCCGCCACAAGTTCCAGAACCACCAGATCCAATCTAGACACCATCATGGAGGGGTTCATCATATCCATTGGTGCCTCTCCGATGATGCGTGAGTAGTTCATTGTAGACCTATGGGTCCGTAGTTAGCAGCTAGATGGCTTCGTCTCTCTCTTTCTCTCTTTTGATTCTCAATACAATGGTCTCTTGGAGATCCATATGATGTAACTCTTTTTGCGGGGATCCGATGAACTTTGAGTTTATGATCAGATCTATCTTTTTATCCATGAAAATTATTTGAGTCTTCTTTGATCTCTTATATGCATGATTGCTTACAGCCTCGTATTTCTTCTCCGATATTTGGGTTTTGTTTGGCAAACTTGATCTATTTATGTTGCAATGGGAAGAGGTGCTTTGTGATGGGTTCGATCTTACGGTGCTTGATCCCAGTGACAAAAGGGGAACCGACACGTATGTATCGTTGCTATTAAGGATAAAAAGATGGGGTCTATTTATACATAAATAGATCTTGTCTACATCATGTCATCGTTCTTATTGCATTACTCCATTTTTCCATGAACTTAATACACTAGATGCATGCTGGATAGCGGTCGATGTGTGGAGTAATAGTAGTAGATGCAGGCAGGAGTCGGTCTACTAATCTTGAACGTGATGCCTATATAATGATCATTGCCTAGATATCGTCATGATTATTTGGATTTCTATCAATTTCCCAACAGTAATTCATTTACCCACCGTTTGCTACTTTTCTCGAGAGAAGCAACTAGTGGAATCTATGGCCCCCGGGTCTCTTTCTTATTATATTTGCCTTTGTGATCTATTATATTTGCTTTTATTTTCAGATCTATTAAACCAAAAATACAAAATACCTCACTGCAATTTATTTTATCTCGCATTCCCGCGAGATCTATAAATCAATTTATTACAACTTTCTCACGTCTGTTTGCCAATTTCTGGCACCGTTACCTAAAAGGGATTGACAACCCCTCTAATACGTCGGGTTGCGAGTCTTTGTTATTTGTGTGCAGGTGCTGTTTATGTTGTGTTACTTGGTTCTCCTACTGGTTCGATAACCTTGTTCTCATCACTGAGGGAAATACCTACCGTCGCTGTGCTGCATCATCCCTTCCTCTTTGGGGAAATACTGACGTAGTCCAGTAGACATCAAAAAGAATTTATGGCGCCATTGCCTGGGAGGATCAAGTCAAGATAGTCTCCCAACAACTCGCCAATTTCTGGCGCCGTTGAGACATCATCAACATCTACCAGGTTCCTAATCACAAATCTCATCTCCTTGCAATTTACATTATTTGTCATTTGCCTCTCGTTTTCCTCTCCCCCACTTCACAAAAATTTACCGTTTTATTCGCCCTGTTTTTCATTCGCCGTTTTCTTGCCGGATATGTTTTCGAGTGCAATCTTGTTGCGTAGTCACAATGACTCAAGAGAAGACCAAGTTGTGTGATTTCTCCAATACCAACAACAATGATTTTATTGGCACTCCGATTGCTCCTCCCGCCACTAGTGCGGAGTCTTGTGATATTAATACCGCTTTGCTGAATCATGTTATGAAAGATCAATTTTCTGGTACTCCTAATGTGGATGTCGCGTCCCATCTTAACACATTCGTGGAATTATGTGATATGCAAAAGAAAAAAGATGTGGACAATGATGTTGTGAGGTTGAAATTATTTCCGTTTTCTTTGCGAGATCATGCAAAATTTTGGTTTTCTTCGTTGCCTCGCCATAGTATCGATTCTTGGAATAAGTGCAAAGATTCTTTTATTACTAAGTATTTTCTGCCCACAAAAATTATTTCCCTTAGAACCCAGATCATAAATTTCAAGCAACTTGAGCATGAGCATGTTGCACAATCTTGGGAAAGGATGAAAATGATGCTAAAGAATTGCCCAACTCATGGGTTAAATCTTTGGATGATCATACAATTTTTTTATGCGGGGTTGAATTTTGTTTCTCATAATCTTTTAGATTCTGCCGCGGGTGGTACTTTTTTGGAAATTACTTTTGGTGAAGCGCCCAAATTGCTTGATAATATTATGGCAAATTATTCACAATGGCATACCAAAAGAGCTCCTACTAGTAAAAAGGTTAATTCGGTTGAAAAAATTTCTTATTTGTGTGAAAAAGTTGATGCTCTTATGAAATTGGTTGCTAATAAAAGTGCACCTATTGATTTTAATGATGTGCCTTTTCTACTTTGATTGAGCAAAATAGTGATGTCGTAGATGTGAATTTTATCTCGCGAAACAATTTCAATAACAATGCTTATAGAGGTAATTTTAATCATAGGCCTTTTCCTAGTAATTCCTCTAATAATTATGGTAATCCTTCTTACAATAATAATAGGAACACCTCTGATCTTGAGAACAATATTAAAGAATTTATCAACACTCAAAAAGTTTTCAATGCTACAATGGAAGAAAAGTTGAATAAGATTGATGATTTGACTAGAAGTGTTGATAGAATTTCTCATGATGTAGAAAATCTCAAGATGGTTTTTTTGCCTAAAGTTGAGTAATCAATTAAATCTCTTTATGTTTCTATGGATGAAAGTAAGAAAAGAACCGCTATGCTTAGAGCTAGATGAGAATTTTTAGAAAAAGCGTTTTTTAGTGATTGCTTTCATAAAAGTGATGAAGATCTTAAAATGATTGGTGTTTATTCTATTGATTCCTTGTTCAGTAAAATTAAGATTGATAAAAAAGGGACTGAAGAAGAGTCTACTTTAGCTAGAAGTCGTCCCGATAATTCGGACGGTGAAAATCTTGTTGAGAAAATTGATAAAAGTGGGTTTGAAGAGGTCAAAACTTTAACTAGTGATGTGCCCACTCTTTTGGATTACAAAGACTTTAATTATGATAGTTGCTCTTTGATTGATTGTATTTCTTTGTTGCAATCCATGATAAATTCCCCCCAAGCTTATGAACAAAATAAAGCTTTTACTAAACATATTGTTAATGCTTTGATGAAAGCTTTGGAAGAAAAATTGGAGTTAGAAGTTTCAATTCCTAGAAAATTGCATGATGAGTGGGAACCTACTATCAAAGTCAAAATTAAAAATTATGAGTGTTTTGCTTTGTGTGACTTGGGTGCTAGTGTTTCTATAATTCCGAAATCTTTATGTGATGTGCTTGGTCTTACCGATATTGAAGAATGTTCTTTAAATTTGTACTTGGCGGATTCTACTATTAAAAAGCCTATGGGAAGAATTAATGATGTTCTTATTCTTGCAAATAGGAATTATGTGCCCATAGATTTTATTGTTCTTGATATTGATTGCAATCCGTCTTGTCCAATTATTCTTGGTAGACCGTTTTTACGCACTATTGGTGCCGTGATTGATATGAAAGAAGGCAATATTAAATTCAATTTCAATTAATAAAGGGTATGGAACAGTTCCCTAGAACAAGAATTAGGCCACCATATCAATCAATCACGAGGGCATCTTACAGATCTAGAAACAAAGATGACAATACTTAGATCCTTGCTTTATGCCTAGCTAGGGGCGTGAAATGATATCGCTTGTTGGGAGGCAACCCAATGAATAAAATTTATTTTTGTATTTTGCTTTATGTTATTGAGTGTTTGCACAATTATTCTACTGTTATGCTTTTTTGTGTCTTAATTAGTGTTTGTGCCAAGCAAAGCCTTTAGGATCTTCTTGGGTGATAGTTGTTTTGATCTTGCTGAAAAATAGAAACTTTTGCACTCCCGAAAATAATTCTAATTTTAAATAGGAGTGTGATAGAATGCCAATTCTTTATGCAAAATATTAATATAAAAATTTCTCAGGTTGTCCTAATTTTTCAGAATTTTTGGAGTTACAGAAGTATTCGAAATATCCAGATTGCTCCAGACTGTTCTGTTTTTGACAGATTCTGTTTTCTTTGTGTTGTGTGCTTGTTTTGATGATTCTATGGATTTCTTTGAAGATTTTTTGCCATAGAAAAGTTGGAATACAGTAGATATAATGCAAGCATAAAATATGAATGGGTTGCAACAGTACATATAGTAGTGATTTGCTTTCTTATACTAACGGATCTCACGAAGGTTTTGTTGAGTTTTGTGTGATTGAAGTTTTCAAGTTTTGGGTGATGTTACGATGGATGAAGGAATAAGGAGTAAGAATAGCCTATGCTTGGGGATGCACATGGCATCCCAAGCTGTTATCCAAATAGAAGCAAGCAACTAAGCTTGGGGATCCCCTCTTTCTTCTAACGACCATCGGTATTTTACTCGGAGCTATATTTTTATTCGTCACACACTATGAGTTTTGCTTGGAGCGTCTTGTATGATATGAGTCTTTGCTTGTTTTATTTTGTGTTTTAACTCTTGAGTCCTTGCTGGACACACCTATTTGAGAGACCCAAAATTATGCCATGACTTGTTATAATTGCTCTCTATGCTTCACTTAAATTTTTATGAACTATGGAATTGCTCGTGCTTCACTTATATCTTTTTGGGCACATTGTGCTTTAGTATTTTTGAAGAAATACTCTCTTGATTCACTTAGATTTATTTGAGAGTTGGTAATTTTTTAATAAATTCTCTCTTGCTTCACTTAAATTAATTTTAGAGAAAGAAATATTATGCTCATGATCTTCATTTATATTTGTTTGAGCTTATCAAAAGCAACACATGAATAGTCCCAAAGTGGTAGATATCCAAGAAGGATATAATAAAAACTTTCATGAAGATCATTGGACAAAATAAACTTGATTCCTTGTAATAGTTTTGAGATATGATGATGTGATATGTGAGTCATGTTGATGAGTAATTATGCTTTAGTAAGAATATTGGTGTTAAGGTTTTTGATTCCCTATGCAAGCACGAAAGTCAATAGTTATGCAATGAAATTACTTCCTACTTGTGGTGCATTATTTGGTGTTAATTATGCTTAATGCTTGCGTATGATATTATTCGTTTGTTAGTTGGTCACTTCTCAATCTTTTGTTAGCCTTCATTTTGAACTAAGTATGATCACTACTTGTGCATCCAAAATCCTTTAAAACAGTTTTCCCACATGAGTCCACCATACCTACCTATGTGCGGTATTTTCGTGCCGTTCTAAGCAAATTTGTATGTGACATCTCTAATTTTCAAAATAGATTTCTCTTTTGTGTGCTCATACCGCTCATGAATCGGTAGGGGTGACTAATATATTTCCATGCTAGATATGTTATTCTCACGATGAGTGTTTATTCACTTGTCATTGCACGAGAGTAAGGCAAAGGTATTAGGGATGCCCAGTCCTGAAATGAAAAATGAATTTACTTTATGTTTTTTTGACAAACTTGAGAGTAGGGGGAAAACCCCTACTGTATTTTCATATATCTATATAAATGGGGTGTTTACATAGACATATCAGCCAATGGTACAAGAGCAACCACACCTAGCGTGTGGTTAGAAGGCCAGATAGAATGGTAAGTGTAAACTATACAATAGAATTACAAAAAGTGATGAGGGCAGCTCTATGTGCTGCTTTAACCCTATGTTGAAGTAGTAGTAGATCCTCTTTAAAGCGTTTTAACCAGCACCCCACACTAGGAACCACCCCTCTTAAGTGTTTGTTGTTTCTCTCCTTCCAGATGCGCCAAGCCGCGGTTAGAAATGTTTCCAAAAAGAAGGGATTCGGCCAAGTGTCTTTTGTGGCTTGAAGGAGAGTGAGTCGGCAGTCAAAGGATGCCCAAATAATGTGAAGTTTAGCCCAGCAGCTCTGACTAAAGGGGCAAGTAAAGATCATATGATCGACAATTTCCTCAATGTGCTGGCCACAAAGGATGCAATCGAAGTTATCACCAATATTGTAATGCCTCCTTTTGAGCATGTTGCGTGTGTTGAGTCTGTCATGGAATAAGAGCCAGCCAAACACTTTGATTTTCATAGTGCACCTTGATTTCCAAAGTTGGCTGAACGCGGGGTGCGCCTCCCCATCCCTAAAGTAATTGTTGTAATAATTCTTTGGTTCGTAGCACGCCGAGCCCCAAGAATAGTGCCAAACATCTTGGAGCTAGTTAGATGGAGAAATCCAAGTTGAGGAAGAATACACGTCCTGGATCTCATCAAGCGCTTGTGGTGAGACTGGTAGGTGAAAGGTTTCATGCAAATCAATGCACGCCATTGCATCTGCCATAGACAAGTCTTCATGAATAGCAAAAGAGAAGGCACGAGGGTGAGAGAGTTTAAGAATCTCCTCCTTCCAAAGATCTTTCCAAAAGAGAGTCGCCTTGCCGTCAACCACTTGAACATGTGATATCCCCTGATAGATGGGGTGAGTTTTAGGATGTCCTTCCACCGGAATGAGCCAACCGGGTCAACTGCATGTGGGATCTTGTCAACGTAATGATTGTCCCATATAAGATCAACCCACGGGATATCCTGCTTGTTGAAGAACTTGTGCAAGAATTTTAGCAGCAGGGCCTCATTGTGAATCTTCAAGTTGATCACTCCTAGTCCACGATTTTTCTTGGGTCGACAAAGCATATCCCACGCAGCCAACGAGTTACACTTGTCACCTTGCTCCGTTTTCTTAGTCCAAAGATATCTGCGTCTAATTTTATCAAGGATCACAATGAGTTTGGGTGGGAATTTAAGCATGCACATGGCAAACACCAGGAGGGACGTGACAGAGGCATCCAGCCAGGAGAGTTTGCCACCGTACGACATCATCGCAATGGTGGACGTGAGTTGTCTCTCCAATCTGCAAACCAAAGGCATGAGCTCTTGTACAGAGGGCTTGGTTGTGCCAAGGGGGAGGCCAAGGTAGGTGAATGGCATTGTACCAACTACACACCCAAAAACTCTGGCAAGATTAGTCATGGATACAAGTCAAGGTTGATCGCTATTAACGTGGATTTATGGAAATTAATCTTGAGCCCGATGGAGGAAGCATAGTCGGATAGGATCTGTTTGACCAACGTGGCCTGCTGAACGCATGCATGGAGGACGATGAGTGTGTCGCCAGCATATTGTAGGACCGGATAATCAGTCTGTCCTCTGCAAGGAAAGGGGAGGTGAATTCTGCCCTGCCTGAACACGTCATTAACTGCAGCCTGGAGTAATTCCGCTGCGAGGACGAAGATCAGAGGGGAGAGCGGGTCTCCTTGCCTAACCCCGCATTTGCAGAGGAATTGTCGGTCGGGCACTCCATTGAGAAGAACGAACGATCAGCCCGAAGAAAAGAGGCATTGAATCTATGAGATCCAATGATCGTTAAACCCCATATGTCGCATTATATTGATCATGGGCTCGTGAGCAATGGTGGTGAATGCTTTAGCGAAGTCAAGCTTGAGGAGTATAATCTCCTGACCAGATGCATGGCACTGATGAATATAGTGGTAGGCCCATGCCAGACAATCTTGGATGGTGCGCCCTTTGAGAAATCCATATTGATTACGATGAACCAGTTGAAAGATGACACGTTGGAGCTGATTGGCAAGTAACATTGTGAGCAGCTTCAGGCAACAGTTGAGCAGAGTGATCGGTCTGTAATCATTGACCAACTCTGGCGAGTTAACCTTTGGGGTTAGCGTAATGAAACCAGCATTGATGCTGGTGATGTCAAGATTTCCTTTGTAGAATTGTGTGCAAAGCGAATAAAAATCATGCTTGACAATGGGCCAACAAGCTTTGAGAAAACCCCCACTGAAGCCATCGGGTCCAGGAGCACGGTCCGGAGGCATTTCTTTGAAAATTTCATCAATTTCTTCGGGAGTGAATGGCTCAGTGAGAAGATCAAGGTTCCTTGCACGTTGAATAATCAAGGGCAAATCAAACTTCATGTCACATGATGCAGTGGTGCCCAACCTGGTTTTATATGTGGAGTGGAGGAGGGCTTCTTTTCCAGGGTGATCTTCAACCAAATTGTCACCCTCGGTGCGGAACGAAGCAATGCTATTCTTACGAAACTTCTCTGTAGCAATAGCTTGAAAAAACTCGGTATTCTCGTTGCCAAACTTGATCCAACGAATGGTGCAATGCTTTTTCCAATATAGCTTCTAATATTTAAGCAACTTGAGCAGATGAGCTTTAAGGATGTTTCTGAAGTTTGATTCAGGAATTGTGAGGCATCTTTTGTTTTCTAACTCGTCCAAATCTGCCAGGACTGCATTACAATTGCTGATCGCAATAGAAAGCTGCAATATGTGTCTACTCCAAATCTTTAGTGCATGCCGGAGAGCCTTAAACTTGTGAGAAAGTGTGGCAGCCACATTTTTGTTGAAAACTGGCTTGTTCCAAACCTCTTGTACTACGTCCATGAACCCTGGGTGCAAGATCCAATAGGATTCGAAGCGGAAGAGTTTGCTATGAGGGATTTTTGTTTCAATGGTAACCACGCACGGAATATGGTCGGAGACAGGTTTGCCAAGTGGTTTAACTAGGGTTTTAGGGTACGTATTAGTCTAGTGAAGGGAAGTAAGGAATCAGTCAATTTGCTCAAGTAGTGGGTCATGTTGCATGTTACTCCATTTGTAAGATCGATCTTGCACCAGGAGTTCAATAAGTTGTTGCTTGTGTATGATGTCATTGAAGGTAATCATGTCATTTAAGTTCCCCCCGGCTTGTTACGGTTATCTGGAGCACGCATATAATTGAAGTCACTGATCAATAGCCAATCTTGTCCATTAGGAATTTGAACATCATAGAGCCAGTTGGTGAACGCATCCCGATCATCCCCTGAGCAAGGGCCATAAACATTGGCAAGCGACCAAAATTGAGAGGATTGCGTGCCGACGAAACTGACGGCTAAAACACATCAGAGGATATAACGGTACCCGAGAATAAAGCACTTTTCCACACCGTAAGAAGGCCTCCAGAGGCATCGCGTGAGGGAACAAAAGCAAAATGATCAAATTGTTTAGGAAAGCATGTTTTAATAAACACAAAAGAGACATCAGGCATTTTGGTCTCCTGCAAACAAACGACCGCGTAGCCACTGGAGATGATCGCATTATTAAGGGCTAACTATTACTTCTCAGAGTTTAAACCTCTGACATTCCATGATAGCACATTCCAGCATCATAGAGGGGGCATGATGGCAGGTGGAATCACCCCAAGGTGGGAGAGGTCGCGTCTCCCTGCAGTTCTTTAGGTTCGGGAGCAACCGAAGGTGCATCCAGTAGAGCTTCAGAAGTAAGTTCTTCTCTAGGGATCGCACAATGGTTGATACCAATTGCTTGCAGTGTGGAGACAATGGTTGGAGAAGGAATGCCATCATCCATTTGAGGAGCAGAGCTAGAAGAACCAATGGAGGGCATAACACGAGGCTTTACCTTGGATGGAGATGCGCGAGTGTCCTTGACAGCATGAGATTTGAAACCATTATACTTGTTTGAGCGCTGACTGCGCCTGACTTCATTGGTAGAGACTGGAGCAGCTGCCCTGGGACGCCTTGCCCGAGCCACCTGACGAGCTCGAGGGGCCACCATGATAGGAAGCAAGGGTTCAGGGACTTGCTGAAGCACACCAGTGCTAGGCCTTACAACATCTTCAGCAATTTCTTCAATGACCACAGACGAGGCAATGGGTGAAGTTGCATTGACAGCATGAGCCTGAGAAAAGTTGATACCTGCTGAGTCAACAGAAACTCTGACAGTAATTTTAGACACAGCATTCCTCATGCCATATCCCTCTCTCCAAGGTCCAATGGAAGCAATGACTAGTCGCAGAGCTTGGAAAATGAAGGTGTTGAGAAGCTGTCGAGGGACTAGATCGTTCAGTAAGATGGAAAGCAACTCATCCCCTTGAGCAGAGAAACCAAAACGGATCCCTTGGGAGTGGATATCCATAGTGACAGACAAAGATTTAGGGATGACAACCTGACTGACCACAGCAACATCCAGAGCAGGCAACACATCCAATTCAGCCTGGGAGGACCTAGAATTGTCAGACACAGTTATAGAATCATTACAGGACTGAAAAGCGTTATATGTGGTATTATCTTCAGGAACTAGGCCATGTTGAACAGTCAGGCCCTGAGCCGCAAGCCATGCTTTGTAGTTGACAAGATGAGGTGGCATTGGGGGAAGCTGCACAGGTTGTGGAGGAGGCCCATGACCCCAACCACCATGATCTTGGGCATCCTGGGCTGCACCCTGACCTGCATTGTTGCCCGCAGGTGGTGCACCATTTTGAATGAGCCAGTTGTGTACCTGTTGCTGGTACAACTGTTCCGCGGTGAGATCAGGCCCAAATTGAGGGTGAGGGTTACCATCTGGAGGCGGCGGTTCCTCCCCTGGCAGCAACACCTCAGGTAAGAGGCCATTCCAATCGTTGCTGCGTAGAATGGTTGGCTGAACCGTCCAGTAGTCCTGGGCGCGTCCCAATTGCCAGACAATGAAGCTTTTGGGGATTAAACGGAGACGGATCACCCTAGCTTTGAGCAGCACGAACCTACGATCCTGCCTCGGGTTGTACCAGGAAACCAAAGAACCATAAGCCCCAGAGCCTTGTTGATGTAGTAGTCAGTTTGATAATCATAAGGAAAACCAAAAAACATCAACCAAACTTCTGGCCCAAACGAGGTGGTGCGTCTATTGAGTGCCTCATTGTGGGGAACAAATGAAATCAGCAGATCCTCTTCCTCCAACTCAATAGGAGTGGCAACAACCGTATCTCTCATGAATGAGTCAACAAATCCAAATGTTCCAATCCCAAAGGATGATCACTGACCTCGGTGGTGAACAGCTAAGACTCATGAAGCAGCACGGTGATCTGATTGTGGATGACAGCTCGACGGTGCAGAGGGACGAATTTACATTATGTTGTCAAATAATAAATTCCTTGGAAAGTGTTGGTATGGAAGGCACCCATGGATACGGTTAGCCATGGAAAGTGAAAGTATGGTTGAAAAATGAATAAACTTTAATTTCTGTTTGGGAACCGCCTATGATATATCTAGCATGGAAAGTATTGGGAACTTCTTGATCGTTCTCGTTGACAGGAAAAGCATGCCTCCCAAAATGTTTTTATCTCTATGTTTTTTGCTTTGAGCTCTGGCACCTCTACAAATCCCTACTTCCCTCTGAGAATGGACCTTCTTTTACTTTATGCAATTTTTATTTTTAATTTGAGTCTCCATATTCTCTTATAAAGCACCAACTAGGGGGCACTATGATCGTACTTGAGCATTGGGTGTAGCTAATATGCGAGTGTGTTTCATGAATGGATCAATGATTGAGCATGATGGGCTAGGGATAACTTATTTTATCGTTGATATTTTGAAAGACACGGTTGCTTGTTGATATGCTTGAGTATTTAAGTCTCATGTCAAAACTAGACTATTGTTTTGAACCATATAAAAATCCAAATGTCCATGCTATAAAGAAAAGAATATGAGATGACATGTTAGGCAGCATTCCACATCAAAAATTATGTTTTTATCATTTACCTACTCGAGGACGAGCAGGAATTAAGCTTGGGGATGCTGATACGTCTCCAATGTATCTATAACTTTTTATTGTTCCATGTTGTTATATTATCATTCTTGGATGTTTTATAATCATTTTATATCATTTTTGGTACTAACCTATTGACATAGTGCCAAGTGCCAGTTGTTGTTTTTTGCATGTTTTTACATCGCAGGAAATCAATACAAACGGAGTCCAAACGCAGCGAAACTTTTCGTGGATTATTTTGGACCAGAAGACACCAATGGGCCAGAGAAGCACCTGGGGGGTGCTCTGTGGGGAGCACAACACACCAGGGCACGCCTGGAGGCCCAGGCGCCCTCTGGTGGGTTGTGCCCACCTCGGTTGCCTCCCGAATCGCCTCTTTACTCTATGAATACCCCAATATTCCAGAAACCCTAGGGGAGTTGACAAAAATCAATTCTAGCCGCCGCTAGTTCCAGAACTACCAGATCCAATCTAGACACCATCACGGAGGGGTTCATCATGTCCATTAGTGCCTCTCAGATGATGCGTGAGTAGTTCTTTGTAGACCTACGGGTCCGTAGTTAGTAGCTAGATGGCTTCCTCTCTCTCTCTCTCTCTTTTGATTATCAATACAATGGTCTCTTGGAGATCCATATGATGTAACTCTTTTTGTGGTGTGTTTGTTGGGATCCGATGAACTTTGAGTTTATGATCAGATCTATCCTTTTATCCATGAAAGTTATTTGAGTATTCTTTGATCTCTTATATGCATGATTGCTTATAGCCATGTATTTCTTCTCCGATATTTGGGTTTTGTTTGGCTAACTTGATCTATTTATATTGCAATGGGAAGAGGTGCTTTGTGATGGGTTCGATCTTACGGTGCTTGATCCCAGTGACAGAAGGGGAACCAATACGTATGTACCGTTGCTATTAAGGATAACAATATGGGGTCTATTTCTACATAAATAGATCTTGTCTACATCATGTCATCGTTCTTATTGCATCACTCCATTTTTCCATGAACTTAGTACACTAGATGCATGTTGGATAGCGGTCGATGTGTGGAGTAATAGTAGTAGATGCAGGCAGGAGTCGGTCTACTAATCTTGGACGTGATTCCTATATAATGATCATTGCCTGGATATCGTCATGATTATTTGAAGTTCTATCAATTGCCCAACAGTAATTCGTTTACCCACCGTTTGCTATTTTTCTTGAGAGAAGCCACTAGTGAAATCTACGGCCCCGGGGTCTCTTTCTTATTATATTTGCCTTTGCGATCTATTTTATTTGCTTTTATTTTCAGATCTATTAAACCAAAAATACAAAAATACCTCGCTGCAATTTATTTTATCTCGCGTTCCCGCGAGATCTATCTATCAATTTGTTACAACTTTCTCATGTCTGTTTGCCAATTTCTGGCGCCGCTACATGAAAGGGATTGACAACCCCTTTAATACGTCGGGTTGCGAGTATTTGTTATTTGTGTTCAGGTGTTGTTTACGTAGTGTTGCTTGGTTCTCCTACTGGTTCGATAGCCTTGGTCTCATCACTGAGGGAAATAGCTACCGTCATTGTGCTGCATCACCCCTTCCTCTTTGGGGAAATATCGATGTAGTCTAGTAGACATCAAAAGGAATTTCTGGCATCGTTGCCGGGGAGGATCAAGTCAAGATAGTCTCCCCACAACTCGCCACCGCTAACATTAAGATACATGGTTTTTAAATTCTAGTAAATCGAAAACGTGTCTAAAATTTATGAAACTTGACATGCTAGCATGGAACGGCATCATCATGTAGTGGTAAAAATATTGTCCCATTTGGAGCAGGTTGGGGTATATAAGCTTCTCACAAACCAGAGCTTCTCACAACAAGCCTCATGGTTATGGTAGGGAAAGTTTCACCTGTCTGGACGAAACGATATCCATTGCCTCTTCTTGATTTCAATTTTTTTCTAGTGTCAACATAGAACAACATGAGTGTTGTGTTAATTTTAGGAATTTGTCGGGGCTCGTTTGGACATTTGTATACATTAACTGAGTTTTTTATGCATTTATGTGCATAATTCAAATTTGAACTATAGGCACATGCTCTAATGCAAATAAATTGGTTAAAAATTCAAATATGTGTCCTTGCTTGCATGCTTAGGTCCCATGCAAGAAATGGAAATGAATTTCAAACACCAGGGAACTGTTGATTGCCGGTAAAACGTTGAGATACTTTGTTTTTAAATTCTAGTAAATCCAAAACTTGTCTGAAATTCATGAAACTTAGCATGTTATCATGGAGTGGCATCAACATGTCATGGTAAAAAATTTGTCTCATTTGGGGCAGGTTTGGGTATAAGCTTCTCACAAACCAGAGCTTCTCACAACAAGCCTGATGGTTTCGGTAGGGAGCGTGCCACCTTTGGGGACGAAACAATATCCGTTGCCTCTCGTTGCTTTCAATTTTTTTTCTAGTGTCAACATAGAACAACAGGAGTGTTGTGATAAATTTTGGGATTTTTTTTCGGGGTTCGTTTGGACATTTTTATACATTAACTGGGTTTTCTAGGCATTTTATGTGCATAATTCGAATTTGAACTACATGCACATCCTCCAGTTCATATAAATTGGTTGAAAAATCAAATCTGTGTCCTTTGGTGCATGCTTAGGTCCCATGCAAGAATTGGGAATGAATTTCAAACATCAGGGCACTGTTGATTGTTGGAAAAACGTTGAGATACTTTGTTTGGATAGCCGGACTATACCTTCAGCCGGACTCCTGGACTATGAAGATACAAGATTGAAGACTTCGTCCCATGTCCGGAAGGGACTTTCCTTGGCGTGGAAGGCAAGCTTGGCGATATGGATATGTGGATCTCCTACCATTGTAACCGACTTTGTGTAACCCTAACCCTCTCCGGTGTCTATATAAACCAAAGGGTTTTAGTCCGTAGGACAACATACAGAACAACAATCATATCATAGGCTAGCTTCTAGGGTTTAGCCTCTCCAATCTCGTGGTAGATCTACTCTTGTAGTACCCATATCATCAATAGTAATCAAGCAGGACATAGGGTTTTACCTCCATCAAGAGGGCCCGAACCTGGGTAAAACTTCGTGTCCCTTGCCTCCTGTTACCATCCGGCCTAGACGCACAGTTCGGGACCCCCTACCCGAGATCCGCCGGTTTTGACACCGACATTGGTGCTTTCATTGAGAGTTCCTCTGTGTCGTCGCCATCAGGAAGGATGCCTCGCCTCGTCTTTAAAGACGGCACCATTGCTAAGGGAGCTTTGGCTGTCGGCCAAACCCTCCGGCTAGGTGGTTTTCTTATGACCGCCTGTTCGGCTTCTGCGCCGACGATGACCTCTCGAGCCATCGAAAAAAATCTTCATGTCAGCTCGGAACTCGCCGAGCAGTTAGATCTAATGGAGCTCTCCTCCATAAACGAGCTCTTGGATCGCATCGCCGCCCTAGGAGTCGCTACGGATTACGACCAGATTGGGCCTAAACCCGATCTAAGAGAGATTAACTCTCCCCAAGTCACCCATCACGTTGCCGTGGTAGAGGGACAGTGCGGCGACCCTTCATCTATCTTAAGGACTAGCTATGTCCAGATTCCCGATCCCTCCAAGCCGGATACCCGCAGAGGGGAGGATATCACTCAAGACCTGAACTTAGAGTCAGGCGACGGGCTGGATTCATTGGACAACATCCAGGAATCCAAATTTTCGAGTTTGGAAATTCCTCGGCCTCTGAGCCTCAGATTGGGTGAGGCTTCGGATTTAATTCCACCCACCCACCCGAACATAAGCGATCTATCCCATCAGGCAAGAGCCCGAAGAAACAGTACATCATTACTGGGCCAGATTCCTCCTGGTTAGGAACAGGATAAGGGACTGCCAGAATCCTCAACGCCATAAGTCGCCGTGATATTACACGCTTCGCTGACTTGGCGTCCATTGTACGAAAGTACTGTGCGATGGAAAGCGCCTAGAAAACCGAAATAAAATTTTGGGACGATCCGGCCCTGAATACAAACCCAGTCCGAAATAAAAGGGTGCATCATCGCCAGACACCCGGGTCAAACACCAAAAAGCAAAAACCCTCTACAGGGCATGGAACCGTACTGGAAGGATGGCTTGATGGACCCTGTAAAATTCATAGTACAGAGGACGCCACACCAACTCACAGCCTTAGAGCATGTTGGATACTCTGGCAGGTGGCCAAAATTGGCGAAGATCTCCTAATTCTGGAGGCCACAGAAAGCCACCCCAGAGACACCAATACAGTATTAACAGTCTTCGAGACTTTTGCATCAAATAATATGCGAAAAAGGACACTCCGCAGCCTTGCCGAAGTCTACCAAGTAGCAACAATAAACCCATGGAGTGACACGGCTATTACCTTTAACGCCAGTGATGAACCTAAATTCCGAACAGCCCGAGCACCAGCCGCATTGGTCCTCAGTCCAATAGTGGACGACTTTCGTCTTACCAAAGTACTCATGGACGACGGCAGCGGATTGAACCTCATTTATGAGGAAACCCTTCAAAAAATGGAAATAGACTTGAACGGCATTGAGCGAAGCAGCACAACCTTTAGAGGAATAATCCCCAGTCGGGAAGCGCGCTGTACAGGAAAAATCACACTAGATGTGGTGTTCGGCACGCCGGATAATTACAGGTCCGAAGAGGTCACATTCCATGTGGCTCCGTTCAGCAGCGGTTATCACGCTCTACTAGGGCGGGAAGTGTTTACAATCTTCCAAGCAATACCCCATTACGGGTACATGAAGCTCAAGATGCCCGGGCCTAACGGGATCATCACTCTCGCTAGTGATCCGGACATAGCACTCCGCACCGAAAACAAGACAGCCGCACTGGCCCTCGAGGCACTATCCGAAGCCCTAGCGGCTGAGGAACTGACTGCGCTGCGCTCCATGGTGAATAGGGACGATGTGGTACTCGACAAAAGATCCAAGTCCACCTCCTTTAAACCGGCGGACGAAATAGTCAAATTCCAGGTCCATCCAACGGACCCCAACAAAACAGCTTCCATCGGGGCACAGTTAAACCCTGATGTAGATGCCGCACTGCGAGAGTTCCTACGAGAGAACTGGGACATTTTCGCCTGGCACCCTTTAGACATGCCAGGAATCCCATGCAGGCTGTCCGAGCACAACTTAAATATCCTAAAAGGATTCAAACCTGTCAAACAAGCTCTTCGGTGTTTTTCCGAACCTAAGAGACAGGCCATGGGAGAGGAGCTAGCAAAGCTATTGGAGGCTGGGTTCATCAGAGATATAAAACATCTGGACTGGCTAGAAAACCTGGTGATGGTACCAAAGAAGGACAAATCCTGGCGCCTGTGTGTTGATTTTAAAGACCTTAACATAGCTTGCCCAAGGGATCCCTTCCCCCTCCCCCGCATCGATCAAATTATCGACGCTACCGCAAGACACGATTCGTTGTGTTTCCTCGACGCATATTCCGGCTACCATCAAATCAAGATGGCAGAATCAGACCAAGCCGCAACAGCATTTATCACACCATACAGCCCATTCTGCTTCAACACAATGCCCTTCGGGCTCAAAAACGCCGGCGCAACATATCAGCGCATGATTCAGACATGTCTGGCAAACCAGATTAGCAAAACAGTGGAGGCATATGTAGATGATGTGGTCGTCAAAACAAGACATGTCGAATCTCTAGTAGACGACTTGAGGCTCACATTTGATAACCTCCGAACATACGACATCAAGCTCAACCCGGAAAAATGCGTTTTCGGTGTTCTAGCCGGAAAGCTCTTGGGCTTCATTGTATCCGGTAGAGGAATTGAAGCAAATCCAGCCAAGATCCGAGATCTGTCACAATTGGATATCCCAAAGGACCTCAAACAAATACAAAAGTTAACCGGATGCGTGGCGGCTCTAAGCCGCTTTATCTCCCGCTTGGGAGAAAAGGCCCTACCCCTTTACCGCCTCCTTCGGCACACCGAACACTTCAAATGGACGGATGCAGCCACGGCCGGACTCGACGAAATAAAAGCCATATTGGCAACAAACCCAGTCCTGGCCGCGCCAAACATTCGTGAACTAATGCTATTGTACATTGCAGCAACACAACAGGTTGTAAGCGCAGTGCTCGTTGTCGAACGAGAAACGGACGGACACAAATTCCCCCTTCAAAAGCCGGTCTATTATGTGTCCACTGTCCTCACTCCGTGCAAATCACGGTACCCGCATTATCAAAAGATTGCGTACGCGGTATTCATGGCATCCCGGAAGCTACGACACTACTTTCAAGAGTGTTCAATAACAGTAGCCTCGGAAGTACCACATAACGATATTATAAACAATCGTGACGCAATGGGCCGGATTGCAAAATGGTCCATTGAGCTCCTCCCGTTCGACATAACTTATAAGCCACGACGAGCCATCAAGTCGCAAGTTTTGGCTGACTTCATCGCAGAATGGACGGAGGCCGAACTCCCTAAAGAGTACGACACATATTCAAATTGGATCATGCATTTCGACGGCTCCAAGATGTTGGTCGGACTAGGGGCTGGCGTCGTTTTGACGTCCCCCACAGGAGACACAGTTCAATACGTACTCCAGATTATGTACACAGACTCCAACAATGCAGCCGAATATGAGGCCCTTTTACATGGTCTCCGGATGGCAGTATCCATGGGCATTCAACGCCTAGAGGTGCGCGGGGACTCGAACCTTGCAATATCCCAAATAAATGGAGACTTCGATGCCAAGGATCCAAAAATGGCAGCTTACCGCAACGCCGTCCTAAAAATGTCAGCTCGGTTCGAAGGGCTTGAATTTCACCATATAGCCCGAGAAAATAATCAGGCGGCAGATGTCCTGGCACGCATCGGCGCAAAACACGATGTAGTCCCCCCAACATATTCTTGGAAAGGTTGTTCAAGCCATCCGTAGTATGGGAAGGGGAGCCGAACAATAATAGGCCGGACCCAACCGCACTGCCCGACACCGAACATTCTGTCACAATCGGAGGCTCTGCCAATGAAATAACACCTTCAGCCCACGTAATAATGGTCGTCATCGCCCCGTGGACAAAACCATTCCTCGCCTACCTTACTAGGCAGGAACTCCCCAAGGACCAAAATGAGGCACGCTGCATAGTGCGGCGATCCAAAGCCTACAAAGTCCACGAGGGAGAGCTTTATAAGAAAAGCACTACCGGAGCCCTTCAAAGGTGCATCTCCGAAGAGGAAGGGCGGAACCTCCTGGTTGAAATTCATGCCGGACTCGGCGGTCATCACGATGCAGCTCGGTCCCTTGTAAGCAAGGCCTTCCGTACAGGCTTTTATTGGCCGACGGCCCGGGCAGACGCCCAGGACTTAGTCCAACGATGCGTCAGTTGCCAGCTCTTTGCAAACCAAAGCCATATACCACCCACAGCCCTCCAAACTATCCCCATCACTTGGCCCTTCGCGGTCTGGGGGCTTGACATGGTTGGACCCCTTAAAGGCGGAACCCACAAGCAAAAATACTTGCTAGTCATGGTGGATAAGTTCACCAAATGGATAGAAGCCAAGCCTATTAAGACGGCCGAATCCGGACCGGTGATAGACTTTATATCCGGGGTTGTACACCATTACGGCGTCCCCCACAGCATCATCACTGATAACGGCACGAACTTTATGGCCGACGAGGTAAAACTCTGGTGCAAAAACATGGGCATCAAGCTCGATTATGCTTCCGTCTATCACCCACAAACTAACGGCTAGGTCGAACATGCAAATGGTCTTATCATGAGCGGCATAAAACCCAGATTAGTGCGGTCCCTCAAGGAATCTAACACGCACTGGGTAGAGGAGCTCGACTCCGTACTCTGGGGGCTGCGGACCACGCCGAATCGCACCACCGGATACACACCATTCTTTATGGTGTACGGCGCAGAGGCAGTTTTGCCTTGCGACATAATTCATGACTCACCTCGAGTGCGCATGTACGAAGAAAGAGAAGCCGAGCTCGATCGGCAGGACAGTTTGGACGCATTGGAGGAGGAGCGTGACGTGGCAAAAGCCCGTTCCGCATTCTATCAACAGCAGGCTCGAAGATACCAAAGCAGAGAAGTACGAGCCAAAAATTACAACGTTGGCGGATTAGTTCTACGCCTGCCGGACAAGAAAAAGGACAAACTCAAGCCCAAGTGGGAAGGTCCCTTCATAATTGACCAAGTCCTGACTGGTGGAGCGTACCGCCTGCGAGATGCATCGGATAACCGACTCGAGCCGAACCCATGGAACGCAGCCCGTCTCCGAAGATTCTATGCCTAGCGCTGGACTCTATGTTCATCTCCTTCCTCTGTCCATTTTTTTATATACTGTCTGTCTTACATTTCTCTCCTTCTCCCCTTCCTTTCTCTTATAGCCTTTAAAGGCTCATCAAATGACGTGCTATTCGCACTCATTAAACCTGGGGGCTTCTTTTAATAGAAGCTTATTTATACGGGCTTCATGCCCAACACATGTGTTACACTTCCACATGTACCTTTTATTTCACCAATATATGCATCGATATGACTTAAGTTTTGGCCAAGCTGGGTTGCCTGGCTCCTGTGCTTACCCCTACGTTCCCGATTATTCAGCTAGGCGGTAAAGGGAGCACCTCTGTGATTGTTACTGCCGGATCAGCCGGATGTGTACCTCAGACTGGGTGAAGCCGAAAGCTAGCGTTCTTAAGGGAATATTCGGTCGGTGACCTAAAAGATGATCTTTTCACTTATTAATTTATGCGCCCCCAGATGCTTTTTCCCGCGTCTTTTTCGCAGAATGGGCATGCACTTTAGGGCATGCCTCCCAGGGAAAGGAACCCCTAACAGAACTATTCTCCCTGGAAGATGTTTCTTACTAACCATGTAATATAACATAACTAGTCGGGCACTTGTCTGTTCACGCACTAATGACCCCTACGCCTGGTCTCCATGCATTCCCCGGTCCTTATATAACCACATGGGAATTCGGACACACTCCGGACCGTCAGGTCCCGAGGCTGAAGCGAAAAGGTCGGCCATGACAAACGATCTACAATCCGGCTAGAAGGCATTATAAATGTCAATTAAATTACATAGTCATTCTGACTGATTGTATTCCTCTTCAATACCATCTAACAGGCCGTCTAATTTACAATCCTGCTGGGAATACTTTGCGGCCAATTCTACTTGGCCGTATACTAAGCTTACAGGGATCTCCTTCCCATCGGGCCCCACAAGACCGACCTTGGCCATGTGGTTGGGGTCAGCCTTTGTGTACCGCGTCTTCACCATGGCCCAGGCCTCCCTAGCGCCTTGACGGCAAGCCGATATCTTCCACAATCAGAAGCGCCGCCGTGCTCCCTTTATCTTCTCCGCAAGCTCTCCAAGACCTTCGGGCATGAAGATGGATGGCCACAAGGCCTGGGCGACGCCTTTCATCACCTGCCAAACTCGCTCGAGCAGTTGCGAGAGCTCGGGAAGAAGGTCACCCGTAGAACCGGGCATCTCCTCTGCAGGACGACCTGTTAGCACACCTACAGACATTACTCTGTTAGTCGACTTCCCCGCCGAACTTTTTTCAAAGGTTCGTTCAAGCACTTACTAAATATGCCGCGCCGAAGCCGCTGATTCTCCTTAACAGAGTCTGACAGTTGGGCACGAACATCTTTCAGGTCGACGCCCAGCTTGGTGTTGGCATCTTGGAGATCGTTCTTCTCCCGCCTCACCTTTGTCAGCACCTTCTCACCAGCCTTCAGCTGGCGTAGGAGTTTTTGCCTTTCCGGATTCAATCCGGCGCCATCTGCAATTTCATTTGTCAAATTCGCACCCATGCCGTGCTTCGCAAAATACTTATCTTTCGAACTGTATATTACCAGAGGGGGTCTCCTTGGGCTCCCCTGCCGCGGCTAGTGCGGCCTCAAGTTGGGCTTTGCACTCTTCCAGCTCCTAGGACAGTAGGGAATTCTTTTCTGTAAGAACCTGCATAACAAATGATCCTTAAATCAGTTATTCTAACTGTTTCAAGTCTCGGGGGCTAATGGTATATATATATATATATATATATATATATATATATATATATATATATATATATATATATATATATATATATATATATATATATATAATTACCAAAATTTTCTTACCCGTATGTCTTTTACATATTGCTCCGTGGCTCTGGCTAGACCATTTTGAGCGGCACGGAGGTACGCATCTCCCAAATTGAAGGCATCTAATGCCTCTTGGGAGAAACAAGCGTCGCGAAGAATTGTCCGGCGACGCCTGTGGTTCATGGCACTCTCCACCTCAGAGTTGGTGGCAGACAACCTGTCCACATCCTCCGTCGGAGGAGCGTCCGGTGCTCGCCTTGTGTTCGCCTCCACCTCCGGACCAGGCTTTGGAGCCTGGCTGGTGGAGGCGCGATTGGCAGCCTCTTCGGATATAGTCTGGCGAGGTCTCTTTGTCCTGAAGAGAGCACGAGTGTTAATATGCCTTGAAGGTATAACACCTGGGATAAGGGGGCGCACCATACCTTTGCGCTGAAGCCTTTGTCCGGACTGCACCTCTTTTTGGCCCACGGGGCCCTGCGGCCCCTCGTTGGCTTGTCGCCGCAGGTTCGGCCTCCTGTCTCAAAAACCTCCCCTGCAAAGCTTGGTTGTAATCAGTAAAGTGAAAACACGAGAGGGCGGACCCCTATTCGGGGTACTGGGACTTCGATCTCAGTTACCTAGGAGGCCGGGATTAGCCCTAGGTAATCGGCCGTAATGGCCGCCAAGGTGTTGTCCTTGCTCAATTGATGGAACACTCCATCAATCAGCTCCACAGATAAGTCCGGATCCTCTTGAGAGGCCGGGTCGAGGGACCGTCCTGGGTCCTCGGGTTGTGGAGGAGGGCTGTTTATTTCTTTAACAGCATGGCGTAGTTCCTGCGTTGAAGTCGTTAGATTGAATATTTAACAACGGGAATATAAAACGGATGGGCAAGTAAATGTGACCACTTACCCAGCTTGGGGGATTGTACATACAAAATCCACCCTGCGGGTCGATGCGGAGAAATTCCTCCTCTTCTCCCTTGTACAAAGCGGACAAGGTCTTTGTTAGAGCCGCAGCCGAATCCGGCCCCTTACGGCCGTAGCGGGTGGCGTCGTCCTCCCCGTTGAAGTCCCACATGGTGTGGCCTCTATACTGTAGCGGGTGCACCCCTCGCATGATGCATGCGGCCATGACCTCGATCATGGTCAGTCTGGAATGAGCTAACAATCTTATCCGGCCCATCAGGTAAAAAACGTCCTTGTCACTTTCCCTCTGAGGGCTCCATGGACGCCAACTTAGGTGCTTCTTTAGTGGAGCACTGTCGAACTCAGGGAGGCCGATCCGGACAGGATCTGGCAGCGGGACGTCCTCTATGTAAAACCATTCCGAAGGCCAGTCCTCGGACGCCTTCTTTGGGGTTCCGAATAGATATCCGGTCCTGGCGATGCGCCACACTTCGGCTCCACCCACTTGATATATTGACCCCTTCTGAGAACGGGGCACAAGGAAGAATAGCTCTTTCCACAGCCCAAAATGAGCTTCAACACCCAAAAACAGCTTGCAGAGGGCTACGAAGCCCGCGATATGCAATACGGAGGTAGGCGTAAGATTGTGTAGCTGGAGGCCATAGAACTCTAGGAGCCCCCGGAGAAACGGATGGATTGGAAATCCGAGCCCTCTTATTAAATAAGGGACAAGGCATACCCGCTCTCCTTTGGAGGGATTAGGGGCACTCTCCGCTTGCTCTCCGCCATTATAGATGGCAAGACCGGCTCGAACCGGGACCATATAGGCCGGGGGGAGAAATCCCTTGGTCTGGAGCATCACTAGCTCGCTATGCGGGATGGAGCATCTCTCCCAATATCCAGGCTGAGGGCTGGAAGGGCGAAAGGAGGAGTTGCAACGGCTGGCCATGGTGGAATGGACCTTTGTCGGATGCGCTCTGATGAACACTCGCGAAGGGGAGAAGGTGTGGTTTGGATCTAAATCCTCGTCCCCTTAAATGGGCGGCTCATTTACGCGGCTAGGGGTGTGGATGTAAAAACACTCAGACTTTTCATATTTGTTTGACACGTGGGAGACGGCCATTATTGGGCGTAGAAGCCAAGGAGCGCAACATTTACAAGAAACCGGACTTTATTCAGTAGGTACACGGAATTTGGAGGAGAACCCGCCTTGCAATGCCGAAGACAATCTGCGCGCTGGACTCATCGTCATTGAAGCCTGGTTCGGGGGCTACTGAGGGAGTCCTGGATTAGGGGGTGCTCAGATAGCTGGACTATACCTTCAGCCGGACTCCTTGACTATGAAGATACAAGATTGAAGACTTCGTCCCGTGTCCGGAAGGGACTTTCCTTGGCGTGGAAGGCAAGCTTGGCGATACGGATATGTGGATCTCCTACCATTGTAACCGACTTTGTGTAACCTAACCCTCTCCGGTGTCTATATAAACCGGAGGGTTTTAGTCCGTAGGACAACATACAGAACAACAATCATACCATAGGCTAGCTTCTAGGGTTTAGCCTCTCCGATCTCGTGGTAGATCTACTCTTGTACTACCCATATCATCAATATTAATCAAGTAGGACGTAGGGTTTTACCTCCATCAAGAGGGCCCGAACCTGGGTAAAACTTCGTGTCCCTTGCCTCCTGTTACCAGCTGGCCTAGACGCACAGTTCGGGACCCCCTACCCGAGATCCGCCGGTTTTGACACCGACAGGCGGCCTTACTGTTCGCCTCCCATTCTCCTCCCTCCCGCAGACCTCCACCAATGCCATGGCATAGGATGATCATCTGCCACTAGTCTTCAAGTTTGGTGAAGTCGACTCCGAGCCGGAGGAGATAGAAAATAAGGAGGAATGGGGCCTCATGGACATGGCCCTAAACGAGCTGGCCGCGGCGGTTGCTGCCCCCGCTCCCGTCCCAGCTCCCATCCCCGCGCCCACGCCAGCGACCATCCCCGCAGCATTGACGGGCTGGTCGCTGAGCACTATCGCAGAGCTGGAAGCCGGGGGCATCAGCGAGGTCTCCGCGGACCTGCGCGAGCTCGTATGCATGCCAGCGCCAGCGCCCGTGCCCGTGCCTGTGTGTGCCCCTCCACCCACCGCGACGCCGGTCCCTGTACGTTTTGGTTTGCACCCACCATGCCCGTGCCCGTGCCCGTGCGCGCCCCTCCACCCATCATGGCACCGGTCCCCGTGCGTTTGGCTGCACCCGCCACGCCTGTGCCCGTGCGCGCGCCCTCCTGAGCGGCATGGGACGCCACCGTCGACCGCTACCTCTCAGCGGCGCCAGTTGCCGTCCTCCCGTGCCCCACCCATCGATCGCGCGATGACATGATGTTTGATTTACAAGTGAAGAACATTTTGTGCTGCCTTGAAGGCTTCAACAACGGTGTCCCCGAGGACGACAACGACAACGACGGCGCGGCACGCCGCCTCTGCCGCCGCCGGAAATAGTTTTTTGGGGGGTTTAATACTGTATCTCAAATTCTCGATCATATGAATATAAATTCGCAGTGTGACTGAATGAAAGATATGGTTTGAATGAACTTGTGTTTTTCTCTCTTAATGTACAGACTTATCAAATGATTTTCTTTTGAAAATAATGTCAATGGTTTTTAAATATAAAACACTCATCGCAAACGTTTTAGTTAGAACACCCGTATGCAAACTGACAGCTTCCCCAAGAAGCCAAGGGAAAATGTGTCGAGCAGGATTTGTGCAGCTCTTGATCCCAAACGTTTTAGATAGAACACCCGTATGCAAAGTGAGAGCTATGGTCTTCCCACTTAAGTCAAGGGAAAATTTGCAGCACAGGATTTGTGCATCCCTTCAATGCAAACGGTTGTTTTGGATGACCCGTGTGCAACCACGTAGAAATAATTGGGTAAGATTTGCATCTATCATATTGGGTATGTTGCCATTTGTCAAACTGGAAAGATTGACTTTTGTTGATCTAGTAACATTGTTGTTTGTCAACGTTGTAATATTGCGATTTGTCAAAAATATGCAGCTAAAAATCACTAGCACTATCTAATTTTTGCAACTAAGATCACTAGCACTGTTCATATGGACACCAATACAAAGTGGCATTGTACTTTTTTGTCAAATTTGAGACCAGTTTTGATGTAATCGTTATCTAATTATAGACGGGAGATTATTAATAATTGGGAACCAATATCCCAAATGGATTATTTATTCAAACCGTGAGCGTTAGACCAACAATGGATACGTGACATGCTTCGGTTAAGCAATAAAGCGGCAGCATTAATCATCCAAATAGAAAAATAATATACATGCCGCCACGCGACCCGTGTGCCGTGCGAGCAGGCGTGAGTTGATGGGACACATATGCAAATGTATCATTCATTACATCAAGTCATCAACACACAACGACAACGAGGATACATGTTGGATTATATATTATTTTCAACAAAACATTCTAGTAAATACTAAAGTTTTTCTCACACTTCAGCTCAACCAATCCTCGGCGTTGCAAATGCTTGCTTTGAACCATAACTAATTCTCTGGGAAGGGCCAGATATTGTCAATCTCGAGACCAACGCAGGACCGATCATCCAGGCTGAAGTGGCCTATATCAGGTTGCATATTGTGATAGCCAGGGTAGGGAACCATAGCAATGTCCAAGGTATAGATACAATTTCTTCTCATAAATGGTAGTAATGTTGTGTCAACAGTGGCTGGATCGCCTTTTACCATCATTGGATAGTTTTGTCCAAGGAAGAGCGAGTTTTCTCCAAGACTATCAATACTAAACCAGGGAGAAGGTGTTGGCGCTAGCACACTAGTATCCATCCAGAATACCCTGCAACAGATGTTGTAATAGGTTCGGAGAGTGCGACAATGGGAGACAACACCTGCTTCGTTAGTAACATCAACAGTGCCCTGTATACATACAAGAAGAGGTGATCCATCAGAATAAGTTGCCAGGCGCCACTGAGTATATAGGTCATGCTCGTCCTCATGCTCGTGATCATCACCATCATCATCTCCCCCTTGGTTACAAAATTTTTCAAGTATAGGTGGTGGAATGTTCACAGGACCTTGGAAACACAAGAAGGTTAATTAGTAAAGGGAAACTAGCTAACCCGCATGCATGTGGATAAAAAATTATAATTACGGTGGAAGACAAACATACCGAAACCATAAGGATTCCATGCAAAAATAGTGACATGAGTGGTGGCAGCAAACACAAGACCCTCGTATTGAGTTGCATCACAGTACTCATCCGTGTACAAAAATTGATTTTTGAGCAATATCCATCGAGGCGTGGAAGTAAGAACAGCAACAAGCTTGTCAAAGATAGCAACAACTTCATAGTTCTTGTAATCCCAAGAGCGGTTTGGAACTCGACAAATTGCTATCTTCCGTAGACGACAATCACCATGATCGTATTTGAATGCACGTAAATCATCTAGTGCTCAACCTCGGGGCAGTCTGCGATTTTTGGAAGTGGAACCCGGTGACGAGTGTACACATTCACAAGTTCACACTCGCAGTTATAACCAATATAAACAACCCAATCTCCATTTGCACCTGCCCAAGCCTTACCCTCAAGTGATGGCATCTTAACATCACACATATCATTATCAAGCGGCATCAACTTGCACAAGGCAACACTTTCGTTGTCCCCACGCCGGCGACCAACGTCATGGTGAAGAAGATAGGGGAGATCAAACCGCTCCTGAACCCTTGGGTTCTTTACAATGATGTTATTTGTTGAGTTGAGAATGGACTTGAACGAACCTGTCGTGCTAGCCGAGGTGATGACGTTGCACCGATCAATGAGTTCCTCCACCACGTCATCTTTCAAATCGGGGCAAGAATAACGGGGTCATTTCCGACTTGTTCCCTCCATGGAGAAGACGATCGAACAATGGCAAAAGGAAGGGTGAAGGAAAATGGAGGGAGGAAGAGCGTGCGACCGCAGTTCCAAATCGAGAGGGAAAGGTGAAGAGGCGGTGGACGGTTGCCACGGTACAAGAAGAGGCTAGTGAGGAGCGAACAGTTGCCACATATATCACACACTAACGACAAGGCTGAGTGAACCGCATGTTGTATATCGCACACACCTTGATCTGGTTGATCGTTTCTTTTGTGTTGCCTAATCACAAACAGTTCATCCGAGTGAACCGTATGTTGTATATCGCACACACCTTCATCTGGCTACTAGCTTCTTTTGTTCCTCATCATCGCAAAAAGTTAATTGAACTGAATTGTATGCCCTGCATCACACACACAACTAAAATCTGAACCGTGTTTGATGCATCCGTCATCGCAAACATTTTGCACCTTTTTTGATAGGTTTTTTACACCATCGTTTGTGATTATTGCATCGCACACAGTTTCGTCGAAGGGTCTCCGATCGTAATGTCGCGTTAGCAGCATCCTGCGGTAGTGATCACTTTGTCTCTTTGTGCTCCAAAAACTCGCTCCATCACAAACCGCGCCTTGCTATCTCTAAATTACAACGCGCATGAAAACTCCCTCTAGCTGCCAAATCCCGACACACGAAATCCCCCTTCTAACCCTAGGCCAAAAGGGCGGCTAGTTCAAATCAGTGGGGGTACTTTTGTAACTCACCCTACATTTTGGAAAAGCACGTCCCTAAGTCATGCCCCCCCTCCCATCACCTCCTTTTCCCCATTCAAAAACCCAAGCCGCCATAACCTCTCTGCTCCAGCTGCGAACCCCACCCTCCTCCGTCCGCCACTCCACCGTTGCCCAGCCAGAGCCTCTTCCCCAACGATGTCGTTTAGCGCAATAGCTCGATGTCCCTCATCCGCCTCCCCGGATGAGGATCCATCATTGCTCTGATCATCCCGCCGGTTCAGCTGCCCCATCCTCCACATCTAAGGAGCTGCTCCGACGATCGCCTCGTCTATCGTGGTTGCTCCATCCCCACAACGCCGCCTTAACCTGCTCCACCAGAAACGCAGCATCCTCACCGACTCCTCGGATGAAGCTGAGGCATACTCGGCGCCACGAGGCTGTACACTTTTCATATGGTTTCACATTAGTTTGGCCATGTTTCTTTGCATTCCTCTGTTCTTCCAACTCCTATGAACCAAACACCCAAGTTGACAGAAATCATGTGTTTACAAATTCCATGTTTCCCACGTGCATTCCTATCCTATTTTGGTGTTTTTCCTATCCCTGCGTTTTTAGAATCTTGCAAGTCAAAGGAGCCCTTACAGAATTGCTTCAGTTACAGATAGATGTTGAAGAAAACTTTGTGTGGTTTGTCCTAATCCTGTCGCGACGGCGTCCACCTCACCTGAGTTGCTCCATCGACAGAAGCATCCACCATACCAGACATCACGAGTCCTGGCCATCTTTTGCCGCCTCGGTTCTCCTTCCCTGCCACCGATACCCACCGCAACTGCATCACCATCATCGACTCGGCAGATGAACCTGAGGAGTACACAGGTCCACAAGAGAGGTCGCACTCTTTTATTTCTGCTTATGTTATGCATTGCTTAATATTACGTGCTACTTTACGTCCAGTTCACCTCTTAGACTCCAAGTCAGTTCCAAATTAATGTTCAAACTTGAGTTTTAAAATGCTTGTGGGGCACATATCGAGGCAATAATGAATAGTATCTCTGTCTATTATCTGGTTCACCTAGGGTATGTCTATGTTGTTCATCTTGGGTGGGAAACAAACGGTAAAGCTATCATCAGCATGCTATCATTATTTTTGGATCTATCCACTGGCTGTTACCATCACTCTAGATTTGCCCCTGAGGCTGTTACCATCACTCTAGATTTGCCCCTGAGGTGTTTGCTCTAACTTGGCATGATGATGTTGGTCATATCATACGTTTGTTGCCTTGCAGTGCCTACTTTCGACATCATATATGTCATCTGCTTAGTTTAGACATGTTCTGTAATGCCACATGTTTAGTTTCTATATCATATATGTGAATTATGCAATCTCATCTCTTTTAGCCAGCCATAATATATGTGAAATATGCAATGCCATCCTATTTAACTAGGCATCATATATTTGAATTATATCTTGCCAATCCTTTTCTTCATTACAATTCCATTTGTCGACAATGTTTGTACGTTCAACTACTCTTCCTATGAATCAACCATTTGAGTGGGTGATGGAAACATCTGGAGTGAAAACAAGGACTTTAGAGCAGACAGTGCTACCTGTCGAAGCAGATGTAACGCCCTCGATGCGGCTATATCTCCCACGTGTCGAAGCACGACTTAGAGGCATAACCACATTGAAAGCAATGTCTCAAGTGAGGTAATCTTCACACAACCCATGTAATTCATAAGGGAAAGGGATACATAGTTGGCTTACACTCGCCACGTCACACAATACATGAATAGCATTACAACATCCAAATACAATCAAGGTCCGACTACGGAACCAAAATAAAAGAAGACTACCCCAAAAGCTACACAGATCCCCGATCGACCCCAACTGGGCTCCACTACTGATCAACTAGAAACGAAACAAGACTACGAACACGATCTTCAACAAGCTCCTCCTTGAGCTGGGTTGCGTCACCTGCACGGTAATCATCGGCACCTGAAACTAGTTTTGGAAGTATCTGTGAGTCACGGGGACTCAGCAATCTCACACCCTCGCGATCAAGACTATTTAAGCTTATAGGTAGGGTAAAAGGTTTGAGGTGGAGCTGCAG
Source organism: Triticum dicoccoides (assembly GCF_002162155.2). NCBI lineage: Eukaryota > Viridiplantae > Streptophyta > Magnoliopsida > Poales > Poaceae > Triticum > Triticum dicoccoides. The sequence goes on along the minus strand of NC_041388.1, from coordinate 305,003,810 downwards.
CAAGCGACTAGCATATTTGGTGGCTAACTTACGCAAATGAGAGCGGGAAGAGAAGGCAAAGCACGTTCGAGAATGTATGATCAAGAAGTGATCCTAGAACAACCTACGTTCAAGCATAACACGAGACCGTGTTCTCTTCCCGGACTCCGCCGAAAAGAGACCATCACGGCTACACACGCGGTTGATGTATTTTAGTTAAGTCAAGTGTCAAGTTCTCTACAACCGAACATTAACAAATTCCCATCTGCCCATAACCGCGGGCACGGCTTTCGAAAGTTCAAACCCTGCAGGGGTGTCCCAACTTAGCCCATCACAAGCTCTCACGGTCAATGAAGGATATTCCTTCTAGCGGGAAGACCCGATCAGACTCGGAATCCCGGTTACAAGACATTTTGACAAGGTAAAACAAGACCAGCAAAGCCGCCTGGTGTGCCGACAAATCCCGATAGGAGCTGCACATATCTCATTCTCAGGGCACACCGGATGAGCGCTCCGTACAGCTAAAAACCAAACCTCGAGTTTCCTCGAGGGGGCACTGCAAAGGACTCTAGTTTGGACCAACACTCAGAGGAGCACTAGCCTGGGGGGGTTAAAATAAAGATGACCCTTGGGTTGGCCGACCCAAGGGAAAGAAAAGGCTAGGTGGCAAATGGTAAAACCAAGGTTGGACCTTGCTGGAGGAGTTTTATTCAAGACAAACTGTCAAGGGGTTCCCATTATCACCCACCCGTGTAAGGAACGCAAAATCAAGGAACATAACACCGGTATGACGGAAAACTAGCGCGGCAAGAGTGGAACAAAACACCAGGCATAAGGCCGAGCCTTCCACCCTTTACCAAGTATATAGGTGCATTAATTAAATAAGAGATATTGTGATATCCCAACAATAAACATGTTCCAACAAGGAACAACATATCCATGTTCCAACAAGGAACAAACTTCATCTTCACCTGCAACTAACAACGCTATAAGAGGGGCTGAGCAAAGCGGTAACATACCCAAACAACGGTTTGCTAGGACAAGGTGGGTTAGGGGCTGGACATGGCAACATGGGAGGCATGATAAGCGAGTGGTAGGTATCGTAGCATAGGCATAGCAAAAGAGCGAGCAATCTAGCAAGCAAAGATAGAAGTGATTTCGAGGGTATGGTCATCTTGCCTGAAATCCCGCAAGGAAGAAGAGCGAGTCCATGAAGAAGACAAACGGACGTAGTCGAACGGATCCTCACAAACGCGACGTTATTGGAACCAACCTGAAGAATCAACATCGGAAAGAAGCACACAACATAGTAAACAACCAACACATAAACAAGGCATGATATGCGGGATGTGGTATGCAATGCATATGCATGATTCGGAAGGGAAAGATTGAACCTGGCCTCAACTTGGAAAACCAAGAGTGCCACTGGAAAGAGGAGTTGATTTCGGTCAAAATAATTATAGAGATCACCGAAAACGGATGCGCGGATTGGAAATGACAAGAAAAACAAGAATGGCACAAAGCTGCGATTAATAGCACAAGGCCATCTAAATGCATCAAGAACAACAAGCTACTGCACTCTAACATAGCAACAAAATGCATGGCAGGGATCCACTCAAGATGCTTGACAAAAGATGAACACTGAGCTACGGCTAATTCACTCAATAGCAGGTTCAAACAAGCATGGCAAAAGTGCAAAAGATAACAGGTTACAGACTTAGTGAAAATAACAACATGGCAGGAACTTAACATCAGGAAGCAATGTTTAGAGAAAGATAACAACATGCTACAGGAACATATCATGGCAAAGCAAGGCACGGCATGAAGCTACTCAAAGCATACACCAAAAGTCCCTTACTAACCATAATCCAAAAGGGATCAAAAAATACAATTGCAAGCATGTGAACATAGCAAATATCGTTAACAGATTCAGACTTAGCAGAAAATTGGAACATGGCAAAACAGATATTAAGTAGGCATGTAAACGAGCTCAAAGCACTCACTACGAGGCATTGCATGACAAACTAAGCATACACCCAGCAAGTAGACATGGCATAGAAGCTAAACATGGCAAGAACAACAACATAGCATGCACGGATCAACAACAACAAGCTCGGCAAAATCGCTAAACATGTTAGCAATCTGCCAGGAACATTTTATAGCAAAAGTAGAGCTCGATTGACTCAAGCCAGGGTGCTCCATAAATGCAAACAAGGACATGGATGGATAGAGCACCAAAATATCTACAAAACATCCTTATTGATCATGCTCAAAAGAGGCACGGATCACTAGGTATCAACATGAACATATGACATAAAAATAATGACAGGGCAGAGACTTAGAATATTTCTAAGTCCCTGAAATCAGCAACATTAAGTAAGCTACTTTGCATGCTTGTGCTAGTCACCACAGAGATCACAAAAATACATGGCATACACCCCTGTAAAGATGGCATGGCATACAACAAAATACATGTAGGGCTCAGGATCATAGCATGCACACATTAATCAAGGCAAAAATGACAAGTGCATTTGCTAATATGAAACTGAAACTAACATCACATAGCCCTCTTCCAATAGCATTTAGGGCATCAAGATGAGCTCAAATGAAAATGATGCAATGAGATGAAATGGAGTACTCGTCGAGACAAACATTTCGATATGCTACACGCACGAATCGGAGCAATGGTGAGGAAGTTATGATGCGTCAAAGTATGCCAAAAGTTAGGGTCCCGGAAAGAAAAAGTCAACCAAGGCAAAATGGATCTGGATCTGGATCTCGTCGGAGTTCACTGTAGCAGCGCGCGACGAGGTTCGCCGGAGGAGTCCGGGGTCGTCGGAGGAAGAGGCCAGATCGGAGATGAGGTCGTCGGGGCCGGATCTGGCGGGGAGGAGGTGCGACGGAGGGCGGCGGTCTCGGGCGGCGCCTGCTGGCGATGAACGGGGCGGCAGATGTCGGCGCCGGACGATGATGGCGATGGCGGCGGGGCGGCGGACGTCGGCGCCGGACGAAGCAGGGCGGCTCGGGTGCCGCACAGGCACGGGCGGCGGCGCGCCTATGGGCTGGAGAGGGCCCCGCACGGGCTCGCGGGCCCGCAGGGTCGGCGACGATGTGGGGCTTGCTGCGGGACACGTGGCGCGATCCGGTAGGTCCGGTGGAGCGGGCGGACGTGTCCGGCCCAATTCGGACACGTCCGGCGGCGAGGGGAGCAGATTTTTAGGGTTTCAGGGAAGGAGACTCGAGATTTGGAATGGGGGTCTATTTATAGAGGTAGAGAGAGCTAGGAAGCTCCAAATGAGGTGCGGTTTGCGGCCACGCGATCGTGATCGAACGGCCTAGATGATGGAGGAGGTTTAGGTGGGTTTTGGGCCACTTTGGAGCGGTGTTGGGCTGCAACACACATGAGGCATTTTCGGTCCCTCGGTTAATCGTTGGAGTATAAAACGAAGTCCAAATGGCACGAAACTTGACAGGAGGTCTACCGATAGTAAACCAAGGCCTCTTGGCAAGTCTCGGTCCAATCCGAGAACGTTTAACACCGGCACACGAAAATAGGTAGAAAGGGACACCAGAGGACATAGGAGCGCAGGAATGCAAAACGGACAACGGGGAAAATGCTCGGATGCAAGAGATAAACACATTTGCAAATGTGATGCACATGATGACATGATATGAAATGCATGACACGCAAGCACATGACAAGGCAACACGGCGAATAACTGGAAGACATGCGGCACATCGGTCTCGGGGCGTTACAACACTCCAACACTACGAGAGGATCTCATCCCGAGATCTAGAATGGCACCGGAGGGAAAACGGAAGAGAAAGAAGAGAGGTAAAACTAAGTTGCTTCTTTGACAAACGAGAGAAACCAAAGAACCTTGAGAGGTTGAAAAACTTGAATGAAAGAATACAATGGAGATGAACAAAGTTGAAAGCACTCCGTCAGAAAAGAGGAACGAAGAAGAATAAATTCGGACAGTACTCCGGTTGAAAAGAAATGCAAGACTTGATAAGATGGAAAGAACTAGATCAGAGGGCACAACACACCGATTAAATGGATAAGCATGAAAAGAATATGATCTTGGCAAGAATGAGGTGATGGAACGAAGAGAGCAACAACACAATGCCTCCAGATGAAGGAATCAAAGGTAGATCTTTGGAACAAAAGAACGGAGAAGAAAATGACAACTTCTACCACAATTGAACTTGGAAAGCATCCTTTCAAGAAAGGATTGCGCGGGGTTGTTGGGAAAACAACAACAAAAAGGATAAGCTTGATATGGGCTTATGGAAAACATCTCGAGACTTGAGGTGAATTTCTGCCACCAAAGGAAACAATAGATTGGATTGATAAGAACAAGGAGACGAGTAACTATTTCACCGGGAGGATAAAAGAAGAACTTGGGTCATTTATAATCACCATAAATAGCAACAATCCTTAGGGAAGGCTTTAGGTGAAACATGACACCAGATAATTCCAATGACGAGATTGATGGATTAGAATACCGCATTCTTAACAACATGTGAATTATGAAACATGAACTCAAATTATCAAGAATGACATAATACCACCTCCAATGATACGGAAGAAAGAATTGCACTCCGGATTGCAAGATGAAGAATGCTTGATCTCCTCTGAAAAGAATCTTGATGAACACTTCGAGAAAGAATTAAATCCTTTATGAACCCACATGTTGAGCCTCCATGAATAACTCCGGTAATCAAAAGGATGACAAAAGAAAGAGAAGTTGAAAAAAAAGTTGAATCCTTGGAATTATTAAATGGAGCTTCGCGATGAGATAAAGTGGAAACTTCGAACTCCAGAAGAAAAGATAAAGCAACTCGAACCGAGAATGTGATGTGATGAACCTTCGGAATAAGGAGTTGAATTCACTCGATGAAACAAGAATAAGAATTACATTATGCTTATCCTCCACCAATTAAATTGTTGACAAACAATGGATTTGGCCTACTACTTATTCTCGTAAAAAGGATTAAGGTAGATATAGCACAAACTTGGGAAGGTCTTCGACGAACCACCGGTAGGATTTGGAAAGAACGAATGAATCGGTATGATACCGAAAGAAGAGAAATCTTGAACGAACCACCGTGAGAATTGAAAAACGAACGAAGTAAAGGGATGAATCACCGGTAAGAATTAGTGGATGAACGAAGATACATGAGAGAATTTAGGTACAAGTGACGAAGAAATCGCAAACTGATTTAGAGAACTATTTGAATGATGCACCGGTAAGCTCTGGAGAATGGTAGCTGAAGGTTGAGAATGAATAAGTCTTCTGAAATGATGGGCTCCAGAGAATCAAACTAAAAAGAATCTTGAATTGCTCCAGATAGGGTGAAAAGAGTTCTCACAATCAAAAACAATATGAGAGGATGGCAACAAATTAGAACCATGGATCTTTGGAAGAACGGGTAAGGATTTAAGAGGAACTCCTCTCTGGTCTTCAAATCCCAGACTGACGAGAACAACACCATCAAAAATCGTTGAGATACTCCGGGATGACGAATAGAAAGGTTGAGCCAACGGTGAAAAGAATTTGAAAGATCATGGAGAAATACATATGACTGATGACAAATCATTCTTACATCAAACTTTGAAATGAATTTGAAAAGCTCCGGGAAAAATAAGAAGAGTCAGGTAAGATCCTAAAAAAGACATGTGGGTTAGGGCCCACTCAAAAGAAAACACCGTTGAAATGATTTAAAGAGAGAGATTGCACCGGTTGAATTAAAAGACTTGAATGAGATAACATCCTCGAAAGAGCTTGAACAAATGTAGAGTGGAAACACGAGTCTCCGAGAATCTTGAGTACTCCGGAATAATTGAATAGCGAGAAATGGATGATTATGAGGTGCACTGGCATGGGGAAGCATTTGAAACAAGGAAAGGAATGATCAACAGCAAAAGCTTGAATTGAATCCACCGAAGAAGAAAAGAGAATGAAGAAATGATGAACTTGAGGCTCCGTTAGAATCTTCATGAGCATCACCGGATAAGAACATTCAAAGACAAGAATGAAGAGTCTTCACATGAATAAAATGGATACTTTATTAAGATATATGAGTCCTTGAAGAAAAAGGGGTGGGTGGGCTCGAAAAACAAAGGCAACTTGGAGACGAATGAAATAAACAACGTTGAGAAGACTTGAGTTGATCTTGCGGATGTTGAAAAGATCGGATCCACTTGAAGAGAAACACGCCGGTTGAAAAGGATTGACATGACAATCTCGATGATCATGAAGGATTAGCATCCAGATAGAAATATGAGAACATCGCTTAGGGAAGGTATGGAATCAACACTTGACTTCGAAGCAACTCGAATACCATAACTAAAACAAAACAAAGAATTGGCTCGCAGAATAAGCCGGAAATACCCGCGTGATCCTAAAAAAAATAGTGAAAATTTGAGAAGAGAAGAGTCAAAACTCTACATTCAGGATGCCTCACCAGAGCGACGAAGGGACTGAGGAGTAAAAAGAATTCCTAACTCTCCGATATATATAATTCCTAAATGACTCAAAACATTTTTCTAGACTCAACAACGCCAGCGATTCGATCAAGCAGGGGGCTCCTAAGGTCGGGGAAGGCTCTGATTACCAACTTGTAACGCCCTCGATGCGGCTATATCTCCCACGTGTCGAAGCATGACTTAGAGGCATAACCGCATTGAAAGCAATGTCTCAAGTGAGGTAATCTTCACACAACCCATGTAATTCATAAGGGAAAGGGATACATAGTTGGCTTACACTCGCCACATCACACAATACATGAATAGCATTACAACATCCAAATACAATCAAGGTCCGACTATGGAACCAAAATAAAAGAAGACTACCCCAAAAGCTACACAGATCCCCGATCGACCCCAACTGGGCTCCACTACTGATCACCTAGAAACGAAACAAGACTACGAACACGATCTTTAACAAGCTCCTCCTTGAGCTGGGTTGTGTCACCTGCACGGTAATCGTCGGCACCTGAAACTGGTTTTGGAAGTATCTGTGAGTCACGGGGACTCAGCAATCTCACACCCTCGCGATCAAGACTATTTAAGCTTATAGGTAGGGTAAAAGGCTTGAGGTGGAGCTGCAGCAAGCGACTAGCATATTTGGTGGCTAACTTACGCAAATGAGAGCGAGAAGAGAAGGCAAAGCACGTTCGAGAATGTATGATCAAGAAGTGATCCCAGAACAACCTACGTTCAAGCATAACACAAGACCGTGTTCTCTTCTCGGACTCCGCCGAAAAGAGACCATCACGGCTACACACGCGGTTGATGTATTTTAGTTAAGTCAAGTGTCAAGTTCTCTACAACCGGACATTAACAAATTCCCATCTGCCCATAACCGTGGGCATGGCTTTCGAAAGTTCAAACCCTGCAGGGGTGTCCCAACTTAGCCCATCACAAGCTCTCACGGTCAATGAAGGATATTCCTTCTAGCGCGAAGACCCGATCAGATTCGGAATCCCGGATACAAGACATTTCGACAAGGTAAAACAAGACCAGCAAAGCCGCCCGGTGTGCCGACAAATCCCGATAGGAGCTGCACATATCTCGTTCTCAGGGCACACCAGATGAGCGCTCCGTACAGCTAAAAACCAAACCTCGAGTTTCCCCGAGGGGGCGTTGCAAAGGACTCTAGTTTGGACCAACACTCGGAGGAGCACTGGCCCGGGGGGGTTAAAATAAAGATGACCCTTGGGTTGGCCAACCCAAGGGAAAGAAAAGGCTAGGTGGCAAATGGTAAAACCAAGGTTGGGCCTTGCTGGAGGAGTTTTATTCAAGACAAACTGTCAAGGGGTTCCCATTATCACCCACCCGTGTAAGGAACGCAAAATCAAGAAACATAACACCGGTATGACGGAAAACTAGCGCGGCAAGAGTGGAACAAAACACCAGGCATAAGGCCGAGACTTCCACCCTTTACCAAGTATATAGATGCATTAATTAAATAAGAGATATTGTGATATCCCAACAATAAACATGTTCCAACAAGGAACAACATATCCATGTTCCAACAAGGAACAAACTTCATCTTCACCTGCAACTAACAACGCTATAAGAGGGGCTGAGCAAAGCGGTAACATACCCAAACAACGGTTTGCTAGGACAAGGTGGGTTAGGGGCTGGACATGGCAACATGGGAGGCATGATAAGCGAGTGGTAGGTATCGTAGCATAGGCATAGCAAAAGAGCGAGCAATCTAGCAAGCAAAGATAGAAGTGATTTCGAGGGTATGGTCATCTTGCCTGAAATCCCGCAAGGAAGAAGAGCGAGTCCATGAAGAAGACAAACGGACGTAGTCGAACGGATCCTCACAAACGCGACGTTATTGGAACCAACCTGAAGAATCAACATCGGAAAGAAGCACACAACATAGTAAACAACCAACACATAAACAAGGCATGATATGCGGGATGTGGTATGCAATGCATATGCATGATTCGGAAGGGAAAGATTGAACCTGGCCTCAACTTGGAAAACCAAGAGTGCCACTGGAAAGAGGAGTTGATTTCGGTCAAAATAATTATAGAGATCACCGAAAACGGATGCGCGGATTGGAAATGACAAGAAAAACAAGAATGGCACAAAGCTGCGATTAATAGCACAAGGCCATCTAAATGCATCAAGAACAACAAGCTACTGCACTCTAACATAGCAACAAAATGCATGGCAGGGATCCACTCAAGATGCTTGACAAAAGATGAACACTGAGCTACGGCTAATTCACTCAATAGCAGGTTCAAACAAGCATGGCAAAAGTGCAAAAGATAACAGGTTACAGACTTAGTGAAAATAACAACATGGCAGGAACTTAACATCAGGAAGCAATGTTTAGAGCAAGATAACAACATGCTACAGGAACATATCATGGCAACGCAAGGCACGGCATGAGCTACTCAAAGCATACAACAAAAGTCCCTTACTGACCATAATCCAAAAGGGATCAAAAAATACAATTGCAAGCATGTGAACATAGCAAATATCGTTAACAGATTCAGACTTAGCAGAAAACTGGAACATGGCAAAACAGATATTAAATAGGCATGTAAACGAGCTCAAAGCACTCACTAAGAGGCATTGCATGACAAACTAAGCATACACCCAGCAAGTAGACATGGCATAGAAGCTAAACATGGCAAGAACAACAACATAGCATGCACGGATCAACAACAACAAGCTCGGCAAAATCGCTAAACATGTTAGCAATCTGCCAGGAACATTTTATAGCAAAAGTAGAGCTCGATTGACTCAAGCTAGGGTGCTCCATAATGCAAACAAGGACATGGATGGATAGAGCACCAAAATATCTACAAAACATCCTTACTGATCATGCTCAAAAGAGGCACGGGTCACTAGGTATCAACATGAACATATGACATAAAAATAATGACAGGGCAGAGACTTAGAATATTTCTAAGTCCCTGAAATCAGCAATATTAAGTAAGATACTTTGCATGCTTGTGCTAGTCACCATAGAGATCACAAAAATACATGGCATACACCCCTGTAAAGATGGCATGGCATACAACAAAATACATGTAGGGCTCAGGATCATAGCATGCACACATTAATCAAGGCAAAAATGACAAAAGTGCATTTGCTGATATTAAACTGAAACTAACATCACATAGCCCTCTTCCAATAGCATTTAGGGCATCAAGATGAGCTCAAATGAAAATGATGCAATGAGATGAAATGGAGTACTCATCGAGACTAGATGATGGAGGCTCCAAATGAGGTGTGTTTTGCGGCCACGCGATCGTGATCGAATGGCCTAGATGATGGAGGAGGTTTAGGTGTGTTTTGGGCCACTTTGGAGGGGTGTTGGGCTGCAACACACACGAGGCCTTTTCGGTCCCTCGGTTAACCGTTGGAGTATCAAACGAAGTCCAAATGGCACGAAACTTGACAGGCGGTCTACGGATAGTAAACCAAGGCCGCTTGGCAAGTCTCGGTGCAATCCGAGAACGTTTAACACCCGCACACGAAAAGAGGTAGAAATGGACACCGGAGGACATAGGAGCGCCGGAATGCAAAACGGACAACGGGGAAAATGCTCGGATGCAAGAGACGAACACGTTTGCAAATGCGATGCACATGATGACATGATATGAAATGCATGACACGCAAGCACATGACAAGGCAACACAGCAAATAACTGGAAGACACGTGGCACATCAGTCTCGGGGCATTACAGCAGATCTCTTGCTAGGTCCCAATAGCTCCTCAGAGATGGATTCGGCGAAAGATGACCAGTCCTATTCCCCCACCGAGGTGTATGCTCTAACTTGGCATGGTTATACTGCTCATATCATGCATATGGCGTCTTGCATTGCATAGTTTAGGCATCATATACACAATATTCAACACTATGTTGTTAGTTCAGATATCATATATGTGAATGCCCTCTTCTTAGTATATAAATCACATATGTGAATTATATCACGTGATCCTGATTACTTAGATAACATGTATGTGAATTATGTCATGCAAACCTGTTTACTAAAGACATCATATAATTATCTCATGTCATCCTGTTTAGTTAGTCATCATATCTTTGAATTATGCCATGCTATGATATCCAGTTTATATAGACGTCATATATGTGAAATTATGTCATGCTATCCTTTTTAGTTAAACAATATATATGTGAACTATTTCATGCCCTCTTTTTTCCACCCTATCTATCGCATCTGTCTCTCATACAAGGTCTGTACATTCAACTACTTTTCTTGTGTCGGTCATTTGAATTGGAGGGGTTGATGGCAGTATCTAGCGGAGTAAAAACACGGTATTCAAATAAAACAGTGGTACCTCTTGGTGGAGATAGCGCCCTGGTTGTACATGCACAAGAACCAGCCCTACCACACATAACCCAGACTCTCGCAGACTATACCCCTACTCCGATGGACAAAGAACCAGCTTCACCCAATCTAACCCTAGCAGATAGTAACCCAGTTCTGGTTGACACAGCGCCATCTCCATCACAGAGCTCCCAAACAAGAGCAGTTAGTAAGGCAGCTCTAGTGCCCAAAGCACCAGTACTACCATGGCGAAACCCAACTCCACCCGTTAGTACACCTATTCATGTGGACGAAGTACAACAAGCCATTCGTAGTTTAGCATCTATCGCATTTGATGTTGTCAAATCATATGTGTGTATCTTCCCATCATGGAAATATTATACTGAAGATGAAGGAAAAAACTAGTTGCAGGTGTTTGTCCAGGAGTTATGTGTAAGTAATGTTATTCATGGCAATTACTTTGCTTTGTTCCATACATTCTACCTCCATGCTGGTTATAATACATCAAATGTTCCCATTTTTCTCTATAGGGAAGGACCAGTTTGGAAACTCGGGATGAGGTAACCTGTCCTAATACCTCTGCTATCTTCAAGAATGCTTGGTGGCAGTATCAGAATTACCTGAAGAAAACGTACTTCACTGGCAAAGAAATTCATCAAATTCCCTTACTTTCTCCTGAGGCACATTTACGGGACAATGACTGGGAACGCCTTGTTCTGTACTGGTCCCGAACCAAGAATGTGGTAAGGTCTATGAGCTCATTTTTTATTTTGAAGTACTATATGTCTGCATCTTACTATACTCTGTTTGTGTAGAACAAGTGCTTAAACCTGAAGAATAATTGTTCTCATTTAAGATTCCATTGCAATGGTGCATACTTCTTTGCTCTTTTATCATTGTATTTACTCATACAAACTTATCTTTAAACTGAAGGATTCAATCAAAACTCCAATGACACAACGGGTATGTTTAAACATGTTTCTTTAACAGGTTTGCTCTTCTAAATTGCTTTGTTTATTTCAATTTCAATTTGTATACGGTTGACTTCTCATATCATGCATGCACATTACTAGCATCACAACAGAGCCAATAGTGTTGTTGTACATGTATACCCCTGGTACCCATCTGAAATCTTGTTGTGCCATGTAGTTTCCCACACTTGTATTCTTTTAATGCTGCTTTGTCTTGAACTGGTACAATTTGAACCTATCTCTATTTTGATTTGCAAAGACAATGCAGTGGCCATAGGACATAGATATATGTTTGTTTGATGCTTTTATTATGTACTAGTTGGCAATAGAAGAGTTGGTAGTTTAATCATGTCCACCTTACTACTGAACTAGTTCATCGAAATGAGTTTCATATACTACATGCTAAACCTGTTATGTGTCTGCTTCTTTCTTATTTTAGAATGCTGACAGAATATTAGGGAAGAGTACCTTATTAAGCATTGGTAAAGGAAGTAATGCAGATAAGGTTCAGGATAGTGAGACATCCTTGTTGGTCTCCAACAAAGCTAATAAAAAAGCTAAGGAGAACTATCTTGAAGACAGTACGACAACCCCATAGTCCTGTCTTGATGTAGTGTTCGAGTTACTGGCCACTGCCGCTGGCACAAGCTCTTCGAACTCACTGTCTGAATCAGTCCGGTTTCTTGAGTCTCAACTACGAGCTAAAAGACATCGACCAGTTGTGCTGCCACAAGAAGCCAAAGGACTGCGGAAATTCCTGGAGAATTTAGATGCATACTTTCTGGTGCAACAACAAGCGTTGGAGGATTTTAGCGCCAAACGGGAGAAAGCTAATAAGCTTGCTAAGCTTATTGCCGGCATGATGGATACCCAGGATAATGTTTCTTGAGTTCTTATGAAGTTGTTTCAGTTATGGACTTGTTTTGTTGCCGCATTTATTTTCACTGATGGCCAATTTAGATGGTTGGTGTATGTAATATGCTGCTTTGTTCCCTATATTTGCACTGGTGGCAAACTTTGATGCCTAGTGGATGTAATATGTGTAATAGCCGTAATAGCCTAGAGTTTGTTGCTTGATTATTTATTTCCTTATTGTCTTGTTTAGTTGTTTGCTTGTAGTCACTACAGTTCTTTTTTCGTGTTTTTCTAGTGGCCACAATAACCTATTTTTTAAAACTAGGTCACAGTAACCATGGGCAACATACGGACCCCTGTAACCATGGTCCTGCTACCTGTTGTAGTGACCGTGGGCCTCCTGCAGGCCGAAGGATCCATGGGCCTTCTACGGGTCGTAGAATCAATGTGCCTTCTACGGGTCGTAGAATCAATGTGCCTTCTACGGGCCATAGAATCGATTGGCAAAACATGGGTCGTACTATTCGTGGACCAATAACGGACCACAATATGGGTCGTAAAGGGCTACAATGGGAATCGTCTGTTTATGGGCCGACCATAACGGGCTGTTAAGAGGTCGATATGTTTAACGGGCTTCATTCTATCGACAGGCGGAATGGGTCGTTAGTGGGCCGTATTTGATGACGCTATGAAAACGGCCCAATGGATTAACGGGCCACAAACGGGCCGACTGTAGCCACGAGCTAAATTTGGCAGACAAGCGGAACATACCAGTAACGGACCGTAAGTATTTGAATACTGGAAGTGAGCCCAAGAATAAATGGGCCCTTGGAAGGCCAAAAGATAACACGGGCTGGAAACGGCCCAATGGAATAATGGGCCATTAATGGGCATAAAGTGATATACTATTCATTATGAGCCAGTTTCACCACGGGTCGTTAATGGGCCTAGGGTTACAAAGGGCCTCATATGGGCTTAAAGACGTCATGGGCCATACATGGGCCGAAAGTTACAATAGGCTGGAATCATATTGGACGACCCAGATGACGCTACTGGGCCTAATTCGGATAGGCCATAACGGGTCATGAGTTAGCGGGCTGTAAATGGGGTACATGCAAACAGGCCGTTAACAGGCTTTCTGTGGGCCGGCCAGCTACCTTTTGATCAAATCAAACGGGTCGTCCTTTTCACCTGAATGGGCCGTTGTTGGGTCGTGCCATGTGTTGACGTATCATAGGTGCCTCCCGTCCAATGAGTTGATGAAATCTGTCCCAACGCTGAGCCGACACGTGGTTCCTCTAGCCATTGATAATTTTACACGTGGAAAATCCCCATTGGCCCAGGCTATTAACGGGTTATTGGATACAAACCGGAACCCAATAACTTAAGGCGACCCGTTACGGTGGATGTCATGTGTCGGTTACCCTTGACGAAAATGCTTCCATGATGCGCCATTTATCGCCATGGAAGTGGACACTTCCGTGATGATAATTTTGGTATTGTCAAGGAACACTTCTACGACAGCACATGTATGACTATCTTGATTCTGTCATAAAATTGTCATGGATGTACATGCATGACAGAAAACGTGACCCACTGTGACAAACATGTATCATTACGGAAGTGTTCTTTTGTAGTGCAAGTAGCAAATAGCGAGCAAAACGGTATACCAATGCTTAGAAACAAGGCCTAAGGTTCATACTTTCACCAGTGCGATCTCTCAACAGTGTTAACATAATTAAATCATATAACCATCCCTCAACGTGCGACATAGAATCACTGCAAAGTTCCTATCGGAGAAAGTAGGACGAAAATGTGTATCAACCTCTATGCCTAGATTGCCTCAATGTCACCACAGGAATCCACAGGTTGATTACCAAAACATATATCAAGTGACTCAATAGAATACCTCATTGTCACCATGGGTATCCACATGCAGGATAGACATCAAGTGATCTCAAATCCAAATATTTAATCCGATAACAATGAAACCTCAAAGAGCAAGACTCAATTCATCACAACAAATATAGAGAGGGAAGAACACCATATGATCCAACTATATTAACAAAGCTCATGGTACATCGAGATCCTACCAAATCAAGAGAGAGAGAGAGAGAGAGAGAGATCGAACACATAGCTACTAGTACATACCCTTACCCTGGAGGGTGAACTACTCCCTCCTCGCCATGGAGGCAGTGGGGATGATGAAGATGGCCTCCGGTGATGGCTTTCCCCCTCCGACAGGGTGCCGAAAAAGGCCTCTAGATGGGATCACTACAGAATAGAGGCTTACGGCGGCAGAGTCGAAGTTCTAGGTTTATTTCTGAGGGTTTCTCTATTTATAAGAATTTTCAGCGTTGATTTCACGCCAAAAGGAGTTACGAGGGGCCCATAAGACATCAGCCCCCTCCCTACCCCCAGGGCACGTGGTGATGTTGTCACTGCCTCATGGGTCTTCTAGTCCTCCCATGAAGCTTTGGGGTCTCTTATGTTCTAGAAAAAATCGTCAAAAGGTTTCGTCGCGTTTGGATTTCATTTGGTATGGATTTTTTGGAAACCCAAAAACAAGCAGAAAACAACAACTGACACAGGGCACTGGATTAATATGTTAGTCCATAAAAATAATATAAAAGTGAACCAAAACCATACAAAACTCATGTAAATATAGCATGCATACTTCATAAATTATAGATTCGTTGGAGACATGTCACCGAGAAGCTGTCGGAGCCAGACACAATCAACAACGACATTAGCGACACTATGGTATTTAGCCTCCGCGCTTGAGCATGAGACGGACGCTTTTCACTTCGAGGACCAGAGACAAGCGTGTTGTAGAGGTAGACACAGAAGCCAGACATGGAGCAATGCGTATCGGGGCAGCCGGCCTACTCCACGACAGGGAATGCGCGAAGATCCAGGACACCTGAGACGCGGAGATGAAGGCCAAGGGCAGGCGTGTCGCGCACGTATTGCAGCGCGTGCTTCACCAGCACGAGATGACACTTGTGGGGATCATGGACGTCGGAGGAAATTTTTTGGATGATGTAGGCGAGTTATGATGGTGTGATGGTGAGATATTGTAGGACATCGGGAGTCGGCGGATTCCTACAGGGCTCTAGAGGTGGTCGACGATGCAGATGAGAGCGAGGTAGGTGAGAAGTAGCTGGGTTGCGGGTTTGGCTGGTAATGGCGCTCGACCGACATGGCTCTAACGTCGAGGGTTGGCATGGTAGGGAGAGAATGACGGTAGGGGTTGGGTGACGTCCAGGGGAGTGTGGTGGCGAGGTCTTTGTGACTGGGGGACACAGGGTGCGAGAAACAACTAAACTAACCGCGGGTGCACCGTGGCCATGCCGATTGGGGGAAGGATGCAATGGGGCATCCCAGGATCGCCGCAAGGACAGATGAAAGGTTTAGATCAACATGTATTGGGGAGAATGTGTTTTCTTTTTAAGTTGATGTGCAAACCCGTAGCAATTGGAAATTTAGATAGCAAGGATTTTAGATGGTTTAGTTGATATGTATTGGCCTCGAGGATGATCAAAGTGTCATCCACGTATTGAAGAACAAGGCAATGCAGGTTCATATTTAGGGGACATCTGATCAAACCGGTAGAGGAGACTTTTAAAATTAGATGTTGGACTATAATTATAAAGCTTAAATTCTTAAAAATACAGCTGCACTTTTTGAGTCTTTTGAGCACATACCTAAATATGGAAACCATCCACTAATTATAGCACATACATGAAAAGGTTCTCATTTGGTCTGAGCTAGGAGACGTCATGTAGATGAAAAGTTTTAGCGTTGCCATGCGACCGCATGCATGCAGTTCCAACTTACCCACATCACCTAGTTATATCTCCTTGTGCCACTAATTTCTATATGAGGAAATTCAGAAAACTATGACTTTCAAATCATGCATCAGAATCAAGATCAATTTTCATTGTTGGAAACCCTCATGGCGTGCTCTTTAAAACTAGATGCTATATGGATATGTTTCGATGAACTTTTTTGTGTGCAACTTTTGGTGCTATGTTGTGCGACTTCACTAATATAGAATGCAACCTTAGTGGCGCATGTGCCAATTTTATGTCTCGCGTGAAAAACTTGCACATCGACTGTTAGAAAGTTGGCCAGGGCAACAGGTGAAATTGCACATCCACCCATAGGGTAGCAGGGAAGGGGTGCCGGCGATGAAAACTGCACATCCACGAATAGGAGGAAAAGTTGCACATCGACTGCTAGGCAGTTGGCCGGGCTAAAGACAAGGTTGCACAGAAATGCGCGAGGATGGGTGTTTGCTCCGTGTGTACTTTATAGCAATCCTATATGCGTGAGCGCTTATTAGTTGAGGCAGGGTGTCAGCGATGAAAATTACGCATTCACTAAACTTAGATACTCAAATTAAATGCGTAAGCGCTGCTGCTCCGAGTGTACTTTATAGCAATCCTATATGCGTTTACACTGTTTTCATGAGTCCACACTTGTTCATAGAGATTTTTCCTTTTTGGTCACACAGAAAGAACAAATAGTTTCCTAGTATGGGTGTTTGCTCGGGATTGCTAGCGTGTTAAGGCCAACTTCAATGTGCGGCATCAAATGGACATCTGTTTGGCTCGGATTTGGTTCATTCGGGGTGGAAAAACGGACGCCTATGTCCGGTTTGGGCCGGCCTAGTGTCGAGGCACCCAACGCGCGGCCACGGCCCCAACTTGTCCGTGCTGGACTTAGAAAAAAACAAAAAGACATGGAAAACAAAAAAAGGCATTGTAGAATAGCTTAAAACATAAAAAAAAAATTAAACAGTCTGCCGTCGTCGCGGCCATGCATAGTACTTAAGATGAAATTTTTAAAGAAACTTAAAAAATATAATGTGGCTGCCCCGCGCGCTGCAGAAGCCGTCGCCGTCGCCGCCGTCTTCAGGCGCCACCATCCTCGTCGTCGCTCGTCAGGTCGATGTAGGGTGGGGGTGTCCAGAGGTGGGACGGCGGCTGACAGCTCAAGCCTCCCCTGCGGGCCCTCCCACTCCTCCTCCTGTTGGTGCCGGTACTCCCGCTCGGAGTCCTCCATGATGGCCTGCAGGAGCCGCTCCTCCTCCTCGGTCGTCATGGCGGGAGGCTACGGGGGTGGTGGCGACGAGGAGGGAGACGGCGTCGGCGTCAGGCCGCGCACCCACGTGCGGCCGCGCACTCTTGTTGGGCTCGGTGCGCGCACATGAGGGGCACGGGCCGCACTCTGGGACACACAGGGCGGGATACGACCACGGCCGGCAAAAAAGGTTTGTCGGCGCATGTCGTGCTCGTCTTGGAACCATGTGTCCCAGAGGGGCGAGTCGACGGCATACCTGCGGTCAGAGAGGAGCTCGCGCGAAATCCTGGCACGACGGTGGGTGATCTCCTAGAGGCGGGCACGGTCGGTCGTCGGGACGGGGGGAATGGGCACCCGATACGGGCTCAGATGCCACCCATTGGGGAGGTGCGCATCTGACCACAGCAGCGGGGTGCCGGTCTCCCAGTACCGGCGGCACACTTCGACCTCGACGTAGGGCCGGAAGCATGGCGTGGCCGCCAGCGGGGAGATGGAGAAGGAGGCCAACGAGGTGAAGTGGCTGGCCCGCTTCCGGACTAGGCGGACGATGACCCCGCCTCGCGGTCGTGCTTGCACTTCTTGTCGGGATGTCACTTCCAGAAGCCCATGGCCGGTGGGGAGCAAGGTGGATGGTGGCTACGGTTTGGTGTGGAAGGGGCAATGGTGGGGAAGTGGATGGGACGGGGAAGTGACAGTGGCAGTGGAAGTCCACGGCTTCGCCATAAAAATGACGTGGCCAGGAGCCGTCTGGGTGGCTAACTTGCGGGCTCATCTATTGAGTATATGTGTTATGCGCATATTATATATTGGATCCGTCTTTTAATTCCTTGTATAGTTAAGGTTCATGGTCCATCTTTGTATATCATATATACGTGCATATGCACGAGAGCAATACATCGTGTAATTTCCACAACATACATAATATCACTTTTCTAGATTTTCTTTTTTGCTTCCGCCGTCGTCGCCATCCCCACGCGTCTCCTCCACGTCGTCGCCGCCCCGCCACCGACGCTCGCGCGTCCTCCGCGCCGGCAGCCGCCCGCGCGCTCGCTACCCCGAGCCAGCCGTGATCCATCCATCCTCCCGCGTGCCTGCCAAAACACATAATGCAAGCTAGCTAGACAAGCAAGCAGGCACCTTAATGAATTCTGGACGTACGTACGAGCACCTACGTGTGTAGCCGGTGATTATCTTGATCGATCCGGCCCGCTAGCCGCTACGCTGCGTGCCCGCATCGTTGCTGCCGCCCGCTTGCATCGCTGCTGCCTGCTCGTACGCATCGCATCGCAAGCCGCTGTTGCCGCACGCCTCGTCCGCCCAGCTGCCATGCATCGCCAGGTCGCTGCTGCCGCCGCGCGCCTGCTACCCGCTAGCCGCCGCTACTCCGTTTTTTGGCTTCTCCGCCGCTGCTTCCCTGGACGGCGCCTCCATGGCTGTCACTGCTCCGGTCTCTGCTGCGTCACCGTCGCCGGTCTTCGGCGACTCCGCCGCTCAGACGCCGGTGGGCTCCTACGGTGCCGCCGTCCCGTCTACGCCGTACGGCATCACTCCAGCCACCAGTCATCCGGGCGTTGTCCCGTTTCTGTATGAAGTCCCGTCTGCAGGCTTCTACGGTGCCGCTCCATATACGCATCACCAGGATGCTGCCCCGTATCTCCATCAGCAATCAGGCTCGGGTGGCGTCCCGCCTTTGCCCTACGGCGCGGCCCCACCAGCCCGTCCCGACTTGTCGCATGGCTCGACTTCGCTGCCTCCGCTAGCGTACGTTGTCCGTCGTCGCCCCGCCGCTGGCGCCGACCCTGTCCGTCGACCTTTTGCTGTTGTGCGGTGCATTTGACGCGCCCATGTACGGGGCTCCGTATCTGTCAGCGGGCCAGCAGGTTTTTCCGGCAGGTCATCTGGCCTACCTGGCACCGCAGTCGCAGCCAGGGCTGCTTCCCATACCGTATGGAGAGTATCCACCGCCGCTGTCGAGCGGTGGCTATGGCCTCCCCATAGCGTCTCCGCCCCCCTCGCCGGCCCTGCCGTCGGCGCTCTGGGATCCGGTGCTCCTTCCCGCACTGCATGCCGCTCCTACACCGAGCAACTTCACCGGAGGTGATGATTGGTACATAGACACCGGGGCTACGGCTTACATGTTTGCTCATCCTGCTAATCTTGCCTCCTTCACTCCCGTCACCACCGACCGCCACATCATTGTCGACGACGGTTTCACACTCCCTATCACACATGTCGGGCATACTTCTTTTTCTTTCAATTACATGCCTATTACTTTGTCTAACATACTTGTGTCACCTCATCTTATTAAGAACCTTATTTTTGTTCGTCGTTTAACTCGTGAAAATCCTGCTACTGTTGAATTTGACGAGCTTGGGTTTTGTGTTAAGGACGCTCGAACCAGGATGTTACTTCATCGATGTGACAGCTTCGACGAGCTCTATCCGGTGCATTCGCCGTCCACCTCCACCACCGCACCGGTTGCTCTCTCCACCGGCGTCGATCTCTAGCACGCTCGTTTGGGTCATCCCAACCCCGTCACACTTCATCATATTCTTAGGAGTTTCAATTTCAGTTGCCATAAGATAGAGGATCACACCTGTCATGCCTGTCGTGTCGGCAAACATGTTCGCCTCCCGTTTAATAACTCCACCACCATTGTTTCTTTTCCTTTTCAGTTGATTCACAGCGACGTGTGAACCTCTCCGGTTTCTAGTAATTCGGGCTATTTATACTATCTGGTTATCCTTGATGATTATTCTTATTATGTGTGGACTTTTCCTTTGCACAGAAAGTCGGATGCACTCTCCACTTTGACGGCTTTTTACTCCTATGTCAGCACGCAGTTTGGGCGTCCCATCCTTGCTCTTCAGACTGACAATGGAAAAGAGTTCGACAACCTTGCTTTCCGCACTTTTCTATCGCATCACGGCACAGTTTTTTGTCTCACATGCCCGTATACTTCCAGCAGAACGGTCGAGCCGAACGCGTCCTTCGCACCCTGAACGACTGCGTTCGCACGCTCCTGTTCCATGCTAATGTGTCGCCTCGTTTCTGGCCGGACGCACTCGCTACTGCTTCTCTTCTCCTTAACCTTCGCCCTTGCCGCCCACGGTGGAACTATGCACCTCATCATCTTCTCTTCGGTACACCCCCATCGTATGATGGCTTGCGTATTTTCGGGTGCCTTTGCTATCCTAGCATTGTCGATTCCGCTCCTCACAAATTCGCACCTCGTTTTGTCGCTTGCATCTTCATCGGCTACCCCTCCAACTTCAAGGGATATCGGTGCTACGATCCCGTCTCCCACCGTGTATTCACTTCCCGACACGTTTACTTTGATGAGTTTGTGTTTCCATTTCACCAGGTACCCCCGGTTGTTCCTCCCGCCACCGGTGACGCGGGCTCCTCGACGCCTCACCCAGGGCACTCGCGTGCCTCTCTTGGCCCGCCCCTGGCTTTGAGGCGCGCCTCCCGCATGCGGCGCCTCCTCCAGCCGCGGCGCTGGTGCCCCCGGCGCCCCCGACGTTGGCACCCCCAGCGCCCTCGGCCCCCTCGGCGCCCGCGGTCCCCCCGGCGCCTGTGGCCCCCTCGGTGCCCCCGGCACCTGTGGCCGGTCCGGTCACCCGCGCCCGTACGGGCGTTTTTCGCCCGAGCTCGCGCTACGCCTCGGATGATTACGTCCATGCGTCGTCCACCTCTCAACCGTCGCCGTTGTCGTCCTCCGTTCGAGCCGCTCTTCGTGACCTGCTCTGGATGGCTACGATGCAAGAGGAGTTCGACATCCTGTTGCGCAAACGGACGTGGCAGCTTGTTCCCCGTCCCCGGCACGCCAACATGATTACCGGGAAGTGGGTCTTTAAACACAAGCACCGTCCTGATGGTACCCTTGATCGCTACAAAGCGAGCTGGGTCGTTCGTGGCTTCCGACAGCGTGCTGGCATCGACTTCACCGACACCTTCACTCTAGTCGTCAAGCCCGGCACGATACGCATGGTTCTCCACCTTGCGGTTTCCCATGCTTGGCCGGTGCACCAGATGGGTGTCTCCAACGCCTTTCTCCATGGTCACCTCGAGGAGCAGGTCTTCTGCCAGCAGCCCATCGGGTTTGTTAACCTGGCGCTTCCCGGCCATGTGTGCCTGCTTTCGCGGTCCTTGTACGGACTCAAGCAGGCTCCGCGCGCTTGGTACCAGCGCATTGCGGCGTTTCTTCACCAGCTTGGGTTCCGTTCTACCCGCTCGGATGCCTCGCTCTTCGTCTATCATCAGGGCTCTGACACGGTCTACTTGCTGCTCTATGTCGACGACATCATCCTGACGGCATGTACGGCTGGTCTCCTCAGTCAGATCACGGCTCGTCTTCGCGCTGAGTTCGCCATGAAGGACTTGGGTCCTTTGCACTACTTCCTCGGTGTCGAGGTGGTGCGCCGTCCGGATGGCTTCTTCCTTCATCAGCGGAAGTACGCTCACGAGCTCCTGGAGCGCGCCGGCATGCTTAACTGCAAGCCCGCCGCTACGCATGTTGATACGAAGGCCAAGCTTTCTGCCACGGACGGTTCTCCTACTTCGGATGCTGCTTTCTATCGGTCTATCGTTTGTGCTCTCCAGTACCTCACGCTGACTCGACCGGAGATCCAGTATGCCGTGCAGCAGGTGTGTCTTCATATGCATGCTCCTCGAGACGTTCACTGAGCTGCCGCCAAGCGGATTCTCCGCTATATCTATGGCACTATGGATCTTGGCGTCACGCTTCACGCCTCCGCTGACACCGCCCTCACCGCCTACTTCGATGCAGACTGGGCGGGCTGCCCTGACACTCGTCGCTCCACTTCGGCCTATTGTGTCTACCTTGGACCCTCACTTATCTCGTGGTCGTCCAAGCGGCAGCCTATGGTCTCTCGTTCTAGTGCTGAGGCTGAGTATCGTGCGGTGGCCAACGCCGTTGCCGAGTGTTCGTGGCTTCGCCAGCTGCTTCAGGAGCTCTCTTGTCCTGTTGAGCGTGCCATGATGGTCTACTACGACAACGTCTCGGCGGTCTACCTCTCCGCCAACCCGATGCATCATCAACGAACCAAGCATATTGAGTTGGATATTCATTTTGTTCGGGAACAGGTGGCCCTTGGCCATATTCGTGTTTTACACGTCCCTACTTCCCAACAATTTGCTGATATCATGACCAAGGGCTTTCCTACGGCGTCATTTGAGGAGTTCTGCTCCAGTCTTTGACTCAGCC
>NC_041388.1:304969665-304980573 GCF_002162155.2 Triticum dicoccoides | reverse complement strand
AGTTGAGGTCCGTGGCCCACCTTTGTACATCATATATATACGTGCCTATGCACGAGAGCAATACATCGCGCAATTCCCACAACATACACCATCCACCCGTGCGCATTAACTATGGTCGGTGGGAGGTAGTTGGACAGGCGACACACGGGTCCGAGGCAAACGCCGAGACGCCAGAAATGAATTGAGCCAGACGAAAAACGGACACAACTTAAGGATGAAGTTGCATGTTGGGCCGGCTCGTCTGTCCGGCCCAAATGAACGTGACCGGACTATTTGGGTGTCTGTTGGAGTAGGCCTAACGACCACTCGCTTAGACGCGCCAATTATAAACAACAGGTGAGGTGAAAACGGGTCTTCTTGCCTAAGACCACCACAACACTGCAACCAAGGGCCTGCAGTTTAGCAGCACCGCTGATAGACTCGACACGTTAAGACTTTAAATCCAACGACACTAAAGATGTCGAAACCCTTTGACCCTCATGATAGTCGATAGAGATGACCAGGAAACTGAGCCAAAAGCTTTCTGGAAATCGAGCCTTACAATAATAACAGGTTTTTGCCTTTTGAAGCAGGATTGGACCATATCAGCAGCGTAAGTGAAGTTTTTGGTTATCCCTGTCCCCCCAATGAAACCCGTTTTATCATGATGTATGAGCTGAGATATGAAAGGCTGAGCCCTATTTAATAGCCATTTGGAAGCGATTTTAACGGCGCAATTCTGGAGAGAAACAATCTTCTTGGGTGCAAAACAGAATCAGGTGGATTGCACCAATCTTCTTGGGAAGCAAACAACAAAGGGCGATATTTTCAGAGCATTAGGGAAACAGAATCAGGAACTGTAAAAAAAAAACATAAATTAATTCTCCAGCTTTCTTAATCAGTTGCGGATGAATAATCTGAGCTTTCTGCTAAAAGAATGTATACTGCTTGGACAGATTTTTACAGGTTTCAACAAGATACAACATTATCAGGAAGAATGTTGCTCCTACATAATCTACATATATTATTTACCTATGAATGAGAAAGCAGTTCCCATTTAATTTCTTTACAAAAGTGTGAACCATTTGTCTTGGTTTTTGTGCAGATGTCCAAAATGAAGCCCGGCGATCACATCATCGTCTCGAATTTCTCGAGTTTCTTCACTCTTCGCATAGATGCAACCAATAATGCCAAGAAAATGCCTGCAAATTCAGTTGGGAGCAAGAATTGGACCAATCAAGAAAGGACATGTTTGAAAACATCAGTAGTTTATAAATTCAGGTTAGCTACAAATACAAGCAAAGATATGAAAGGTTTCATATAAGGTTGAAAGTTGCCGTATTATGGAGAATTTGTTGAGCGGATTTTTCAGGAAACAAGTAACAAATCCTACCTGCGCCGATGAAAGACCCATTTGCGACTATTTGGTTTCCTTGACTACCCATGACGACCCCAATATTCAAGAGAGTACCACCCATGGCTGTATACATGGTCGCCATCTGAAGTACGTTAGCTTTACGAGCAGCTCGTTCCGACTGCAAATGCCATCATGTAAGTTTCAGGTTGACTTCCGACCAAAGCAATTAATTTATGATGGCAGAAAAAGATGCTAGACAGAAGTGAAGTCATCAGCAGAGCCATACCTCAAGTACTCTGACTCTGAGTTTCAAATCACCCGACTCGAGTTGCCCCACAAAATCCTCGATCCGTTGGATTCTGTAGGGCATTGAGATCGTAGAATCACGGGCCTGTATATATGGACATAGCAGTCAATGGCATGCGCAACAACTAGAAGCGTAGAAACGAGAGTAAATGAGAAAATCATATCAATCACAGATTTAAGTCTTTACATCATTTGCTTGCTTTCTTATCTCCTGGACTAATTCAGGTCCAGCTCTTCGTCTCGTTTTCAAGTCTAGCAGTTCCTGGAGTTCAAATGGAATAAGGTTAGAATTCACAGATAGATGTTGAAAGGATAAAGAGTTTCTGCTGTTATGAGGAAAATGGAACAGAACTATGTTAGCAGAAATAACAAGTTGCACACGAGCATAGTATATTAACAAGATGATCTATCTTGGTAACAACTTCTATATGCTCTAGCAAAGTTGGAGTCCACTTCTGACCATTTAAGAGAGCAGAGAAAACATGCTTCCATTTTCTAAAAAAAAGGATAAAGAAAAGAAAACATAGTGGATGGAGGAGTAATGGTAGGATAGAGAATAATCCTAACCTGTGCATATGGTGCAGCAACTTTGACAAAGGAAAAATCAGGATCCAGTATGTACCCGATGCCTGTGAAACATGAATATACCAACACAATCATTGACCGACAAATAGTTAATCTAATAGATGGTAAATAGGTAAACTTTTTATGAAGTTAATCACATAGCTAATAATTTTAATATCAGTGTGAGTGTTTAGAGGCCTGCAGCAGGTCTCAAGATATATGCTTCATTTCACTCGGCCAAACGTTAAGTGCTGTGCAGTGGGCGCCTGGGCGGTAGAAATAGAAAAATCACTCAAGGAGTATACAAGTTCTGAATAAAAAATCCGAAATTGCTTGTCTTCATTGATTTTTTTACACATGTAAAATTGTGGCGAAAAAACATGTTCATTTGTGTTATGCACCAAAAAAATTATGTACAGTTACAGTCAGTTCTAGACAGTTGTTCCTTCTTTCTTTGTACAGGACGCAAATGGACACATTTTGGCTCAAATTTTGTAAGTTCACAATCCAGCCAACAATGTATATCCACAAAAGGCTTTGAATTTCTTATAATTTAATATGTGTCTTTTACTTTTTCATCAAATCACCTGGGTGCATGCACTGCACAAAGTCCACTTTCAAGTCTCGATCTCAACCACAGATGACATAACAAAACACGTCACCCCATTTGCAGCAAGTGCATAAAATTGATTTACTACAAATAACTAATGACCTTCGAATGATGAGAAGAGATTCTTCAAAGTGGAAATGAATATGTTTTGCAGCTTAGAGCCATTATATCCTTTTAACAACAGGTATAGATGCATTTTTCCTTTGTTATTGTTTATAATATACTGTTTGCAAATGAGGAACATTTTGCAAGATTATAACCAAGAACATACTGAGATATCTGTACCAAATCATCAAGACAATGCATTCATAAAAATGAAGAAGAAATCAGAAGTGATACTATCGAAAGAAATGGATCTGTAGATGGACGCGGAGTTTCTGCACCCGAGCTCAAATGAGCTCGGGTGAAAAGTAAAATCAAAACTAAATCAAAAAAAAATTAAAAAAATCCAAAAAAATTTTGGGAGAAACATTGACAAAAGTTCTAAGTGCTTGCAAAAATTCGCCATGAAATCACATTTCTAGAAGGCGTGGCAAAAAAAACAAAATCAGTACTCTGAAAAAGCTACTTTCAAAAGCATTTTGGAGCAATGAATTTGTTTTTTTTTGCCACGCTTTACAGGAATGTGATTTCATGATGAATTTTTGCAAGCACTTAGAACTTTTGTCAATGTTTCTCCCAAAAAAAATTTGGAATTTTTTGAAAAAAAAAATTCGAGTTTACTGTTCACCGAGCTCAAATGAGCTCGGGAGCAGAAAGGCACTTTCGATCTGTAGATATTGTAATGTTGTCAAGATATACGAGAATGGAGAACCTTCAAGAGTTGAGAATGCCCTTATGACGAACGTAAATGTGGAAGGAAAACGGAAAGGTTGATCTTGCGCAATTGCAAACAAGTCCTGGGAAGGTAAAACACAGGATTAACTTCAATATCTCAGTCTTTTTACATGCAAACTGATTCATGTAAAATTATAAGGTTAGGCAACCTCTCCAATTGCAGCTAGAGTCTGCTGTTGATCCGGTGACTGGCTCAGCAGATTGTCCAAGAAATATTGTACGGACCTTCTTACCTGTATAACAAAAAAGGGGGCAGAAAATAAATGTTGAATGAAATTTCTTCAATAACTTTTCTGCCTAGGAAATAACATGTCCTACAAACCGGCGAGAGGTCTCCTGTTGGCTGAAGAGCTTCCAGGTCAATTAAAGCTTTTATAACCTGTAAGATAGAGCTGACTGAGAAAAAGAGTATATGTACTGCCAAAAAAATGAGCATCTTAAATTACTCAATACCATGCAAGGAAAGATGCTAGGAAAATTCAGAAAACTATTATGTGTGCACCACTCATATGAGGATATGAAGATACCTTGTTTGCATCCTTCTCATACACGGCATAGAACAAGGAGAGTAATCTATCTCGAGTGAATGATTTGATTTCACCCATCATTCCAAAATCATAATATATTAGAGAGCCATCCTTGTCTATGGCAAGGTTTCCAGGATGAGGATCAGCATGGAAGAAACCGGTCTTCAGTATCTGTGTTTTACATGGAATAAAAATCTTAGTGCAAATAACTATCACATGCACTGATCCACTAAAAAAAGAAATAACTTGGTGTCAATATTGAGCATAAAACAGAATATACAAAATATATAACACAAAACTTTGGAGAATGAGTCAGTGAAGGTTGTGCATGCTTAAACATCAATTAAGACAACCAGGCAGCCAACTGCACCACTGTACAGGATCCAGGAATTTTATATCATCTAGCAATACCGCCACTTCTTTGAAATTATAAGGACTGCATGGTTCGATACTTACGAGTCAGCATGTGTGGTCGATATGTATTTCTTAAATTATTGCCAACAGCATCCTTTGAGATTTTTACTAGGCAAAATGTGGAATCATGGAGTAAAGGCAGCCAAAGAGTCCAGGCTTAAAAAAACGAGACTAGTACTGAAGCAGAGCCAGACCATCTAATTTTTGATACACAATGTAAAGTGTGCCATGTTTACCCAGGCCTCTCATTTAAGAAAACAAAAGTAATCTAATAAGATCATGCAAACTCTCTTGAAACCAGCCAGTTAATAGCCCAAACTGCATGGTTAATACTTCCCAGATAAAAATTCTTCAACTAAAAACAAGCCCAGTGTTAAAACATGATACCCGCAGGTTTTAGTCACATTTAACAGGCAACAAATAGGAAATTTACAAAGGCAATAGCCCAATAATGAATTATTAAACAAGTCTTCTATCAGTTTTCTTAGAAGAGTAGACATTGTGTTGTGAGAAGCGTTTTCTATAAATTATGTAAAAAATCACAAGCAACTAAACTGAGCTTTGTACAAACACAAAAAGTACACTAAGAAAACATTGACCTGAATTAGGTACGACTCTATTGAACGGGATGCAATCAGAGAACGACTATATCCCCGGCTGTCTAGCACCGCCAAGTTGTTTATCTTAATACCTGTATAAATGACAAAACAGATTAAAATAGAATATTTCATGGTAAAAAATGTTATAAAAACATATACTTCCGCATTACAACTGGAAAAAATTGGTCTGAGTTACAACTGAAAGGACAATCGTTCGCTAAAAACTGTGCTTGATCTTCGTTGTATTAAGTGAAAAGACAACAGAAATATGTAAAATCCTTTTGACAGCAAAAGTGGAACCAGAAGGTAGTCACATTAATTTGGCATGTAGAAATATATGTAATCATACATGGCTAGATATAATGGATTTATTGATGTACTTATTAGAATTCTCTCAGACGAGACAGAGGATTGAAGATCAATAATTGGCATAACCATATAATAAGTAACTGAAAGTGGATTAGTTTGTGTAAGCCTATTCTGCATGACAAGGTAATATGCATATATATTACTCCCTCCGATCCAAATTAATCGTCGCAGCTTTAGTAAAACTTTGTACTAAAGTTGTGACAATTAATTTGGATCCGAGGGAGTACTTCAAATCTATACAAGAAAATGAAACTGTATGGCATCATAACTGATTTCACTAAATAGTAACTAACATGTCTAACAAATCACTTTATAAATGGATAACCATTGTGAAAAATACAAACTCTCAAGAAAAAGTTAACTCGGATTACTTGAAATTACAAGAAATAATTAACGCGTACCAGGAGCATACTCCAGGGTTAACACCTTTTCAGTTGTGTAATCCCACATGATAAGCTACAGAAGCAGCATAATGGCAAGTCATTTTAAACTTTGAAGCAAGATTTCAGAAAGAAAAGAATAAGGGTTTTGTTTTAGTACTCCACTTTAACTAAAGTTTAGACATCTCTATGCTGATTGAATGCAAGTAAAATCATCAACTACAATTTAAAGGGGTACAACAAGCCACAGGCCACGTCCAAGAGTACAATCTGTCCTGACCAAACCTTTACTGCTTGGGCTACCCACTAGCAATCAACCCAAACATATCATAGGCTATTATATGCAACAGAAAGTCAGAAAACGTCCCTACTTTCTCTGCTATTGGCCTTCCTAGGAAGGCAAAACACAAGAGTGGGAAATGTATGAGGTGTGAAAACCAAATAAATTAATGCTACAGAAAGGATTTATGCTCCATACCGTGCCTCACAACATTCATATACAGAAACCACCGTACTGAACTAATCAATCAAAAGGCTATTTGGAATGCTGCAGATTTTCGTATCAATTATCACAAGCTGCATGCGGACCAGGATGAGACCAGGCAGGTGATTGCAAGAGGATGCCTGCTGGAGGCACAGAGACCAAGCAGACAGATTGGTCACTGTACATTAAACACTCAAAACATTCCCCACGGGGATGTTTGCCCGTTCTTAATTTGATTAAGTATTGTGAGTAGGGCTATACTCCCTCCGTCCGCGAATAAGTGTACATCTAGCTTTTGTTCTAAGTCAAAGTTCTAAAATTTTGACCAACTTTATAGAAAACAGTATTAACATATATGACATCAAATTGATATATTATCAAAGTGCATTTCAAAACAAATCTAGTGATACTAATTTGGTGCCATAAATGCTTTTACTTTTTTCTAGAAAGGTGATCAAAGTTTTAAAACTTTGACTTAAGACAAAAGCTAGATGTACACTTATTCGCGGATGGAGGGAGTATGATTTTGGGTATATTCAAAGTGGAGTACTGAAACAAAGCCCTAAAAAATTGCATTTGGGGTCCAAAAGACGTACTGGCACGCGAACCCATTTTATATTTCTGAAATCTCGACGAAATCTGTCTGCATTCTTTCCTTCATTGATGTAATCAATTTCTTCATACAAAATTCTGAAATCACAGAAATCAGGGTGGTCAACTTCTGTTTGTAAGTTCAATTTCAATACTAAAAACTAGAATAATTTGAGATCTCTGTCTCTGAACAGAGCTGACAATCACTACTCTTATTGCAATGTATTCTCTGTTTTCGTAATCAAAGATGTTCCATGTATGATATATTACCATCTCTTACAAGTTAGTGAATGTAACCGTTGTAAGGTACTACCTAGCCAAAAATAGGTAATATATGTAATAAATTACCTGAACCTTGCCAATCTGATATCATGTTTTCTTTGTCAACTTATCAGTTACTTACACAAATAAATGCCAAAATTGACATGATGAAATTGCACACTGGCATGACCAAGTCAACACTTATTGATTAGAAAAAATATTGAGGTCACAATATGAGATAAAATGGCAGACAAATAGTCATTCCACTAAAGCAACATAATTTCTCGCAAGAAACTGGGTACTGAACAGGGACTGGCATAGAATAAACACATTGTATCCATAGCTGAATAATGGATTATTACAAATAATGCATATGGATGGTCCAATACATTGATGCATACTTACTTGGAACATTCATCATAAATACCAATCCAGTCCCTTGAAGGACCTCCAAATTTTTCACTTCTCTGAAAATACTCGGCTACTAGCTTTAGATTCCCTAGAAGAAAGCAAAGATGACTAGAATTATTAAGAAATTTATAAAACATTTAACATACAACAGTTTGGGTAAATAATAAACAGGAAATAATTGTAACTTTTATAAACTTATGCAAGAAATGAGAGGAAAAACTTTAAAAAGAAGAAACACATAAGTTCTTAATTTCACCTATTTCTGTATGTATAAAAGATAAAATTACTATCAAATTCACTGGAAGTATGGAACTAATTAGAATAGTAACCGCTATATTTTCAAGAATAATAAACAAATCATCTCAACTTATATTAGTTTCGTTTGTTAAATAAGCAATAGTTTTTGATTTAAGAACACCAACAACATATATGTGAGTTATTTGTTCTGTTTGTTAAATAAGCAATAGTTCTCTACTTAAGAACACCAATAACACATGTCTCTTACTTAGGTCAATATCAAAAAGTTTTCTGAGCCCTGGTCGCTGAACTTTCACTGCAACTCTCTCTCCATTATGAAGCACCGCACGATGTACCTGAAAATTGATATCACGGGAATTTGTAAGTACAATTTGAAGAAACACAGCATAAAGATCATAAAGACTGACATTAGACAAATATGACCACTAATCTCAATGGTGTAGTATCATCAGTATGTCACAGTAGAAGACAAAGACATCAGATATAAACTGGCACAAATTATAGGCAAACATTTTACATATGAAAATAAGAACACTGTATATGGTAATTAAATAGTTTAACTAGCATGAAAGGAAAAATATGTATATTTTATATTCTTCTTAAATACTAATAATGATATAATATGACGCTGCCTGAATTGTCAATGAGTAGGGAAAATGTATATGCTGGATAATGTAGGAACTAAGCACCTGACCAAGACTAGCAGCAGCTATTGGACGGTCCTCAAATTCTTTGAACGCAACATCAACTGAGCACCCCATTTCCTTCTCTATGAAAGCCTTTGCCTTCTCAGGAGAAAATGCAGGTACTCTGTCCTGCAGAAAAGCAAAAGGTACATGGTGCATGTTTACTATTTTGTTGAAGAAGTACACCATGTAACAAACTACTACAAGCAGTAAACAGGAATAATCCTTTGCGAGAAAAAAATAATTCTAGTTTAACAGAAGAGAGGAGATAAAGAAAGGAAGCCTTCACCAAAATTTCCTAGACAAAGAATGAATACCTGCAATTTTGCAAGCTCGTCAACGAATTCTTTTGGGAACAAATCAGATCTTGTGGAGGATAGCTGTCCAAGCTTGATAAAAGTTGGGCCAAGCTGCAATACTTGTTCTCTTAACCATGATGCAGTGTTTCTCCTCCGGATTTTCTGCGAATTCAAAGGCGGTTCCAGTTAACATGTGCAGTAAAACAGGAATACACCCATTTCAGCAGTTAAAACTGATGTGGTTTTGCACCATTACTAAAGCAAAATTCTCATGTGCTAACAACAGACTTTAAGACCACCTTCACATTGGGGATTTCAAGGAAATGGCAGCTTACAATATTTTTCATTTCCTGACTTGACTGAACTTATAGAATTACTGGTTAAATTGCTTAGCCATTTCATTGTTAATGTACCTGATTTTCCTCTGAGAATCCACCTGGATAGGCCCATTTTGCATTGTCGAATAAAATACGTATTCGAAGAGAAAGCACGAAAGACCAGATATCTATACTCCTCTGCACAGAGTTGTAGTTAGCCTTTGCCCAACTGAATCCCTCATCAGATGGCAAAACCTTGAGCTCCTCTTCAAAGGGATCATCTCTAGCACTCATTTGCTTCTGGGTCTTAACTAGAGCAGACATGTTGCTGCCATTCACCAAACTGGTCCCGGTAACAACCGCCTTTGGAGAACCGTTAATGACTGCTCTGGTTGAACCGTTGACAACGCCATTTGTAGAACCATTGATGACCGCCTTGGTCGAGCCATTGACAGCTCCATTCAGAGAACCATTAACTGTATCTGTTCTTGCACGGCCACCGCCCTTGCTCCTCATCAATTCGGTTGTGGGAACCATCTTCCTCGACCGGCCATTGGTAGTATATTTCTCCGAATCCGTGGACCGGGCTTCTGCTCGGAACATTGAAGATCTCTTAACCAAGGAAGAGTCATTTCCATACCTTGGTAGCTTGGCATTCGATATAGACGCTGAAAAGCTAAGATCAGCCATCATCATCGCCATTGGACAATCAAAAAGGCCCTGTGTGTAGTACCTTGCCATTATTAGTATGAAACAAATATGGAACACAATGAAATGTCATTCTAACCACAAGTGCAAGGTAGAGACAATAACGAGAAGGCCCTAAATTATACAAGATCTTCCCAGTTTCCAACAAAATAAGTAATGGCCTGGCTCCACATGGTTACTACGTATCAGCTAAACACTTTCTTTCAGAAGGAATAACTACAGGTTGTCCCGAATGAGTTAGTCAAGAAATCATCAGAAACATATATCAGGGTAGAAAAGAACCATATCGTCAATTAAGGCAAAATCATGAATTTTGTCCAACAAGACTGCCTGAGCATCTACCGGAAAGAGATGCAGCAAACATGCAGAATCCCAAAAACTACACCTTCGGTAAATCAGTTTCACCCAAGGCGCTGCGAGCCGGCGGAATCAAGCATCAGATTCCGGAAGAAACGAAAAAGGATTCGGCGGAACAGAGGGGCGAAATGAGTGGATGCGGGGGAGTGGGAGTTTGGCAAGCAAGGGGTACCTCACGTGGGCTTTTGATTTCTCGGGGCGTGGAGAAGAGAGAGGAGGGGAGGCCGGTGACTTCTCTGATTCGCAACTGCAGCTTCGGCTCAGCTGGCTTGGCTTGCCTGGGAAGAGGACACCACTCCGCCACGAAGTGGAGAGGAAAATGAGGCGCACGAGGAGGGACGATTTTAATACACTATATATATTATCTTTAACACTGTTATATGCAACGTGTACATCAAACCTCCCATAAAACGTCCGCACCGCTATTATCCATCATATCTTAAATATCCATGAGCGCGTCTTAACGTTCAAAATCCTACAAACTGATATCAAACCAGCGGAAAATTTGTGGGCGTAACTCGTGCTACGTAAGCCTCCGACTGAGAATTTGGATTTTTTGTTTGCCTCACTTTACTTCTAACTTTGATCATTTCC
>NC_041388.1:304837083-304969475 GCF_002162155.2 Triticum dicoccoides | reverse complement strand
GACCCACCAGATTACGGGTGGAGCCGAGGCCACTCGCCGTTGAGACAACCCTGGGGCGAATTATCAAACCCCATGTAAAATGGGGCAAATGATCCAAATGCTCGCCTCCGTCTACACAGCCCCACCCATATCCCTCCTCGCACCTTCCACTCTAGATGTCCATCCGCTCTTGGCGCTCATTCTTGTCCGTCCAGAGCAGATGTGACCAACCACTGCCGCACGCTAGCTGAACGGGCGTGACATTCAATCGGCACAGTAGTCCAGAAACTCACACTGGTCCGCCGCTCACGGCGTCTCCGCTTGCTCTACAAGCCACGTTAATGCCGGTTCAGAAAGAAGTGAACGGACAAACCGATGGGACGACTTCCTACCGTATTCAAACTATCGTTGGTCGTCCATCTACCTGCCCGGTATTCAACCTGCGCGGCAGACGAGAAACCCACTCCAGACGCCCACATTCAAACCGCCTTCGGTCTGCCCGGCGCCCGCTATTTAAGGATGGTCGTCCGCGGCACAAACTGCACCTCCTCCGAGCCCCATCTCCCCTAGTTTGCCCGCCGGCGCACCACCGCTTCTCGTCCACCTTCTTCCGGGACCGTCGACACAATGCTCGGTACCATCCGTGGGTGGTCAAAGAAGCTCTTACCGCTGCACCGACACGAGATCGCGGACCTTGTGCACTGTTGGCAGGCCCGGCGTGTGCGCCACATAAACGCGGGCCTTCATGCGAGCTCACTAGAGGAAAGCTCGGACGACAAGGACCGAATGATGGAGGAGGCATCTGATGAGGACCAGGCGCTCACGCCGGTCATGCGGGTTCACCATGTCGCAAGCGCATGTGCGCTTACGGCAACATCCTGGTGGTGGTAGAGCAGGAGGAACAGGCGGCACCGCTGATCTCCGCATTTCGGATGATGCAGGAGGAGCGGCGATACAACCTGCAGCTCCTCGAGAAGCACTAGCTCACGAAGGCCAGATAACCGACGATTAGGCAAACGAGGAGGCCTCTCGACAATGGCCGTGGAGAGTCCGAGGCACTGTGGATGAGCAGCGGCGTTGTACAAGTCCATGCGCAACGCCTACGTTATCCGCTACGAGAGCAGTGGTGGAGCCAGAAAAAAATGTATCACTAAGGCCAAGTGCTGTTAAAACTGATTAGGGAAGGGCAAACCATTGAAAAACTATTTTTTAGCAGCAAATAATCACTATTTATCCACTCTATGCACTAAACCCCAGATGTTAGTGGGGGAGGGGGGGAGATCCCCTGCTGGTCCCCCTGTCTCCGTCACTGTGTGAGAGGTGGCGACTTCGCGTCAACGAGGTTGAGCCCGAGCACCTGGTTGAGGAGATCGCGTCCAGGGCGGATGTGGAGGCGTCACAAGTGGTGGCGGGCGAGGGACACTGTCAATGTCAGCAGCTCCACGTTGTTTGCACCGGGTTGTAACGACCACAAGGCCGGACTGTCCGCGTTGATCATTAACCTCACCTCCACTGACGACGTTCCCGGTCAGGTGGTGGACTCCGATGAGGAATAAGACGTGGGAGACAGACGTTCCCACGTCCGACGAAGAGCATGGCATTGAACACGGGGACGTGCCTACGGCCGGCCAAGAGTAAACCAAGCTAAAAATTACTTTTGCTATGTAAAAGAAATCCTAATATACCCTGCAAAAAAATCCTAATATAAATAATATCGTGTTCGTTTTTATTTGGTGCATGCGGTTGGATGACCAGCTCCCTTATCGATGTCCACGTACACAGGCTCGAGCCCAGGGGTGTGCGGCGGCACAGGGCCTCCAGGTGGCAGGGACCCCAAATTAGAAGCACATCAGCAGCTAGGCCTAGTTGAACCAGCAGGCCGAAAGGCCCTGATAGCGTCGCACGCGTATGTCGCTAATCCATGGCCTATGAGAATACCCATAGTTCGCACTAACCCTAACGACGCCGCAGCTGGTCGACAGATGCAACCCGACGACGCAACAGAGGAATGGCGGCCGCCGGCATCGGCAGCGCCCGCAACGCTGGCAGCAACAACCAGCAGGTAAACAGGGCAGACACATGGTTGTATTCCGGCGATGCGCTAAATCCACTTAATCAAATTAACTAATCAACATTACTGCATCTCAGAACATGTGCTATCTCGCTTTTTGTTACTTTCCCTCTTCTGCTGGATGAAGTGAGATGGACTAAAGGAGAGACGAGGGACAGTTTGACCAGGTCAAGTTTGACGTCCGTGAGTTCATCGGTCCCAGTTTTTTACAAATGGTTTGCTGGTAACTGTTGGATGTATATCTCTTTAGTCTTGTTTTCCCATCATTTATATTTTTTTATATTAATTGGTGTAGAAGTCATGTGTTTCAAGATCCAAGTTATGTCCTCGAAAAATCTATCTAAAATATATGAATATGGTAACAAGAAATATAAGATATTTTAGAAAAAATTAGAGGATTTAATTCAACATCATAAAGGACTTATCGGTAACTTGAATATACAGTAGTTTTATTTTTATAAGAAAGTAGGCCTTAGTTTAGTGTTTGGCACAGGGCCCTAAATTTTGCCGGCCTGCACGTACATGTCGACGAACATTTGCTATGTTTGTTTTGGTGATCCACGTTGGAGTTGACTTTTCTACCGCTGTCGGCTCACACCTTCTTTGGATAAAACCCTGTGCTGATTATCACACCAAGTATTTCGAAGAAGTAAAATGCGCTTAAGTTTCCAGAGCACTCTCAGTTTTTCATACGCTTTCTCTGCCCTGCAAGACGGTTAGCTTGGAAGGTAGCAGGGCTAGGCTAGCCAAGTGGAGGACGACACAGCACAAATGTCCCAGAGGAGACGACGCGCGGAACTGCGGAACTGCCGTCGTGCGCAAGACGACGCGCGGGCGGCCAGCGAGCGGCTGTGCGCCTTCCCTTCCCGCCGCCACGGTGTGGAGCCAGCGGCACCGCGTCCGGTTCCGTGGATGTCGCAGGTAGTCTCGCCCTATTTCGTTTGTGAGCTCTCAAATACGCCGATCCATTTCGTCCTTCGTTTGAATACATGAATATGCCTCTGTACAGTAATGCCTAACTGAACATCAGCAACCATACCGTGTGTTGCGCGGAATGAGCATTCGGAAGGAGCGTAATAATCAATAAAATCATTAGGTTCTGTAAAACAGCCCTAGTTAACTCGCCTTGGAATATCTCTCAAAGACTGAGTTAGCTATAGAAGAATTAAAAATTGCTGTCAGGATAGCATCTAAAAGACTAACTCGCCTTGGAATATCTCTCAAAGATTATTATTTTTTAAACGAGGCAAAAGATTTGCCATTTTCATTAATTAAGAAGAAGAGAATTGCTCGGTTAATTGGTGGAAAACCGGGCTAAAACTGATACAACTCAACCCACATGACATGGGCATCATCGGCCAACCTGGCCACCGACATGGGACACAAAGCTGTAAAGAAGAAAGGCATTCGCCGAGGAGTCGCAAGCGTCATCGTCATCACCGATTGCCTCAAACGAGCGACTCCGACTTCACCATAGAGCTCCAACCTCGAAGCCAACCCGTAAACAGCTGCATAGAAGCCACGACGGCACATGCCACCGGATGGCCACACGCGCAAGCAACCGACAGCTCTGACTTTGACGACGAGCCTCACCAGGGAAATATGCAGGACTTGCGCCGACCGTGTCCTAAAAGCACCTCGGACACGCCGGGAAGAACCGACTACCAAGTCCACGCCGCGACCCGAGCTCCTCTCGACGCCATCATCGTTGCCAAACAGGAACCAGCGCCCCGCCTCAGCAATCCACACGGCGAAGATGCCACCATCCACCAGTCTCCCAGTCACAGCCGGCTTCGAGACGATGCCCCCAAGGAGGAGAAAGACGCGATTTTGGTGATGAACCATCTCAATCTCAAGGAAATTTGCATTTTCTCTACGCGCATGCAACGCTGGCTGGAAAATTCAGCTTGATTTTTTAATAGACTGCAATATTTGTGAACTTAAAACGAGAACTACACACTCTTCTGTAAGCACAGTTTTTGGTATTCCCTTCATTGACCTAAAGATCTCCCCTTTTTTGGTATCTGCACAGCCAAGAATAATTTTTGGCTAACCATTTTATTGCTTTGCTTTGATCATGGGAAGGATGAGAATGGAGGAAGGATGAGACTCGGGTCCGGGATTTATGGTCGGTTCCGTTGTGGCGTCGTTCGATCATCTTGGCTTGACCTTCTGCTGAGGACAACGACGATGGCACCGTGGACCACCACTTCGCCGGCATTGCCGCTTGTTGCGGCTGTGGCTGGTCGCATTCGCCGGCACTACTGCGCCAGCACTACCGCCTGCTGCTGCTCGCGTTCGCCGGCACTACTGCGCCAGCACTACCGCCTGCTGCTGCTGCTCGCGTTCGTCGGCACCACACCTGCTATGGTTGTTGCTCCCCTCGTCCTCGGTGGCCCCACCGGAACACGGGAGGAGGTGAGGCGAGGTGTCGGCCTCCATCATCCCACGGCGGTGCCGGCGCTTGTTGCCGGTCTGCCTCTCTCGCTCCAGATCGGGAACCTGGGAGGAAACGAGGAGATGAGGAGAGGTGGCGGCCGAGAGGGGATGCACCGCAGCGGATGTGGCCGCTACCGAGAGGGCACGCGGGAGGTGGAGATGAGCAGCGGGGTGGAGGAGGCCTTGATGACGGCAAGCGATTGGGTGGGAAGAGGAAACGAGAAGCTAGAGGAGAAAGCCGCGTCGCCTTTTTCTTGTACTACTCGTCCGTCTAAGGTTGTATACTTTTCTCACGCACAACTAAAGAAAAACCATCCTGTTCTCTTGACCCCACACATAGCGAGCCCCATTTGTCATCCACCTGTGAAGCAGCTAAGAATGTGGAAGAAAACCAACGGTGAACCAGCTGCAAGCAGCCAAAACGCAGCAACAGTAAATAGATCGTTCGATCCAACGAGCGCAGCACACCCGGTTGCTCCAGAAATGACGGATAGCCTAGCATCCTTTATAGGTTGCATAGCGCCCGCAAGTACAGGGGCACACATCTGCACTCAATCAACATACTAAAAAATATGCCACGTATACACAAAGTAGATTATGTCAGCGCCATGCAAACCTATCCTGATATTTCAAAAATGTATTACTTTCAAGCTCACCGGTCAAATCAAAATCCGCCTTCATTATCTGGAAATGAGTTCTTCAAAATTAGATCCCATATAGGCATGTTTCAATAAATATTTTCAAAACACAATTTTACACTAGAAAAGCAAGTTTATGGTACGAACTTGCTTTTTGTAGCACATACCAATAAGTTGCTTTTTTTTAGGTAAAACTAAATCCTAATGATGCTATATTTTTGTGTGTATATATATGTTTCTCATCACACGGCCTTCAAAGTTAGAATCAAAGTGGACATATTTCAATTGATATATATGAAAAAGCAAGTTCCACAATTAAAAATGTTATTATAGTACTTTAAAACTTCAGCCGTGTATCTTTCAAAACACAAATTAGCGTGGCCAAAGGTAACATATAAGCAAAATATTGCTTGAATGATATGCAAGCAACAATTTTTCAGGAATATGTTTTTCTCCGTCAAATAATGTAAAACAAATCATTGGCTTTTGTTGTGATAGAAAACCGATCTGTGCTAGAAAAGCACATTGCTACCATAAAGTTGATTTTCAAAAATAACATGCCCATACGAGAACTAGTTTCAAAGAAGTCCACATAGTGAAAGCAGATTATTTTTTCGCTGGTTGGTTTGAAAGTACTCCCTCCACTTTGAACTAAAACCATGTTAGGTATTCCCTAATGGAGGTAGTAATACATTTTAAAATTTCAAAATAGGCATGACGTTGACTTCATCCATTTGGCTCCATATGATTTGCCACTGATTTTGACATGTGGCTCATGTACTCAAAAGTGCCCTGAGTATTAACCGGTGGCACCGTCTTTCAGGAAAACATGATTCAACACCACATTACAACAATAATGCCAGAATTCAAATGTATTGCCACTACAGTAGCCTGTTATTTTACTTATGCCAGATACAGTAGTAGAATATATTCAGTTAAGTACACTTTCTGTGTCGAACCGACTGGCAGAGTCAAATTGTTTCTTTGCATCAGGAAACTAAGCTGCCAAACTTTTCAAAGCTATCTCATAGACATTTTCAGAGAGTCCATTGGCTGAGATGATCATCTCCAGCTGGGCCTGTAGAAGAAAGTAGCGTTTAGAGTACCTGTTTATGCAATACAAGCAACCCATTGCGATTTAAATGCAGAGAGTTAGGACTTTTAGACAGACCTTAGCAAGAGCTTGTCTGGTCTCATCATATCTCCTCCATCGAGAGAACGCTGAAACCATGCGGGATGCCACCTACATTGTTTAATGTAACAAATGTAATCAAAACCAGTTGAAACACAAAATGGAAGCAAGGTGTTTATTCATTTAGCAATTACAGTTAAGGAAACCTGAGGATTTATTTTGTCGAGCTGTAAGACAACTTCACCCAAGAACTTGTAGCCAGAACCATCTTTCGCATGAAAACTCACAGGTGACCCACAAAATCCTCCAATTAAAGAGTATACCTAAGCCAGAAGCAAATCTTCAAAACTCTAGACCAATTTAAATGCCAAAAACGTCCAGCTAACACCATGTACCTTGTTCGGATTCCGCATGTCAAAAGCAGGATGAGCCAGTAACTTTTGAACATTGGCTACATTTCCAGGAATGTCCGAGGTAGCTTGAAGAGCAAACCACTTGCTTACAACCTATTGGAACACAAGCAAGTATAAGCTCCCATGTAACAGAAATTACTCTTCACTTAGGTGGTACAATAAAATAATTTTGCAAGAATTAATTATGTACATGCAGTAACTATCTTACCAAATAATCTTGCTGCCATTTGTTATAGAAGTCCAAAAGGGCATCCTCACGGACTTGACCTGGATTTTGAGACAATGCTGCTAATGCAGCAAACTGCTCGGTCATGTTAGTAGCAGACTTGTATTCATTTAATGCAAGTTCAGTGACATCTGGCTCATTCAGGGATGCAAGATAAGCTGCAAACATCACCCAGGAATATATTAAGATACGCTGCCTGAAACCTTCCCATTTTGGAGCAGAACTTACAAAAATAAGAACATACCAAGACATGTATTTTTCAACGCACGGCGAGCCACGCTATCATGGTTAAATGCATAAGCTTCAGAGCTTCTGTTGCTTGTTACCTATGACGAACAAATAATGAGGGAATGAGGACAGAATTGCAACAGCCTACTGGCTAGTAACAAAAACAAGATTAAAACCACTTCACTGGTTTGTTATCAAATGCCCAAATAATGACCCCCCACTCATAGTGATTTACTGAATAGTATAGTCTAGATCTTCACTCAATATTGCCTAAAAACCAGTTACTAAAATAGAGCACATTGCCACAAATTTCAGACAACTTTAAAATGTTGCCTGATGTCACTTACAGCTGCGAGAAGATCGTCCTTGAGTTGAAAGGCGAGTTCTTTCTTAATAAAGGTCCGGACAGCATGAACTGCATCGGGATCTGCAATTGACATCATATCCATAATCTCACCTTGACCAGGCAGAGTTATTGCTTTTGCAATGAATTCCTGTAGGAACTCAGATTAGCCCTTTATAACTATAAATTTTGCAGTCATAAATCACAACTGAGGCAGAACAATAATTACTTTATCCAAGCTTGTGCTTCGCAGGATTGCTCTAAGTCCATCAACAAATTTTGTATTTAGGGCCAGTGTTTTCTGTTGTTGGAAGTCAGCCACAAGACTGAACATCAATTTGCGTGCCAATATTTGACCTGCTTCCCATCTATGGAATACAAGAATTGTTATATTCAACTCTGCATTGTTATATTCAACTCCACATTGAAATATTTAACAAGTAAACAAGAAGAAACCTGTTAAATTCATCTGAATCATTGGCAAGTAAGAAATATAAGTCACTCTCAGTCAGATCAGAATCAAGACGGATGGGAGCACTGTATCCCCTCAACAAGGAAGGAACTGGTCTCTCAGGCACATTATTGAATATAAACTCTTCCTCCTTCTGAAAGATCAAAGCATATCTCATTCAGCGACTTTAAAAATCAGACAAGAATGTGAATAAACAATTGAATATCTATTGCACATATAGAGAAGGCTGATAAGCTGATGAAAGATAAATTACTTGATTTTTGTTCAAATCTGAATTCCTACAGACATTAAGATCCAGCAAAAATGACTTTCGAATGCACAGAAGACTAATGCAGAAGATACAAGACTGAATGAAGAATGGAGAATACTGCAGCTGAACTGCACGGGATGCTACTATAGATGGTAGTTACAAGCACAGACCAAGTTACAGCTTTGCTTGTTCAAAAAGAAAAAAGGCTTGCCATTGGCGTTTAAGAGAACCTTTTTGCAGGAAGACTAATAATTGTGTACCTTCTTAAACTGAAGCACTGTGGTGAAGATTGGATGACCATCATTAGAGAGTGTTTGGACCCTTCCGTCACTGTAGATGGAAGTCAGGGGCATATCTTTTCCGGTCGAATCAACAAGTCCAACAGCAACAGGTATGAACATTGGCTCTTTCATCGGTTGGCCAGGGGTAGGGGGCACTTCTTGACTAAAAGATTAAAAAAAGGAAGATGAATTTAGCAACCCTCCCAAAAATAAGCTACAAAGAGCTGAATAACAGGGCACACAAAATTACTGTTCTGTTAGAATTGACGGAAGGAAAACGGAAATAGAGTAAAATGGAAGAATAATCTCAACGTAGATTATTTTATCAAGTTTGGTAGAGGTAGATAAGAAATGGAGAATGTGAAAGCTTACCTTAATTTCAAAGAGAATGCCTGGGAACCTTCATCATATGATGAAGTTACCTTTACAGTAGGTGTACCTGCTTGAGAGTACCTATTGGATGGATCTTTCGAAATCAGATCGTGCATGCAACAGGTAAAATGATTGACATGTATTACCATTGTAAAAAGTTCGGCAAGTGTGCATTATTTGCATCACACATGGCTGCGTAAAAGTCTTCACAAGTCACGGCTTGTCCATCATGCCTTTGGAAGTAAAGATCCATGCCCTGCAACAGAAGACGATCTGGTAAATAAGCCGCATGAATATATAACAAATATTCAACAGCTGAAGAGGAGAGACACCCCATGGCATGCATAATATGTAGCAGATTCACATCACAGATATGTCCTGCATATTAGGTGCCTCCTTTTTGGCCAAAATAGAAGAGTAGGAAATAATTGAGTGCCCACTGATTTTTCATAATTAAGAAACAGTACAATTGTGTAAAAGAAGGACATGATCAAAACACAGTTACCACACTTGACTTTTACCTTTCGAAACCCTGAAGCTCCAAACATTGTCTTGTACATCCTGACGACTTCAGCACCCTACAAGAAGTGCATATCCATTTGTTACATCCTACGGTTATTGTCTAAGTCACATGAGATGACAAGCTAAACCCAATACCTTTTCGTAAACCTGTGCGGAGATTCCATAACCATCAGATGATGAGGTAAAAAGCAGCAAAAGAGAATGTCAGAAGATTTCCATTGCAAAACTTAGCTAATACAAAACAGAACAGGGAAAAAGCATACCGTGACTGACCATGTCATCCACATTCAAGGTCACCAAAGAATGTTCATCAGAAAAGTTTCAGGGTTTTATCAGGGATTGGAAGTAATTAGTTAACATTGTTGTACACCCTATTAAGTGCATAATATTTCAGAAAAAGCAACTGACCGGTATAGAAGTTGTCCATCTGGAAATCAAATTCAAAAAAATAATTATACCACAGATATTTATGGTACTTGTACGTTTAGCAGTAATTAAAATCAAACAACTGAGACTTAAGTATGATTACCTTGATATATGAAAGGGGGCGAATAGGATGTGCCATAGGCCCAGCATCCTGGATATCAAGGAATAAGCAATGATTAAAGAGCAGAAGAAACCTTGTGGCTGGAAGTTCATTGCAGGATCTACATCAGACTAATGAGAAATGTAGTAACACAGAATGCACATGTAAAGAACCTGAGGGAATTGATAGGATCTAAGTTTAGAGACATCAGCTATGCGCTTTACTGTGCGACAGCCAAGATCTGATGAGAATTCCTGCACAACATCCTTAATTAGTTTAGAAAAAATAAAAGCAAATTTACATTACATAACATTATGATCTACTGCATGAATACCTGATCCCTGAAGACAGTTAGTCCTTCTTTCAATGTTAGTTGGAACCAATCACGGCAAGTCACTCTGCAATTAGATAGGCACAAAGAGATTATTTCCAGTCTAGACTAATCATGCATATGGCCGCATCAGGAAAAAACATAGTTGCTTCAATATGCTTTCCCTTGCAAGGTTCAAAATGTTTCAAAGTGGAATAGCTGAAAACCCTAGTAAAGATGCGATCAGCAACAGGCCAACCAGACCCTTTATCTTCTAAGAAAGCAAAAACAATAAAAGATACATCCAGTATGGTGTGTTGTTGAGATAACTACCTATTCCCAGTCCAGTTGTGGAAATACTGCAGAAATACATGCAGCCAAGATCAGAAGTATAACCAAATTCAATAAAAATATCAAAATTATGTGGCCATAACAAATACATA
Source organism: Triticum dicoccoides (assembly GCF_002162155.2). Taxonomy (NCBI): domain Eukaryota; kingdom Viridiplantae; phylum Streptophyta; class Magnoliopsida; order Poales; family Poaceae; genus Triticum; species Triticum dicoccoides. The sequence continues at coordinate 304,958,830 of NC_041388.1, read as the reverse complement.
TTGGAAAAGAAAAACTGAAACTTCTATGTGATATACCTCATGTCCAATGACACCCAAAATTGCAGCATAATCACCATCAGTGGCAGCTTCTGGTGATGCTAGCACAAGTCTAGATTGAAATACCTGTTCGTTGATAAACAGAACATCATCAAATTTTTGTCTGCAAATATATTTTCTAAGCAGAGGCAAATTCTTACGTTCAAGCTCTTGTTTTCCATTGCTCCCCTGCGAATAATACAAAGTTGTTTTATCAGGGCAAGGCAATGCCATTAAAAAAAATCATAATACCACCATTTTTGGGCAGAGTGCCGATGCAAATAGGAAACAAACTTACATATTGAAATCAGGAACAACAACAATGTTGAACAAATCAAGATCATATTCAAGACCAAAAACCTGGAACAACACAGAGGTGGAATTAGATTAATTATCTGATTAGTAATTATGTCATTATTCTGCTAAATAATTGTAGCAAAATAACCAAGACAAATCAGTCTAGTAGACCAACCTCCTCATCCCATTTCATAGCTTCTTTAAGAGAATACATAGCATGTGATGTTTTTGGCAAATCTTGAGCAGGAGTCCAAATTCGAAGTGTAACTTTGCGGCCAGAACATGTAACAAATGAGTCCTCCCGGCACTCCAACTGACCAGCAACTAGCGCAAACAAGTAGCATGGTTTCTTGAATGGGTCCTCCCATAGTGCGTAATGCTTTCCACCCTATAGTTCAAAAAAAAGCATGTGGTTGAGCACATCGGTGTGGTCGCTCTGACAATTGCACATGAAAGCAGTGTACCTCAAGATCACCCTGTTCGATAAGATTGCCGTTAGACAACAACACCGGATACAGAGTTTTATCACCTTCAATACGACAAGTATATTTTGCCATCACGTCCGGGCGATCCTGTGATAGCATTTAATATTTGCAAATGTAAGTCATCTCATCACCAGAAAAAAAAAGGTAAAACATAATCTTTGATGGACAGAAAAACGAGATTGATTAGTTTCATGCATATGCATACTCCTACAACAGAGAAAATCATCACGGTTATCTATTGAGCATAATTTCCAAAATGGCAAACCTACCTGAAAGTAGGTAATTTTCCGGAATCCTTCTGCTTCACATTGGGTGCAAAAATTACCAGTCGACCTGTACAGACCCTGTAAGCTTATAACAAATCAGAACAGAATACAAGAGATCTTAATTCCAAGAAGTAATAAAGTTTGTGCCCCTCCCAGTGGTTTGTACCTCCAAAGATGTGTTGAGCTGAGGATAAATCTCCGTAACAATTTCCATGTTGAATACACCAGCAGGTGGTGTCAAAATCGTCAGATGGCGTGGATCAACTGTATACTTGTCACTCTAGTGTTCAGAGTATACACAAGTCAGATAATTAGCACACTTACATTACATCCAAAAGATGCAGGAACTTCTGCATGAATACACTTATGAACCACACTGGGCTTCAAATAATTAGACACACAGATATTGGGATAAAAACAGATGTTTGCTACTACTCAGTGTGGAGTCGCAATTACAGGTGTACATGTAATACCTAGGTGGAAAGTATAGCCTGAAGAATGCAGTATGAATGCCCAGTGGGACTGCTTATTCTCTTGGCCACTGATAAAATCTACTACAGCTAATAGATGGGCTTCTTTCTCTGTCTGTCATGTACATGCATGTGCTTTGTCCAACTACTTCTGTTCCAAATAAGAACATTGCGTGTAAACTGCGTCTAATATTTAACCGTGAACAAAGGTTTCGACCACCCTAGAATAATTTCACCTTATTCCCAACTTATTTCTCAAAATCATGAACTTATGTGGATCATGTGAGCACATGCACACGCGACATCATGCTACATGGCAAAAGTAGATCACATGAAGTACCTTCAGCTCTGTGCCATTGATTTTGATTGATAACAGCTTCAGATCACATCCATGAAGAGCGAGTGGAGATGAGGTGCCTGCTACAAAGAGTTTGTGATGAGGTCCAGAACCTCATTTTGTATGTCTCAAACTGAGAAAAATAATAGATGAACAAACAAATATACAAGAAAGTCCTGAAGCATCTAACTAGAAAACTAATGACATGTTTCAAAAGGTACAACACTGCTATGATTCTCTAACTAAAGTACAGCTCCCAGGATGAATCTTCACCTTCATTGCCTGGAGATACAGCTATTTTAGAAGTAACCATGGTCTTTTCATCACCAAGTTGAAATTCTAAATCCACCTGCAGAATAATTTTGTAACAGTAAGAAGTTAGAAGTACTGTACAGATAGAAAATAGCAAAATCTATGGCTAATTTACAGGGGAAGTATAATTTTGACTTGAATTTATTTTATCATGCAGCCAGCACACAACTCCGCTTATGTTGTCTCAACATAGCTGGTCCCAAGCCCGGGTAAAGGAGGAGGGTTGTGATAGGCTTGGAGAGACAACGTGAAAACTCAGCCACTCTTATGGTGATGAAACCTAGAAGATTTTTGTTGGGGCGTAACCCTTTCAGCGACGCGCCACATCGACACCCCGTTGTACTGGAAAATGAGAAAGGGTCTTCGCATTTGACTCGACGAGTGTGAAGGGTAAGGAAGCTAGCCGAGCCTAGGAGGATCTGCTTAGGTAGCTGGAACATAGGATCCCTGACAGGTAGGTTTCAGGAGCTAGTTGATACAGCTGGGAGGTGTGGATATTCTTTGCGTCCAAGAAACCAAATGGAGGGGACAAAAGGCAAAGGAGGTGGAGGATTCCAGCTTCAAGTAGTGGTACAAGGGGACGGCTGCAAACAGAAATGGAGTAGGCGTCTCACTCAACAAGAGCCTCAAGTATGGAGTGGTAGACGTCAAAAGACATGGGGGGCGGATTATCCTGGTCAAGCTGGTAGTTGGGGACTTAGGCTCCATTTGGAAGCTCTCTAGAAGATGGCTTCCTAAACTTGCTCCGAGAAGCCAGCCGAACACTCTGCTCCGAGGAGCCGGCTCCGTGTAGACAGAGAATACGTAGTGCAATTTTGACAGAGATGAGGAGCAGCGCCAGACCAGCTTCGCGAAATAGAGAAGCGGGAGTTGGTCAAAATTACATGGGAATGCCCTTCCAAAGTGAACCTTGCGTACCATTTCGATCGCTTCAAGCTGGCCCTCGACACATGGAAGGCAGGAGTTGATTGAAATTACATTCCACTACCCTTCCAAAGTGAGCCTCACGTACCGTTTCGGTCGCTAGAACCTGCTTCCTCCACCGAACTGGGCCAATATGACTGGCCCAAACCACGGCCGAACAGGCTTTAGCCTGATTTCCTAGGCTACCAGTCCATGCGTACGTGAGGAATTGAGCACGTACAGCCGAACGAGTCGATGCTCCACCGAGAAGCTAGAAGCCAGCTAGAAGCAGGGAAGCCAGCTATTTCAGGAAGCCGGTGGAGATCCAAACAGGGCCTTAGTTCTCAATGTTATCAGCGCGCATGCCTCGCAAGTAGGCCACAATGAGAACACCAAGAGGGAGTTCTGGTTAAGAGTGTACCGATTAGCGAGAAGCTCTTCATAGGAGACCTCAATGGCCACGTGGATACATCTAACACAGGTTTTGAAGGGGTGCATAGAGGCTTTGGTTATGGCATTAGGAATCAAGGAGAAGAAGATGTCTTAAGCTTTGCTCTAGTCTACGACATGATCATAGCTAACACCCCTCTTTCAAAAGAGAGAATCACATTAGTGACTTTTAGTAGTGGCCAGCACTCTAGCTAGATTGATTTCATCCTCTCAAGAAGAGATGACAGGCGTGCGTGTCTAGATTGTAGGGTGATACTTGGAGAGAGTGTTGTCCCTCAGCATAAGCTGGTGGTGGCTGACTTCCGCTTTCGGATTCATGTCCAGCGGGATAAGCGTGCCAAAGTCGCTAGAACGAAGTGGTGGAAGCTCAAGGGGGAGGGAGCTCAGGCATTCAAGGAGAGGGTCATTAAGGAGGGCCCTTTGGAGGAAGGAGGCGATGCAAACAATATGTGGATGAAGATGGTGACTTGCATTCGTAAGGTGGCCTCAGAGGAGTTTGGAGTGTCCACGGTCATTAAAAGAGAAGCTAAAGATACCTGGTAGTGGAATGATGATGTCCAGAAGGCTATTAAGGAGAAGAAAGATTGTTTTAGACGCCTCTACCTAGATAAGAGTGCAGACAACTTAGCAAAGTACAAGATGGCAAAGAAGGCCGCAAAGCGAGCTGTGAGTGAAGCAAGGGGTCGGGCGTATGAGGACCTCTTCTAGCGGTTAGACATGAAGGAAGGCAAAAGGGACATTTATAAGATAACCAAGATCCGAGAGAGGAAGACGAGGGATGTTAACCAAGTCAAATGCATCAAGTATGGAGCATACCAGCTCCTAGTAAAGGACGAGGAGATTAAGCATAGATGACGGGAGTACTTCGACAAGTTGTTCAATGGGGAGAATGAGAGTTCTACCATTGAACTGGATGACTCCTTTGATGATACCAGCAGGCGTTTTGTGTGGCCAATCCAGGAGTCAGAGGTCAAGAAGGCTTTAAAAATGATGAAAGGAGGCAAGGTGATGGTCCTTGATTGTATCCCCATTGAGGTGTGGAGAGGCCTCGGAGACATAGGTATAGTATGGCTAACTAAGCTTGTCAACCTCATCTTTTGGGCAAGAATAATGGAGACAAAGTATATTAGTACCAATCTTCAAGAAAAAAGGGGATGTTTAGAGTTGTACTAAGTACCGTGGAACTAAGATGATGAGCCATACAATGAAGCTATGGGAGAGAGTCATTGAGCATCGCTTAAGCATTATGAGGACATCACTAACAAAGTTACACCCACACCCCTACTGCTACATATACTGGACCAATTACTAGAGCTCGCGCACGCCAATTAAATTACCAGGTACTTCCGTTTCTTGGTAATGATTCTAATGTTCATGAGAATATGATGCTGCCTAAATTGGATACATTTGTTTTGCTTATAAATGAAGGGCCAAGCATGGACAAGAACGATGAACATTGGAGCATGATCAAGCATGGAGAAGATGGCGCGTGCAAGGGGAGCAAGAACAGAGTTTCTGCTGAAGTTTTCAGCACTTCGGAGCCACCATGATGATGCAAAAGGACATGGACGAAATATACAAGATGTCTTTTCATAAATTTCGTCCATAGCTTAATATAGGTGTTGCACCACCTTATTCTTGGGCCAGGCCCACTTAATTTTGAAATACTACTTATAGGCTATTTTTTTTAATCTGTATTGTAGGGGAAACGACTCAGGAGGTGTTTTAGTCCCACCTTGCCAAGGGGGGACGAAATCCACCCTCTTTCCCCCTACAAATACAGCCCGTAAGGCGCCGTTTAGACTTTGGGTTTTGTTTAGATTAAGTTCACCATAGCTGCAACTCGCATACTTCGCTTGTGTTCAACGACCAGATAAAGACATCACAGAACCCCATTTGTTTAACAAAGCTTTCCTCTTATATTCGTAGTATCCAGATTGCAATCTTAGTTTCTTGCTTGTTCTTCGTATGCGCGCAAGAAATAGACCTTCGTGGTCAGGTTGATCGTGCTCCGGCGTGGTTAATAACCTCTCAAAGTTGGTTTAGCGATTGCTAAGGCGCGACGTCCTCGCGCGTTCTTAGTCGAATCGTCAAAGTCTACTCCACCAAAAACGATAGCCACCATCTCATCGAAAGATGGGACACCTTTGCCCCTATCAAAGTATAACAAGCGTGACCAAAAATCATTTTGGTTTCATGCCTGGGAGGTCGACCATGGAAGCCATTTTCTTGGTACGACAACACATGGAGAGATGCATTGAGCAAAAGGACCTACATATGGTGTTCATTGACTTAGAGAAGGCCTACGATAAGATACCACGGAATGTCATGTGGTGGGCCTTGGAGAAACACAAAGTCCCAGCAAAGTACATTACCCTCATCAAGGACATGTATGATAATGTTGTGACAAGTGTCTGAACAAGTGATGGCGACATTGATGACTTCCCGATTAAAATACGACTGCACCAGGGGTCAGCTTTGAGCCCTTATCTTTTTGCTCTGGTGATGGATGAGGTCACAACGGATATATAAGGAGATATACCATGGTGTATGCCCTTCGCAAATGATGTGGTGCTAGTCGATGATAGTCGGACGGGGTCAATAAGAAGTTAGAGCTATGGAGAGAAACCTTGAAATCCAAAGGTTTTAGACTTAGTAGAACTAAAACCGAGTACACAAGGTGCGGTTTCAGTACTACTAGGCACGAGGAGGAGGTTAACCTTGATGGGTAGGTGGTGCCTCAGAAGGACACATTTAGATATTTGGGGTCTATGCTGCTGAAGGATGGGGATATCGATGAAGATGTGAACCATGGAATCAAAGCCGGATGGATGAAGTGGCGCCAAGCTTCTGGCAATCTCTGTGACAAGAGAGTGCCACAAAAGCTAAAAGGCAAGTTCTATAGGACAGCGGTTCGACCCGCAATGTTGTATGACGCTGAGTGTTGGCTGACTAAAGGGTGACATGTTCAATAGTTAGGTGTGGTGGAGATGTGCATGTTGAGATGGACGGCGGTTCGACCCACAATGTTGGATGGCGCTGAGTGTTGGCCGTCTAAAAGGCGACATGTTCGACACTTAGGTGTGGCAGAGATGCGCATGTTGAGATGGATGTGTGGCCACACAAGGAAGGATCGAGTCCGGAATGATGATATACGAGAGAGCTAGGGTAGCGTTGACTGAAGAGAAGCTTGTCCAACATCGTCTGAGATGGTTTGGGCATATTCAGTGCAGGCATGTAGAAGCGTCAGTGCATAGCGGACAGCTAAAGCGTGCCGATAAGGTCAAGAGAGGTTGGGGTAGACCAAACTTGACATGGGAGGAGTCGCGAAGAGAGATCTGAAGGACTGGTGTATCGACTAAGAACTAGCCATGGACAGGGGTGCGTGGAAGATTGCTATCCATGTGCCAGAACCATGAGTTAGTTGCGAGATCTTATGGGTCTCACATCTACCCTACCCCAACTTGTTTGGGACTAAAGGCTTTGTTGTTGTGGTGGTGGTGCAGCCAGCACACAAGCACTGCAATTGCATCGCTATAGTGCACCGCAAACCCAGATAAACTCTACACACCAGCATTTCTTCCTAGTAAAATTTGTGAACTGCTACAGAAACAACCCATATGCCATAGCAGTTGAAAATATCCAAGAATGGAAACGCATATACTGAAAGCTGTGCGCTGTATATGCTTGAAAAAGAAAGCTGAGTTACCGTGTCAAACAAGTAGTCAGGTTTTTTGTAGTCTTTCAAGAATATCTCCTTTGGATGGTCCATCTCTGGTTCTTCAGTTGCAGCAGGAGATGGCCCTGTTGCAATCAAACTAGCTGTCCTCTTGCTGACAAACTTTGAACTCTGAAATACAAAAGAAAATAATAAGAACACGGAATATACATGCATGCCACATGAAATTAAGTAAGAAATGTGCCATTTGGACGCACTTGCCAGAAAGTACATATTATTTAATTCATAAAATTCTTTTTAGTTGCATAAAACGCAACACTTTATTGCCAGCCCAATTAAAACAACATTGAGGAAACACATACGCAATGTTTAACAAAGGATGGTAATGATGTATGGAAGATAAAACTAACATGTAACGACAACAAAGGATTGGACCTTGTTCCTGTCCAGTGTGAACCCTGCAACAATGCAGACCATAATCTATAAGCAACACAAAGTAAAGGCATGCAACAAGGCCAAAACTGAAAGGGGGTAACAATGTGCAATAAATATATATCATTATCATGAAACCACAAGATTACAAGAGGGGCCGCACCTCCTTTGTTAGATTAGCGAGGCAGCCAGAGTACTTATTCCCTGGGGAACCTCTCTTTGAAGAGGAGTAAGGCAATCTTTGATACTGGCAGAAAAAAAAGGAGGAAAGTAGTCAAGAAAGGCCCAGTAGATCACTCAATGGCAGTATGCTAGAGAACGGCCCCACAATACATAAATATGAGCTCTGCCAATCTAGTACTCCCTCCTAACCAAAATAGTAAGTTCTAGGATTATCTTCAGTCAAACTTATTTACGTTTGACCAAGTCTATACAAAGATCTACAATATCAAATTTACATAATATGGAAATATATTTCATAATGAATCTAATGGAGCAAATTTTCTGTTGTGGATGTTGATATACTTTTATATAGAAGACTTGGCCGAACTTAATGAAGTTTGACTTAGGAGAAACCTTAAACTTCAATTATTTTGAAACAGAGGAAGTACAAGTCTATGCCAGATGCGCAAATAAATGAAGAATCCCATCAAACCAGCACAAAAGGAGTAATTTAACTTGAAATTACACTGTCGGTAGCAATTCCAACATTGAAACATTAGGTGTTTGTAAACTCTAGAAGGGAAACTAGCTACAATTTGCAGGAGAACACTGGAAGGAAACGAGTGAGTAGTTGAGGGAAAGTGGAATCACATGGAGAGGGGAGACCACGCCCAGAAACCCAGCCTTAACCAAACCGCAACCTTGGCACGCCGCGGCGGGCCTAATGAGACGACGAGCCATTCCGAATCCCAACACTCGAACTCAATTGGCGTTCAACCTTAACCCTATAGCAAACCATATCATAACATTAATGCTGTGTTTGGATGTCTGTATTCAAGGCCTCCGTATTGAATTGGTTTCAATTCCAATTCAGACAGGAAACTGTAATGGACATGAATACGAATTCGGTTGTTTGGGTGTTAATTGAATTGGCTCACGGAATCCTACTCAGGTTTCAATACGTAATCATGTTTGGATGTCATATGCATAGCAACATTAGTATATGCATCAAAACAGAAGTTGTATAATGTGTTACTATAATTGGATGATTATGTAGCAATGTTTTATCAAATATTCTAGAAATCCAAGGGGACATCATATAATATTGACGCAAAAAATAAAAAAAATAGTTTATACGCCAATAAAGTACAACACATGTAGTTTAAATAGGTCTTTCAAATTCCCAAGGAAAAGTAAGATCTGCACCAACATATAACTAGGGTTAGCAAACTTTCCAAAAAAAAAAAACAAGGACTGTTACAATGCTAAGCAATTGCTTGCTGGGAGGATGAGGAGAGGCAGGGGATGAGACTTGAGTATATATGAACAAGAAAGATGAGTAGAGGCAGGGGAAGAAGAGGGGGCGACTGGATCTGGTGGCTATGGACCAGAGGAGATTGGGACCCCGCAAGCAGAGGAGGAGGGACAAGGGAGCACGGGAGGGAAGATGGAGCAGGAGACGTACGCCGGAGGACGGGAATAGGAGCATGAGCGGCGGCGGACGGCTCGGGCAAGCCCATGGCGGCCACGGGCAGAAGAGAAGCAAGCAGGGGAGGAGGAGGGCCGGCTAGGGGGGGCAACCGCAGGGGAGGAGGAGGAGGGCCGGCAGGGCGGACGGATCTGCCGAGTACGGGAGCAGGAGGACGGCCGGCGAGGGGACTTACCAGGGCGCCGCCGTCTCCTCTCTCGCTAAGCTACTTGCACACAGTCGATTCAAATTAAACACCACGGGTAGTGAGATAGATCGACGGAAGCTCGATGGAGGAGAAACGATCCGTACCTCCTGATCAGGTTGTGGGTTCTGTTCCTCGGAGCCAGAGGGAGCAAGTAACCGGGGATACGGGCGATGGGGATAAGTAGAGGGGAGAGAAAGAGAGAGAGAGAGAGCGAATTGGAGGGGTAAGGGCAACTGGACGGACAAAAACGGTGGATGGACGCCGGCCCAACCCGCCCATGCAAATGGATGGACGCAGGCCCAATCCGCCCATGCAAATCGAAAATTCGTCCCCTACGCATTTCCGGTCCATATTTACGTTCGATTTGCATTATATAAAATGGACGAGCCCGCCCAACCCGCCCATGCAAATGGATGGACGCCGGCCCAACCTGCCGATGCAAATCAAAAATTCGTCTGCTCGTCGTCCGTCTAGACGCATTTCTGGTCCATATTTACGTCCGACTTGCATTCACACGGATATAAAATGGACGAGCCGTGTGTCTGTTCAGTGTCCGCCTTAGGCCCGTGTGACGGCCGCCCAACTACCCCACGTGGTCGTAGTCAATGTGTCCATCTACCCTGGGCCCACATGGCAGCGTCTGGAAGCCTCCAGAGCCCACGGTCGGCCTCATCCACTTCTTCCATCCGTCCACATCTGGCCATCCTTACTCCCTCGCCGGTGACAGCAAAACCCTAGCCTAGCCTAGCCAGCCCCGCGCGTTCGCCATGGGTTTCTTCAACAAGGGCAAGGGCAAGTGCATGTTCGACACAGGCGCTGGCTCATCCCGCGTGCCACCGTCGTCGGACGCCTTCGCGATGGTGCCGCGTGGGGAGAGGGGTCGCTGGCCACGGATCGGCTCTACATCCTGATGTCGTGGCACGATGTCAACCTCCCCCACGGTTGGCACCTTGACCCTCAACGCATCCCGGTGCTGGCGGTGTGCTGCACGCACATGAAGGAGGTGCGCAAGCATCATGCCCTCCTGATGCTAGAGCAGCGTCGCGACCCGGCGTAAGCGCTAGACTCCCCCAACTGGGAAGTCTGGTTCGCCACCGAGCATGACGTGTGACACCACGGCACCGTCCAGCTTGAGGACGGCTACATGTCGTTGCCCCCGTTGGTGGCACAGGAGGACGAGGCGGCGAAGGTGGCATACCAGACCGCACTGGAGGAGGTGCTCCAGTGCGCCCTAGTGGAGTCCCAGCGTGAGGAGGACGCGCGCTAGCCAGGCATGGAGGAGGCGTTGCAGTTGTAGGCGGTCGAGGAATGTGACTACCCTCTGTCGTCGTCGCCTCTGCCTGAACCAGCCTCGGCCGCCCCCAAGGAGGAGCCCACGGAGGCCGAGCCGGGGAAGTAAGCCTGGACTGGCGGCCTGCATGAGTGGGTGAACGCGCCGGCCATCTGGCTGGGCGCAATGTTGGAGTAGGAGGCGGCGTACCACGGTGGAGGCAGATCGTGCTGGCAGAGGAGCGGGCCAATGGCGAGCGCCGAATGCAGACCGAGCGTGGGGAGGAGGAACATCGTTCCCACTAGGCATGGGAGGAAGAGGAGGAGCGGCGGGAGAAGGAGAAGGAGGAGTGTGTGCGTCACGCTGCAGCGTGATACGTCCATTTTGCATCATGTTTTCCTACTGTTATTTATAATGTTTAGATCAATATATCACTTTATGATGCAGTTATAATGTCTTGTCTCTCTTATTATGCAAGATATGCATGGAGAAGAAAATTGTCGGCAACTGGAATTTTGGACCTAAAGAGAGCTAGAACAGAGATAACTATTATCCGGAGCTCCAAATGACCTAAAAATTTACGGAGATTTATTTTGGAATAAATAAAAAATACTAAAAGAAGAATCACCACAATGGGCCTCACCTGCTCACCAGTGATCCACAAGCTCAGATGACGTGCCCCTCCCCTGGGGCGCGCCATGTGAGCTTGTGGGCCTATCAGTAGGCCTCTATGGCCCTCCTTCGCCAATATGAAGCCATTTACCCTAGAAAAAATCAAGAGATGACTTTTGGGATGAAGCGCCATCGTCTCGAGCTGGAACCTGGACTTTTGCTCTCCGGCGAAGCGGTCCCACCGGGGATACTTTCCTCCGGGAGGGGAAATCGAAGCCATCGACATCACCAACAACCCTCTCACTATGGGAGTACCAATCTTCATCAACATTTTCACCAGCACCATCTCGTCTCAAACCCTAGTTCATCTCTTATATTCAATCTTTGTCTCAAAACCTCATATTAGTACATGTTGGTTGCTAGTAGTGTTGATTACATCTTGCAGTTGATGCTAGTTGATTTATTTGGTGGAAGATCATATGTTCAGATTGTTAATCATATAATTTTATGCTTTGATCATGAACATGGATATGATTTGTGAGTAGTTCCATTTGTTCTTGAGGACATGTGAAAAGTCTTGTTATAAGTAATCATGTGAAGTTGGTATCCGTTCAATATTTTGATGATGTGTATGTTGTTCTTTCTCTAGTGGTGTCGTGTGAACGTCGACTACACGACACATTACCATGCTTGGGACTAAGGGGAAGGCATTGTTGATAGGGGCAAAGGTGTCCCGTCTTTCGATGAGATGATGGATATCGCTTTGGTGGCAGTCGACTTTGACGATCCGACTACGAACGTGCGAGGACGTCGCGCCTTAGCAATCGCTAAACCAACTCCAAGAGGTTATTGACCATGCCGGAGCACGATCAACCTGACCATGAGGGTCTGTTTCCTGCGAGCAAACGAAGAACAAGCAAGAAACTGAGATTGCAATCTGGATATTGCGAATATAAGATGAAAGCTTTATTGATCAAGGTGGGGTTCTATGACGCCTTTGTCTGGTCGTTGAACACAAACGAAGTACGCGAAGTTGCAGCTATGGCGAACTTTAATCTAAACAAAACCCAAAGTCTAAACGATGCCTTAAGGGCTGTATATATGGAGGAAGAGGGGGAATTTCGTGGCCCTTGGTGGAGGGGTCCGAAATCAACCCTATCTCTTGTTTCCCCACACATACGGACTCTAAAAATAGCCTATACTTATGTATTTCGAAATTACATGCACCTGGCCCAATAATAAGGTGACGCAGCACCTAAAATAGCCTCGGGACGAAATTTATGAAGTGGCATCTTGTATATTTCGTCCAAGGCTTCATGCACCCATTATGGTGGCTTCAAAGTCCTGAAATCATCACTTGTAACTCCGTTCTTGTTCCCCTTGCGCATGCCATCATCTCCATGCTTGTTCTTGCTCCAATGTTCATCCTTCTCCAAGCTAGGCCCTTCATTTGTAAGCAAAACAAATGTATCCAATTTAGGCAGCATCATATTCTCATGAACATTAGAATCATTACCAAGAAACGAAAGTACTTGGTAATTTAGTTGGCGTGCACGAGCTCTAGTAATTGGTCCAGTATGTATAGCAGCAGGGGCTGTGGGTGTAACAATTGTATTGATGTCCTCATCATCCTCCCCTTCTTGAAATGAAGTCGTCCTCGACGGAAGTTCATCTTCCTCACCCAAATAAGGCTTCAAATCTGCAATGTTAAAAGTGGGACTAACCCCAAAATCTGCAGGCAGCTCAAGTTTATATGCATTATCATTTATTTTCTCTAACACCTTAAAGGGACCATTAGCACGTGGCATTAACTTTGATTTGCGCAAATCAGGAAATCTATCCTTACGCAAATGTAACCAAACAAGATCTCCAGGTGCAAACACAACATGTTTTCTACCCTTATCTCCAGCAAGTTTATATTTAGCATTCATACGCTCAATGTTTTCCTTAGTTAACTCATGCATTTTTAAAATCAATTCAGCACGTTGTTTAGCATCAAAATTAACCTTCTCCGAAGATGGAAGAGGCAACAAATCAATAGGTGCACGAGGTAGGAAACCATACACAACTTCAAAAGGGCACATCTTAGTAGTAGAATGCAATGAACGATTATAAGCAAATTCAATATGAGGCAAGCATTCCTCCCACATTTTCTTATTATTCTTCAAAATAGCCCTAAGCATAGTAGACAATGTTCTATTGACTACTTCAGTTTGTCCATCAGTTTGGGGGTAACAAGTAGTACTAAAAAGCAGTTTAGTCCCCAACTTAGCCCATAAACTGAAGGAAATATGCCCTAGAGGCAATAATAAAGTTATTATTTATTTCCTTATAATCATGATAAATGTTTATTATTCATGCTAGAATTGTATTTTCCGGAAACATAGTACATGTGTGAATACATAGACAAACAGAGAGTCACTAGTATGCCTCTACTTGACTAGCTCGTTAATCAAAGATGGTTATGTTTCCTAACCATGAACAATAAGTTGTTATTTGATTAACGAGGTCACATCGTTAGTAGAATGATCTGATTGACATGACCCATTCCATTAGCTTAGCACCTGATCGTTTAGTATGTTGCTATTGCTTTCTTCATGACTTATACATGTTCCTACGACTATGAGATTATGTAACTCCCGTTTACCGGAGGAACACTTTGGGTACTACCAAACGTCACAACGTAAATGGGTGATTATAAAGGAGTACTACAGGTGTCTCCAATGGTCGATGTTGGGTTGGCGTATTTCGAGATTAGGATTTGTCACTCCGATTGTCGGAGAGGTATCTCTGGGCCCTCTCGGTAATACACATCACATAAGCCTTGCAAGCATTACAACTAATATGTTAGTTGTGAGATGATGTATTACGGAACGAGTAAAGAGACTTGCCGGTAACGAGATTGAACTAGGTATTGGATACCGACGATCGAATCTCGGGCAAGTAACATACCGATGACAAAGGGAACAACGTATGTTGTTATGCGGTCTGACTGATAAAGATCTTCGTAGAATATGTAGGAGCCAATATGGGCATCCAGGTCCCGCTATTGGTTATTGACCAGAGACATGTCTCGGTCATGTCTACATTGTTCTCGAACCCGTAGGGTCCGCACGCTTAAGGTTACGATGACAGTTATATTATGAGTTTATGCATTTTGATGTACCAAAGGTTGTTCGGAGTCCCGGATATGATCACGGACATGACGAGGAGTCTCGAAATGGTCGAGACGTAAAGATTGATATATTGGAAGCCTATGTTTGGACATCGGAAGTGTTCCGGGTGAAATCGGGATTTTACCGGGTTACCGGGAGGTTACCGGAACCCCCCGGGATCCATATGGGCCTTCATGGGCCTTAGTGGAAAGGAGAAAGGGGCAGCCCAAGGTGGCTGCGCCTCTTCCCCCTCCCCTAGTCCTATTAGGACTAGGAGAAGGTGGCCGGCCCCCCTCTCTCCCTTCCCCTCCGAGGAATCCTAGTTGGACTAGGATTGGGGGGAGGAATCCTACTCCCAGAGGGAGTAGGACTCTCCTGCGCCTCCCTCTATGGCCAGCCAGCCTCCCCCTCTCTACTCCTTTATATACGGAGGCAGGGGCACCTCTAAACACACAAGTTGACACAAGTTGATCCACGTGATCGATTCCTTAGCCGTGTGCGGTGCCCCCTGCCACCATATTCCTCGATAATACTGTAGCAGAGTTTAGGCGAAGCCCTGCTGCTGTAGTTCATCAAGATCGTCACCACGCCGTCGTGCTGACGAAACTCTTCCCCGACACTTTGCTGGATCGGAGTCCGGGGATCGTCATCGAGCTGAACGTGTGCTCGAACTCGGAGGTGTCGTAGTTTCGGTGCTTGATCGGTTAGATCGTGAAGACGTACGACTACTTCCTCTACGTCGTGTCATTGCTTCCGCAGTCGGTCTGCGTTGGGTACGTAGACAACACTCTCCTCTCGTTGCTATGCATCACATGATCCTGTGTGCGCGTAGGAAAATTTTTGAAATTACTACGAAACCCAACAGTGGTATCAGAGCCTAGGTTAATGATGTTGATGTTATATGCACGAGTAGAACACAAGTGAGTTGTGGACGATACAAGTCATACTGCCTACCAGCATGTCATATTTTGGTTCAGCGGTATTGTTGGACGAGACGACCCGGACCAACCTTACGCGTACGCTTACGCGAGACCGGTTCCCTCGACGTGCTTTGCACAGAGATGGCTTGCGGGCGACTGCCTCTCCAACTTTAGTTGAACCAAGTATGGCTACGCCCGGTCCTTGCGAAGGTTAAAACGGAGTCTATTTGACAAACTATCGTTGTGGTTTTGATGCGTAGGTGAGATTGGTTCTTACTTAAGCCTGTAGCAGCCACGTAAAACATGCAACA
The DNA here is from genome assembly GCF_002162155.2 of Triticum dicoccoides. Classification (NCBI taxonomy): domain Eukaryota; kingdom Viridiplantae; phylum Streptophyta; class Magnoliopsida; order Poales; family Poaceae; genus Triticum; species Triticum dicoccoides. The sequence goes on along the minus strand of NC_041388.1, from coordinate 304,943,057 downwards.
ACAAAGTAGAGGACGTCTAACTTGTTTTTGAGGGCATGTTGTGATGTGATATGGTCAAGGCATGATGCTGAATTTTATTGTATGAGATGATCATGTTTTGTAACCAAGTTATCGGCAACTGGCAGGAGCCATATGGTTGTCGCTTTATTGTATGCAATGCAATCGCGATGTAATGCTTTACTTTATTACTAAACGGTAGTGATAGTCGTGGAAGCATAAGATTGGCGAGACGACAACGATGCTACGATGGAGATCAAGGTGTCGCGCCGGTGACGATGGTGATCATGACGGTGCTTCGGAGATGGAGATCACAAGCACAAGATAATGATGGCCATATCATATCACTTATATTGATTGCATGTGATGTTTATTTTTTTTATGCATCTTATCTTGCTTTGATTGACGGTAGCATTATAAGATGATCTCTCACTAAATTATCAAGAAGTGTTCTCCCTGAGTATGCACCGTTGCAAAAGTTCTTCGTGCTGAGACACCACGTGATGATCGGGTGTGATAGGCTCTACGTTCAAATACAACGGGTGCAAAACAGTTGCGCACGCAGAATACTCAGGTTAAACTTGACGAGCCTAGCATATGCAGATATGGCCTCGGAACACGGAGACCGAAAGGTCGAGCGTGAATCATATAGTAGATATGATCAACATAATGATGTTCACCGATGAAACTACTCCATCTCACATGATGATCGGATATGGTTTAGTTGATTTGGATCACGTGATCACTTAGAGGATTAGAGGGATGTCTATCTAAGTGGGAGTTCTTTAATAATATGATTAATTGAACTTAAAATTTATCATGAACTTAGTCCCTGATAGTATCTTGCTTGTTTATGTTGATTGTAGATAGATGGCTCGTGCTGTTGTTCCGTTAAATTTTAATGCGTTCCTTGAGAAAGCAAAGTTGAAAGATGATGGTAGCAATTACACGGACTGGGTCCGTAACTTGAGGATTATCCTCATTGCTGCACAGAAGAATTACGTCCTGGAAGCACCGCTGGGTGCCAGGCCTGCTGCTGAAGCAACGCCAGATGTTATGAACGTCTGGCAGAGCAAAGCTGATGACTACTCGATAGTTCAGTGTGCCATGCTTTACGGCTTAGAATCGGGACTTCAACGACGTTTTGAACGTCATGGAGCATATGAGATGTTCCAGGAGTTGAAGTTAATATTTCAAGCAAATGCCCGGATTGAGAGATATGAAGTCTCCAATAAGTTCTATAGCTGCAAAATGGAAGAGAACAGTTCTGTCAGTGAGCATATACTCAAAATGTCTGGGTATAATAATCACTTGATTCAATTGGGAGTTAATCTTCCAGATGATTGCGTCATTGACAGAATTCTTCAATCACTGCCACCAAGCTACAAGAGCTTCGTGATGAACTATAATATGCAAGGGATGAACAAGACTATTCCCGAGCTCTTCGCAATCCTAAAAGCTGCGGAGGTAGAAATCAAGAAGGAGCATCAAGTGTTGATGGTTAACAAGACCACTAGTTTCAAGAAAAAGGGCAAAGGGAAGAAAAAAGGGAACTTCAAAAAGAACGGCAAGCAAGTTGCTGCTCAAGAGAAGAAACCCAAGTCTAGACCTAAGCCTGAAACTGAGTGCTTCTACTGCAAGCAGACTGGTCACTGGAAGCGGAACTGCCCCAAGTATTTGGCGGATAAGAAGGATGGCAAGGTGAACAAAGGTATATGTGATATACATGTTATTGATGTGTACCTTACCAATGCTCGCAGTAGCACCTGGGTATTTGATACTGGTTCTGTTGCTAATATTTGCAACTCGAAACAGGGACTACAAAATAAGCGGGCACTGGCAAAGGACGAGGTGACGATGCGCGTGGGAAACGGTTCCAAAGTCGATGTGATCGCGGTCGGCACGCTACCTCTACATCTACCTTCGGGATTAATATTAGACCTAAATAATTGTTATTTGGTGCCAGCGTAGAGCATGAACATTATATCTGGATCTTGTTTAATGCGAGACGGTTATTCATTTAAATCAGAGAATAATGGTTGTTCTATTTATATGAGTAATATCTTTTATGGTCATGCACCCTTGAAGAGTGGTCTATTCTTACTAAATCTCGATAGTAGTAATACACATATTCATAATGTTGAAACCAAAAGATACAGAGTTGATAATGAAAGTGCAACTTATTTGTGGCACTGTCGTTTAGGTCATATCGGTGTAAAACGCATGAAGAAACTCCATACTAATGGACTTTTGGAACCATTTGATTATGAATCACTTGGTACTTGCGAACCGTGCCTCATGGGCAAGATGACTAAAACACCGTTCTCCGGTACTATGGAGAGAGCAACAGATTTGTTGGAAATCATACATACCGATGTATGTGGTCCGATGAATATTGAGGCTCGTGGCGGATATCGTTATTTTCTCACCTTCACAGATGATTTGAGCAGATATGGATATATCTACTTAATGAAGCATAAGTCTGAAACATTTGAAAAGTTCAAAGAATTTCAGAGTGAAGTTGAAAATCATCGTAACAAGAAAATAAAGTTTCTACGATCTGATCGTGGAGGAGAATATTTGAGTTACGAGTTTGGTGTACATTTGAAAAATTGTGGAATAGTTTCGCAACTCACGCCACCCGGAACACCACAGCGTAATGGTGTGTCCGAACGTCGTAATCGTACTTTACTAGATATGGTGCGATCTATGATGTCTCTTACTGATTTACCGCTATCATTTTGGGGATATGCTTTAGAGACGGCCGCATTCACGTTAAATAGGGCACCATCAAAATCCGTTGAGACGACGCCTTATGAACTGTGCTTTGGCAAGAAACCAAAGTTGTCGTTTCTTAAAGTTTGGGGCTGCGATGCTTATGTGAAAAAGTTTCAACCTGATAAGCTCGAACCCAAATCGGAGAAATGTGTATTCATAGGATACCCAAAGGAAACAGTTGGGTACACCTTCTATCACAGATCCGAAGGCAAAACATTCGTTGCTAAGAATGGATCATTTCTAGAGAAGGAGTTTCTCTCGAAAGAAGTGAGTGGGAGGAAAGTAGAACTTGACGAGGTAACTGAACCTGCTCCCTTACTGGAGAGTAGTTCATCACAGAAAACTGTTTCAGTGACACCTACACCGGTTAGTGAGGAAGCCAATGATAATGATCATGAAACTTCAGATCAAGATACTACTGAACCACGTAGATCAACCAGAGTAAGATCCGCGCCAGAGTGGTACGGAAATCCTGTTCTGGAGGTCATGCTACTAGATCATGATGAACCTACGAACTATGAAGAAGCGATGGTGAGCCCAGATTCCTCAAAGTGGCTAGAAGCCATGAAATCTGAGATGGGATCCATGTATGAGAACAAAGTATGGACTTTGGTTGACTTGCCCGATGATCGGCAAGCGATTGAGAATAAATGGATCTTTAAAAAGAAGACTGACGATGATGGTAATGTTACTGTCTACAAAGCTCGACTTGTCGCAAAAGGTTTTCGGCAAGTTCAAGGAATTGACTACGATGAGACCTTCTCACCCGTAGCGATGCTTAAGTCCGTCCGAATCATGTTAGCAATTGCCGCATTTTATGATTATGAAATTTGGCAAATGGATGTCAAAACTGCATTCCTGAATGGATTCCTGGAAGAAGAGTTGTATATGATGCAACCAGAAGGTTTTGTCGATCCAAAGGGAGCTAACAAAGTGTGCAAGCTCCAGCGATCCATTTATGGACTGGTGCAAGCCTCTCGGAGTTGGAATAAACGTTTTGATAGCGTGATCAAAGCATTTGGCTTTATACAGACTTTTGGAGAAGCCTGTATTTACAAGAAAGTGAGTGGGAGCTCTGTAGCATTTCTGATATTATATGTGGATGACATATTACTGATTGGAAATGATATAGAATTTCTGGATAGCATAAAGGGATACTTGAATAAAAGTTTTTCAATGAAAGACCTCGGTGAAGCTGCTTACATATTAGGCATTAAGATCTATAGAGACAGATCAAGACGCTTAATTGGACTTTCACAAAGCACATACCTTGACAAAATTTTGAAGAAATTCAAAATGGATCAAGCAAAGAAAGGGTTCTTGCCTGTGTTACAAGGTGTGAAATTGAGTAAGACTCAATGCCCGACCACTGCAGAAGATAGAGAGAATATGAAAGATGTTCCCTATGCATCAGCCATAGGCTCTATCATGTATGCAATGCTGTGTACCAGACCTGATGTGCGCCTTGCTATAAGTTTAGCAGGGAGGTACCAAAGTAATCCAGGAATGGATCACTGGACAGCGGTCAAGAACATCCTGAAATACCTGAAAAGGACTAAGTATATGTTTCTCGTATATGGAAGTGACAAAGAGCTCATCGTAAAAGGTTACGTTGATGCAAGCTTTGACACTGATCCGGACGATTCAAAATCGCAAACCGGATACGTGTTTACATTAAACGGTGGAGCTGTCAGTTGGTGCAGTTCTAAACAAAGCGTCGTAGCGGGATCTACATGTGAAGCGGAATACATAGCTGCTTCGGAAGCAGCAAATGAAGGAGTCTGGATGAAGGAGTTCATATCCGATCTAGGTGTCATACCTAGTGCATCGGGTCCAATGAAAATCTTTTGTGACAATACTGGTGCAATTGCCTTGGCAAAGGAATCCAGATTTCACAAAAGGACCAAACACATCAAGAGACGCTTCAACTCCATCCGGGATCTAGTCCAGGTGGGAGACATAGAGATTTGCAAGATACATACGGATCTGAATGTTGCAGACCCGTTGACTAAGCTTCTTCCACGAGCAAAACATGATCAGCACCAAAGCTCCATGGGTGTTAGATTCATTACAGTGTAATCTAGATTATTGACTCTAGTGCAAGTGGGAGACTGAAGGAAATATGCCCTAGAGGCAATAATAAAGTTATTATTTATTTCCTTATAATCATGATAAATGTTTATTATTCATGCTAGAATTGTATTTTCCGGAAACATAATACATGTGTGAATACATAGACAAACAGAGTGTCACTAGTATGCCTCTACTTGACTAGCTCGTTAATCAAAGATGGTTATGTTTCCTAACCATGAACAATGAGTTGTTATTTGATTAACGAGGTCACATCATTAGTAGAATGATCTGATTGACATGACCCATTCCATTAGCTTAGCACCTGATCGTTTAGTATGTTGCTATTGCTTTCTTCATGACTTATACATGTTCCTATGACTATGAGATTATGCAACTCCCGTTTACCGGAGGAACACTTTGGGTACTACCAAACGTCACAACGTAAATGGGTGATTATAAAGCAGTACTACAGGTGTCTCCAATGGTCGATGTTGGGTTGGCGTATTTCGAGATTAGGATTTGTCACTCCGATTGTCGGAGAGGTATCTCTGGGCCCTCTCGGTAATGCACATCACATAAGCCTTGCAAGCACTGCAACTAATATGTTAGTTGTGAGATGATGTATTACGGAACGAGTAAAGAGACTTGCCGGTAACGAGATTGAACTAGGTATTGGATACCGACGATCGAATCTCGGGCAAGTAACATACCGATGACAAAGGGAACAACGTATGTTGTTATGCGGTCTGACCGATAAAGATCTTCGTAGAATATGTAGGAGCCAATATGGGCATCCAGGTCCCGCTATTGGTTATTGACCAGAGACATGTCTCGGTCATGTCTACATTGTTCTCGAACCCGTAGGGTCCGCACGCTTAAGGTTACGATGACAGTTATATTATGAGTTTATGCATTTTGATGTACCGAAGGTTGTTCGGAGTCCTGGATGTGATCACGGACATGACGAGGAGTCTCGAAATGGTCAAGACATAAAGATTGATATATTGGAAGCCTATGTTTGGACATCGGAAGTGTTCCGGGTGAAATCGGGATTTTACCGGGTTACCGGGAGGTTACCGGAACCCCCCGGGAACCACATGGGCCTTCATGGGCCTTAGTGGAAAGGAGAAAGGGGCAGCCCAAGGGGGCTGCGCGCCTCCTCCCTTCTCCTAGTCCTATTAGGACTAGGAGAGGTGGCCGGCCACCCCTCTCCCTCTTTCCCCCTTGGGAATCCTAGTTGGAATAGGATTGGAGGGGAGTCCTACTCCCGGTAGGAGTAGGACTCCTCCTGCGCCTCCTCCTCCTGGCCGGCGCACCCTCCCCCCTTGGCTCCTTTATATACTGAGGCAGGGGCACCTCTAAACACACAAGTTGACACAAGTTGATCCACGTGATCGATTCCTTAGCCGTGTGCGGTGCCCCCTGCCACCATATTCCTCGATAATACTGTAGCGGAGTTTAGGCGAAGCCCTGCTGCTGTAGTTCATCAAGATCGTCACCACGCCGTCATGCTGACGAAACTCTTCCCCGACACTTTGCTGGATCGGAGTCCGGGGATCGTCATCGAGCTGAACGTGTGCTCGAACTCGGAGGTGCCGTAGTTTCGGTGCTTGATCGGTTGGATCGTGAAGACGTACGACTACTTCCTCTACGTCGTGTCATTGCTTCCGCAGTCGGTCTGCGTTGGGTACGTAGACAACACTCTCCTCTCGTTGCTATGCATCACATGATCCTGTGTGCGCGTAGGAAAATTTTGAAATTACTACGAAACCCAACAGTGGCATCCGAGCCTAGGTTAATGATGTTGATGTTATATGCACGAGTAGAACACAAGTGAGTTGTGGACGATACAAGTCATACTGCCTACCAGCATGTCATATTTTGGTTCAGCGGTATTGTTGGACGAGACGACCCGGACCAACCTTACGCGTACGCTTACGCGAGACCGGTTCCCTCGACGTGCTTTGCACAGAGATGGCTTGCGGGCGACTGCCTCTCCAACTTTAGTTGAACCAAGTATGGCTACGCCCGGTCCTTGCGAAGGTTAAAATGGAGTCTATTTGACAAACCATCGTTGTGGTTTTGATGCGTAGGTGAGATTGGTTCTTACTTAAGCCCGTAGCAGCCACGTAAAACATGCAACAACAAAGTAGAGGACGTCTAACTTGTTTTTGCAGGGCATGTTGTGATGTGATATGGTCAAGGCATGATGCTGAATTTTATTGTATGAGATGATCATGTTTTGTAACCAAGTTATCGGCAACTGGCAGGAGCCATATGGTTGTCGCTTTATTGTATGCAATGCAATCGCGATGTAATGCTTTACTTTATTACTAAACGGTAGTGATAGTCGTGGAAGCATAAGATTGGCGAGACGACAACGATGCTACGATGGAGATCAAGGTGTCGCGCCGGTGACGATGGTGATCATGACGGTGCTTCGGAGATGGAGATCACAAGCACAAGATAATGATGGCCATATCATATCACTTATATTGATTGCATGTGATGTTTATCTTTTTATGCATCTTATCTTGCTTTGATTTACGGTAGCATTATAAGATGATCTCTCACTAAATTATCAAGAAGTGTTCTCCCTGAGTATGCACCGTTGCAAAAGTTCTTCGTGCTGAGACACCACGTGATGATCGGGTGTGATAGGCTCTACGTTCAAATACAACGGGTGCAAAACAGTTGCGCACGCAGAATACTCAGGTTAAACTTGACGAGCCTAGCATATGCAGATATGGCCTCGGAACACGGAGACCGAAAGGTCGAGCGTGAATCATATAGTAGATATGATCAACATAATGATGTTCACCGATGAAACTACTCCATCTCACATGATGATCGGATATGGTTTAGTTGATTTGGATCACGTGATCACTTAGAGGATTAGAGGGATGTCTATCTAAGTGGGAGTTCTTTAATAATATGATTAATTGAACTTAAAATTTATCATGAACTTAGTCCCTGATAGTATCTTGCTTGTTTATGTTGATTGTAGATAGATGGCTCGTGCTGTTGTTCCGTTAAATTTTAATGCGTTCCTTGAGAAAGCAAAGTTGAAAGATGATGGTAGCAATTACACGGACTGGGTCCGTAACTTGAGGATTATCCTCATTGCTGCACAGAAGAATTACGTCCTGGAAGCACCGCTGGGTGCCAGGCCTGCTGCTGGAGCAACGCCAGATGTTATGAACGTCTGGCAGAGCAAAGCTGATGACTACTCGATAGTTCAGTGTGCCATGCTTTACGGCTTAGAATCGGGACTTCAACGACGTTTTGAACGTCATGGAGCATATGAGATGTTCCAGAGTTGAAGTTAATATTTCAAGCAAATGCCCGGATTGAGAGATATGAAGTCTCCAATAAGTTCTATAGCTGCAAGATGGAAGAGAATAGTTCTGTTAGTGAGCATATACTCAAAATGTCTGGGTATAATAATCACTTGATTCAATTGGGAGTTAATCTTCCAGATGATTGCGTCATTGACAGAATTCTCCAATCACTGCCACCAAGCTACAAGAGCTTCGTGATGAACTATAATATGCAAGGGATGAACAAGACTATTCCCGAGCTCTTCGCAATGCTAAAAGCTGCGGAGGTAGAAATCAAGAAGGAGCATCAAGTGTTGATGGTTAACAAGACCACTAGTTTCAAGAAAAAGGGCAAAGGGAAGAAAAAGGGGAACTTCAAAAAGAACGGCAAGCAAGTTGCTGCTCAAGAGAAGAAACCCAAGTCTAGACCTAAGCCTGAAACTGAGTGCTTCTACTGCAAGCAGACTGGTCACTGGAAGCGGAACTGCCCCAAGTATTTGGCGGATAAGAAGGATGGCAAGGTGAACAAAGGTATATGTGATATACATGTTATTGATGTGTACCTTACCAATGCTCGCAGTAGCACCTGGGTATTTGATACTGGTTCTGTTGCTAATATTTGCAACTCGAAACAGGGACTACAGAATAAGCGGGCACTGGCAAAGGACGAGGTGACGATGCGCGTGGGAAACGGTTCCAAAGTCGATGTGATCGCGGTCGGCACGCTACCTCTACATCTACCTTCGGGATTAATATTAGACGGCGGGCGTGCATTTTGATGACAGTTATATTATGAGTTTATGCATTTTGATGTACCGAAGGTTGTTCGGAGTCCCGGATGTGATCACGGACATGACGAGGAGTCTCTATATGGTCGAGACATAAAGATTGATATATTGGAAGCCTATGTTTGGACATCGGAAGTGTTCCGGGTGAAATCGGGATTTTACCGGGTTACCGGGAGGTTACCGGAACCCCCCGGGAACCACATGGGCCTTCATGGGCCTTAGTGGAAAGGAGAAAGGGGCAGCCCAAGGGGGCTGCGCGCCTCCCCCCTTCTCCTAGTCCTATTAGGACTAGGAGAGGTGGCCGGCCACCCCTCTCCCTCTTTCCCCCTTGGGAATCCTAGTTGGAATAGGATTGGAGGGGAGTCCTACTCCCGGTAGGAGTAGGACTCCTCCTGCGCCTCCTCCTCCTGGCCGGCGCACCCTCCCCCCTTGGCTCCTTTATATACTGAGGCAGGGGCACCTCTAAACACACAAGTTGACACAAGTTGATCCACGTGATCGATTCCTTAGCCGTGTGCGGTGCCCCCTGCCACCATATTCCTCGATAATACTGTAGCGGAGTTTAGGCGAAGCCCTGCTGCTGTAATTCATCAAGATCGTCACCACGCCGTCGTGCTGACGAAACTCTTCCCCGACACTTTGCTGGATCAGAGTCCGGGGATCGTCATCGAGCGGAACGTGTGCTCGAACTCGGAGGTGCCGTAGTTTCGGTGCTTGATCGGTTGGATCGTGAAGACGTACGACTACTTCCTCTACGTCGTGTCATCGCTTCCGCAGTCGGTCTGCGTTGGGTACGTAGACAACACTCTCCTCTCGTTGCTATGCATCACATGATCCTGTGTGCGCGTAGGAAATTTTTTGAAATTACTACGAAACCCAACATAAACATCTCCAAAAGTGGCTAAGAAATTTAGTATCACGATCTAAAACAATAGTATTTGGCACACCATGCAAGCGAATAATTTCACGAAAGAACAAATCAGCAACATTAACAGCATCATCGCTTTTATGACATGGTATAAAGTGTGCCATTTTCGAGAATCTATCCACGACAACAAATATGCTATCCCTCCCCTTCTTTGTTCGAGGTAAACCTAAAACAAAGTCCATAGATATATCCTCCCAAGGAACACTAGGTACAGGCAAAGGCATATATAAACCATGAGGATTGAGTCATGACTTAGCTTTTTGACATGTAGTGCAGCGAGCAATAAAACGCTCAACATCCCGTCTCATCTTTGGCCAAAAGAAATGTGTAGCAAGTACGTCCTCCGTCTTCTTCACGCCAAAGTGTCCCATTAATCCTCCTCCATGCGCCTCCTGCAACAACAAAAGACGAACGGAGCTAGCTGGAATGCATAGCTTGTTAGCACGAAACACAAATCCTTCGTTAACAACAAACTTGTTCCACATTCTTCCTTCTTTACAATTCTGCATTACATCTTTAAAATCAGCATCATGCACATATTGATCTTTGATGGTCTCCAAACCAAATATTTTGAAGTCAAGTTGTGAAAGCATAGTATAGCGACGAGACAATGCATCAGCAATAACATTTTCTTTTCCCTTCTTGTGTTTAATGACATAAGGGAAAGTCTCAATGAATTCAACCCATTTAGCATGTCTACGATTCAGTTTAGCTTGACTTTTAATATGTTTCAAAGATTCATGATCAGAATGTATAACAAATTCTTTGGGCCATAAATAATGTTGCCATGTTTCTAAAGTCCGAACAAGAGCATATAATTCTTTATCATAAGTAGAATAATTCAGACTAGGCCCACTCAATTTTTCAGAAAAGTATGCAACAGGTTTGCCATCTTGTAATAACACACCTCCTAATCCAATTCCACTAGCATCACATTCAAGCTCAAAAGTCTTATTAAAATCAGGAAGTTGGAGTAAAGGAGCAAGTGTCAACTTATCTTTCAATACCGTGAAGGCTTCTTCCTGTGCGGTACCCCAAACAAAAGGCACATCCTTCTTTGTAAGCTCGTTGAGAGGTGCAGCAATGGTGCTGAAATCTCTCACAAAACGCCTATAGAATCCAGCGAGGCCAAGAAAACTCCTCACTTGTGTGACCGTTTTGGGCTGCGGCCAACTCTCAATAGCTTCAATCTTGGCTTTATCAACTTCAATTCCCTGTGGAGTAACAACATAGCCAAGAAAAGATACTCGGTCGGTGCAAAAGGTGCACTTCCCAAGGTTACCAAACAAACGTGCATCACGTAGAGCAATAAAAACAGCACGTAAATATTCCAAATGTTCCTCCAAAGATCTGCTATAAATCAATATGTCATCAAAGTAAACTACCACAAATCGTCCAATGAAAGCACGTAAAACTTCGTTCATTAATCTCATGAAAGTACTAGGTGCATTAGTTAATCCAAAAGGCATGACTAACCACTCATATAATCCAAACTTAGTTTTAAATGCTGTTTTCCATTCATCTCCCAATTTCATACGAATTTGATGGTAGCCACTACGCAAATCAACTTTGGAGAATATTGTAGAGCCACTCAATTCATCAAGCATATCATCTAGCCTAGGAATAGGATGACGATAACGAATAGTAATATTATTAATGCCTCTACAATCAACACACATACGTGATGTACCATCCTTTTTCGGCACTAGAATAATAGGAACAGCACAAGGACTAAGGGATTCGCGTATATAACCTTTGTCGAGAAGCTCTTGTACTTGACGCATAATCTCCTTCGTCTCCTCTGGATTGGTACGGTATGGTGCACGGTTTGGCAGTGAACCACCGGGAATTAAGTCAATCTGATGCTCAATCCCTCGAATAGGCGGTAATCCCGGTGGCACGTCTTGTGGAAAAACGTCAGCGAACTCCTGCAAAATGTTAGTGACAGCAGGAGGCAAAGAGGAAGGCACGTCCTCGAATGAAAATAATGCCTCTTTGCACACAAAAGCATAGCAAACAGATTTGCTGAAATCTAGCTCATCAATATCAGATTTGGTGGCAAATAAACATGCACTTTTCAATTTAATTTCAGAAGCAACACTAGATGGTTTATTATTAGGCTTCATTTGTTGCTCAAATTCTTTTGCCACAATCTGATTTTCACTCTTATTCTTCTCCTGTTGTGCTTTATTAGCTCTATTAATATCATCTTTCAAAATGGAATCAGGAGTCATAGGAAGCAAAGTAATATTTTTATCCTTATGAACAAGAGTGTAGTGATTGTTTCTACCATGGTGTACAGAATTTTTATCAAATTGCCATGGTCTACCAAGTAATAAGGAACATGCTTGCATAGGTACCACATCACAATCAACATAATCAGCATAGGTAGAGATACTAAAATGCACACGAACAGTACGTGTTACCTTAACCTTGCCGCTGTTGTTGAACCATTGGATGTAGTAAGGATGTGGATGTGGTCTTGTGGTGAGAGAAAGCTTCTCCACCATCTCCATGCTAGCCAAGTTGTTGCAACTCCCTCCATCTATGATGACGCGCACAGAACGTTCCTTCACAACTCCCTTGGTATGGAACAAATTGTGCCTCTGATTTTGCTCAGCTTGTGTGACCTGCACACTCAAAACACGTTGAGCAACTAAACATTCATACCTGTCAGCGTCTTCAGGAGCCATGTATTGCGTCTCATGATCAGAATCATCTCCACCATGTTCTTCACGTGTAATAAGAGCCAATGTCTCCTCATCATAGTCACTAGCGGACTCATATCCACCATCCGCGGTAGCAATCATCACACGCGGAGATTTGCATTCCCTCGCATAATGACCTCCTCCCTTACAACGACGACAAATAATATCACTTGTGTGCCCTGTTGATGCCATGGAAGAAGAAGAACGCTGTGCAGGCCCCGCAGGTGCGCTCTTGGCAGATAATGGTGGTTGTGCCTGTTTTCTTGTATCACGGCTGGAGGTGGCACCGGATGGAGGTGCTGGTGCAGTTGAAGTAGAAGATGCACGTGGTGTCCATGATGAAGGTCGGCCTGCAGAAAAGTTAGTTCGCCCCAATGCTTGTCGATCCTGCTGATGAGGACATCAATACAATTGTTACACCCACAGCCCCTGCTGCTATACATACTGGACCAATTACTAGAGCTCGTGCACGCCAACTAAATTACCAGGTACTTTCGTTTCTTGGTAATGATTCTAATGTTCATGAGAATATGATGCTGCCTAAATTGGATACATTTGTTTTGCTTACAAATGAAGGGCCTAGCTTGGAGAAGGATGAACATTGGAGCAAGAACAAGCATGGAGATGATGGCATGCGCAAGGGGAATAAGAACGGAGTTACAAGTGATGATTTCAGGACTTTGAAGCCACCATAATGGGTGCATGAAGCCTTGGACGAAATATACAAGATGCCACTTCCTAAATTTCGTCCCGAGGCTATTTTAGGTGCTGCGTCACCTTATTATTGGGCCAGGCCCATGTAATTTCGAAATACATAAGTATAGGCTATTTTTAGAGTCCGTATGTGTGGGGAAACAAGAGATAGGGTTGATTTCGGACCCCTCCACCAAGGGCCACGAAATTTCCCCCCTCTTCCTCCATATATACAGCCCTTAGGGCATCGTTTAGACTTTGGGTTTTGTTTAGATTAAAAGTTCGCCATAGCTGCAACTTCGCGTACTTCGTTTGTGTTCAACGACCAGACAAAGGCGTCACAGAACCCCACCTTGATCAATAAAGCTTTCATCTTATATTCGCAATATCCAGATTGCAATCTTAGTTTCTTGCTTGTTCTTCGTTTGCTCGCAGGAAACAGACCCTCGTGGTCAGGTTGATCGTGCTCCGGCGTGGTCAATAACCTCTCGGAGTTGGTTTAGCGATTGCTAAGGCGCGACGTCCTCGCACGTTCGTAGTCGGATCGTCAAAGTCGACTTCCACCAAAGCGATATCCATCATCTCATCGAAAGACGGGACACCTTTGCCTCTATCATAATGCCTCTACAATCAACACACATACGTGATGTACCATCCTTTTTCGGCACTAGAATAATAGGAACAGCACAAGGACTAAGGGATTCGCGTATATAACCTTTGTCGAGAAGCTCTTGTACTTGACGCATAATCTCCTTCGTCTCCTCTGGATTGGTACGGTATGGTGCACGGTTTGGCAGTGAAGCACCGGGAATTAAGTCAATCTGATGCTCAATCCCTCGAATAGGCGGTAATCCCGGTGGCACGTCTTGTGGAAAAACGTCAGCGAACTCCTGCAAAATGTTAGTGACAGCAGGAGGCAAAGAGGAAGGCACGTCCTCGAATGAAAATAATGCCTCTTTGCACACAAAAGCATAACAAACAGATTTGCTGAAATCTAGCTCATCAATATCAGATTTGGTGGCAAATAAACATGCACTTTTCAATTTAATTTCAGAAGCAACACTAGATGGTTTATTATTAGGCTTCATTTGTTGCTCAAATTCTTTTGCCACAATCTGATTTTCACTCTTATTCTTCTCCTGTTGTGCTTTATTAGCTCTATTAATATCATCTTTCAAAATGTAATCAGGAGTCATAGGAAGCAAAGTAATATTTTTATCCTTATGAACAAGAGTATAGTGATTGTTTCTACCATGGTGTACAGAATTTTTATCAAATTGCCATGGTCTACCAAGTAATAAGGAACATGCTTGCATAGGTACCACATCACAATCAACATAATCAGCATATGTAGAGATACTAAAATGCACACGAACAGTATGTGTTACCTTAACCTTGCCGCTGTTGTTGAACCATTGGATGTAGTAAGGATGTGGATGTGGTCTTGTGGTGAGAGAAAGCTTCTCCACCATCTCCATGCTAGCCAAGTTGTTGCAGCTCCCTCCGTCTATTATGACGCGCACAGAACGTTCCTTCACAACTCCCTTGGTATGGAACAAATTGTGCCTCTGATTTTGCTCAGCTTGTGTGACCTGCACACTCAAAACACGTTGAGTAACTAAACATTCATACCTGTCAGCGTCTTTAGGAGCCATGTATTGCGTCTCATGATCAGAATCATCTCCACCATGTTCTTCACGTGTAATAAGAGCCAATGTCTCCTCATCATAGTCACTAGCAGACTCATATCCACCATCCGCGGTAGCAATCATCACACGCGGAGATTTGCATTCTCTTGCATAATGACCTCCTCCCTTACAACGACGACAAATAATATCACTTGTGTGCCCTGTTGATGCCCTGGAAGAAGAAGAACTCTGTGCAGGCCCGGCAGGTGCGCTCTTGGCAGATAATGGTGGTTGTTCCTGTTTTCTTGTATCACGGCTGTAGGAGGCACCTGATTGAGGTGCTGGTGCAGTTGAAGTAGAAGATGCATGCGGCGTCCATGAGGAAGGTCGGCCTGCAGAAAAGTTAGTTCGCGCCAATGCTTGTCGATCCTGCACTTCACGTTCAGCTTTACAAGCAAGATGGAATAAACGAGTGATATTAGTATACTCCTTATAGTCTAGAATGGTCTGAATCTCTCTATTTAATCCACCCAGAAAACGTGCAAGCATAGCTTCATTTTCCTCAATAATACCACATCGAAGCATGCCAGTTTGTAATTCCTGATAATATTCTTCTACAGAATTTTTTCCTTGTCTTAAACGCTGCAATTTTTGAAGCAATTCACGTTGATAATATGGTGGAACCCAACGCGTATGCATAGAGGTTTTCAAAGCAGCCCAAGTAGTTGGAATAGGATATAATCTACAATGTTCAGACCACTAGACACATGCAAAACTAGTGAAAGCACAAACAGCAGCAGCAACCCGTCTCTCCTCGGGATATTGTAAACATGTAAAACGTTGTTCAGTTTCTAACTCCCAAGTAAGATATATATCAGGAACATATCTACCCTCAAATGGTGGAATATTCAATTTCAGTTTAGGAATATGGACATCATCTCGTACCTGAGGTGGTGGTGCAGGCCTACCATTACGAATATATACCTGAGGTTGACCTGGTGGTGGTGGTGCTGGTGGCTGCACGTAGTTCGGATTTTGATCAACCTCATCCTCATAATCTCCCACATAATCATCATCCTCCTGGGTACCAGCAGCAGTAGTAGCAGGAGCCAAAGAAGCACCAACAGCAGTAGCAGCGGCACTAGAATTTTGTCCTGGCTCAATAGGAACACGCTGTGCTCGTCCACACTGATTCGGAAGGGGGCGTAGTTGTTGTTGTTGCAGAGGTGCGACAGGTGCAGCCGGTGGTGGAAGACGCGCAAGCAGTTCATTAAATCTGTTATCGAGCTTTGTTTCGAACGTCTTCTCAAGGCCAGTAATCTTCTCCATGGCCTCTTCAAAATTGTTCAGCACATCTTGCACCTGTTCAGTCATCATTTGCTGAAACTTATCATGAAGCTCCTTGTTCGATAAGTTCTCCCAATCAATCTCGTCGGCTTGTGATCCTGGCATGGTTAGCAGCAATAGAAACACACAAGAATATGATCCTACAGACTACTAAGAAGTTGTGGTGGTGTATCACAAACCCGTCAAGCAAACCTCAAATTCTTACCAGTTCTTACCCAGCAGCAGGTGGTGATCGGCAACCGTTGTAGTCAAAACTTCTCAAAGCTTGGATAGAGCGATTACCAGGGAAAGTCAAACGCACGACGTAGATGTATGTGGAGCTGGGAAGGCTTATAATATGGTAGCAAAAAGGGTCAGCAATAATCAACTCAGAGATGCAAAGTTGAATAAGCGCTCAACGATGGTACTGTGCTGGTCCTAGGCTAGACCGTGCTAGAGACGCGAGCCTAGAACACTAACAAAATCACGGCGCTGCACGTAAACAAGGGAAAAGCACACTCTCGAAAAAAAAAATTCGCTCTTTTTTTTTGCACTGCTCTTTTTTTTGCGAAAAATCACTATAATGGCGAGTGTCTCAAAACTCTTCCCAGGTCAAACTGACAGGATGGGCACGAATTTTTTGTGACCAAAATTTTTTTTTTGACTGCCCGGACCCAAAAACTGGAAACGGGTCAAAAAAAACTTTCTATAACGGCGACTGTCTCAATACGCTTAGAAACACCTAAAAAATAGGATAGCCAGAAAATTTTTTGTCAAGTGCGTTTTCCGAAAATTTTGGGCCTAAACGGAGGGTGGTTTCCAGACTCTTTTTTTTTGGAAACCAACCTCTTCTACGGACGGCAAAAGATTGCTGGAATCCGAAACCTACTCAGACAAGGAAACACGAATCGGAAATTAGATGGATCCCGAAAACAAACCTAATATGCAAGGAACTCGGATTGGTGGTGGAAATATGGTGGTGGTATATGGCAGCGGTGGTGGTAGCTGTGGTAGTATATGGATATGGATCGGTGGTGGTATATGGACACGGATTGGTGGTGGTATATGGATACGGATTCGGAGCGGTCGCGGATAAGCGGTGGTGGTAGATGGCAGGGGTGATGATGATGGTGCGGCGGCGGCGTGACAACTTATGACCAGAACTCGAAACTCTAAAAGACTAGACTCTAAGACCAGCAACTAGACACGACGATGCAACCGCAAATTCAACAAAGCAAAACCCTAAAAAGATTTATGCAAAGGCTCAGATTGGTTCGGATATGATGAACTAACCCTAATTTTTTTTGTGGCTTTTTCGTGGACTGTAGGTATGAAGAACAGACTCGATCTAAACTACGAAAAACTGTAAAATCTCACCGAGCAACCTGGAAATCTGATACCACTTGATAGGGGCAAAGGTGTCCCGTCTTTCGATGAGATGATGGATATCGCTTTGGTGGCAGTCAACTTTGACGATCCGACTACGAACGTGCGAGGACGTCGCGCCTTAGCAATCGCTAAACCAACTCCAAGAGGTTATTGACCACGCCGGAGCACGATCAACCTGACCACGAGGGTCTGTTTCCTGCGAGCAAACGAAGAACAAGCAAGAAACTGAGATTGCAATCTGGATATTGCGAATATAAGATGAAAGCTTTATTGATCAAGGTGGGGTTCTGTGACGCCTTTGTCTGGTCGTTGAACACAAACGAAGTACGCGAAGTTGCAGCTATGGCGAACTTTTAATCTAAACAAAACCCAAAGTCTAAACGATGCCCTAAGGGCTGTATATATGGAGGAAGAGGGGGAATTTCGTGGCCCTTGGTGGAGGGGTCCGAAATCAACCCTATCTCTTGTTTCCCCACACATACGGACTCTAAAAATAGCCTATACTTATGTATTTCGAAATTACATGGGCCTGGCCCAATAATAAGGTGACGCAGCACCTAAAATAGCCCCGGGACGAAATTTATGAAGTGGCATCTTGTATATTTCGTCCAAGGCTTCATGCACCCATTATGGTGGCTTCAAAGTCCTGAAATCATCACTTGTAACTTCGTTCTTGTTCCCCTTGCGCATGCCATCATCTCCATGCTTGTTCTTGCTCCAATGTTCATCCTTCTCCAAGCTAGGCCCTTCATTTGTAAGCAAAACAAATGTATCCAATTTAGGCAGCATCATATTCTCATGAACATTAGAATCATTACCAAGAAACGAAAGTACCTGGTAATTTAGTTAGCGTGCACGAGCTCTAGTAATTGGTCCAGTATGTATAGCAGCAGGGGCTGTGGGTGTACAATTGTATTGATGTCCTCATCAATTGTGGGGTAGTAAGTAGATGATGGGTTGTGAGAGTGATAGAAATTTAAACCCTAGTTTATGCGCTATTCCATAAGGGACTGATTTGGATCCATATATTTCATGCTATGGTTAGAGTTATCTTAATTCTTATTTCGTAGTTGCGGATGCTTGCGAGTGTGGATAATCATAAGTGGGTTGTTTGTTCAAGTAATAACAAGACCCTAGCACCGATTCACCCACATAACAACTTATCAAAGTAGTGAACGTGAATCAACTAAACATGATGAATGTCACCAGATGAAATTCCCATGTGTCCTCGAAAATGCTTTGCTTAATATAAGAAGTACTTCTGGCTTGTCCTTTGCAATGAAAGGATTGGGCCACTTTGTCGCACCTTGTTACTTTGGTTACTTTGTTACTTGCTATTAAACTATTTGTTACTACTACTTTACAACACTTTGAGAGAGTACCTTGCTGAAACCGCTTATCAATTCCTTCTGCTCCTCGTTGAGTTCGACACAAGGACTAGATTGATCCCCTATACTTGTGGGTCGTAAAGACTCTTTTCTAGCACCGTTGCCGGGGAGTGAAGTGCTTTTGCTAAGGAAACATATATATTACATGTTGAATTTGGTAAGGAAACATTTATTTTGAGGAGCTTATTCGGGGTATCTTCACCTCGACCAGAAGTGGTAAGAGCCTCTCCTCAACCTACTAAAAATATTTATTATGAAAACCTTCGGGTATTATGGGAAAACTACTTGCTAATCCTCATGCAGGAGATGGAACAATACATACTGGTATGCACCTAATCTATATAGATGAACTTTGTGGATTGTTTAAGCTTGCAAGTTTATCAGATGATGGAGTTAAGAAGAAAGTATTCCTATTATCTTTGACACACCGTTTGGATGTAGACATTGGGAGGCTTGGCATTGAATTGAAGCATTGCCAAATCATACAGGACATTGATATTGATATTGAATGTGAATTCGGCTGTTTGGATGTCAAGTAATTGGCACTTGGCATTCAGAGAGGGTGGTTCAATTCCATGGCTTGTTTGGATAGTCATAAGTTTCATTGGAATTTCCCATTTGTTGCTGGATCTACATTGCACATTGTTCTATTGAGTGAAACTAAAATGAATATATTTTTGAATGATTTTATATAAAAATAAAATAAAATAAACAACAACAACAACAACAACAACAATAACAACAACAGCACTTGTACATGTAACAACATCACAAAACGACAAAACTTGCATACATACCGGCAACAACACTTGTACAACATCATCATATAATAACAACACTACTTATATAGCAGCATCACTTGTACAAGAGCATCACAAAACAGCGACATTTGACAACAATAAAAGTGAGTGTCATATGATACGTCTCCAACGTATCTATAATTTTTTATTGTTCCATATTGTTATATTATCATTCTTGGATGTTTTATAATCATTTTATAGTCATTTTATATCATTTGTTGGTACTAACCTATTGACATAGTGCCAAGTGCCAGTTGCTGTTTTTTGCATGTTTTTTACATCGCAAGAAATCAATACCAAACGGAGTCCAAACACAACGAAACATTTTGTGAATTTTTTTGGACCAGAAGACAACCAATGGGCCGAAGAAGCACCTGGAGGGTGCTCCGAGGGGAGCACAACCCACCAGGACACGCCAGGAGGCCCAGGCACGCCCTGGTGGGTTGTGCCCACCTCGGGTGCCCCCTGGACCGTCTTTTTACTCTATAAATACCCCAATATTCCAGAAACCCAGGGGAGTCGACGAAAATCAATTCCAGCTGCCGCAGAGTCCAGAACCACTAGATCTAATCTAGACACCATCACGGAGGGGTTCACCACTTCTATTGGTGCCTCTCCGATGATGCGTGAGTAGTTCTTCGTAGACCTTCGGGTCTGTAGTTAATAGCTAGATGTATTCCTCTCTCTCGTTTGATTCTCAATACAGTGGTCTCTTGGCGGTCCATATGATGTAACTCTTTTTGCAGTGTGTTTGTTGGGATCGGATGAACTTTGAGTTTATGATCAGATCTTTTTATCCATGAAAGTTATTTGAGTTTCTTTG
Source organism: Triticum dicoccoides (assembly GCF_002162155.2). Classification (NCBI taxonomy): domain Eukaryota; kingdom Viridiplantae; phylum Streptophyta; class Magnoliopsida; order Poales; family Poaceae; genus Triticum; species Triticum dicoccoides. The sequence goes on along the minus strand of NC_041388.1, from coordinate 304,922,418 downwards.
ATCTCTTATATGCATGATTGCTTATAGCCTCGTATTTATTCTCCAATATTTGGGTTTTGTTTGGCCAACTTGATCTATTTATCTTGCAATGGGAACAAGTGCTTTGTAGTGGGTTCGATCTTACGGTGCTTGATCCCAGTGACAGAAGGGGAACCATGTATGTATCGTTGCTACTAAGGATAAAACGATGGGGTCTATTTCTACATAAATAAATCTTGTCCATATCATGTGAAAGGATCGATATGGTTGACTAGAGGGGGGGTGAATAGGCAACTAACAATTTTTAGCTTTTCTTTAGCAATTTAAACTTTGCATCAAAGTAGGTTGTCTAGATATGCAACTAGATGAGCAACCTATATGATGCAACACAAATAGGAACACAAGCAAGCAAGATATAAGAAACAAATAATCTACACAAGTAAAGGCACGAGATAACCAAGAGTGGAGACGGTGGAGACGAGGATGTGTTGCCGAAGTTCCTTCCCTTTGAGAGGAAGTATGTCTCCGTTGGAGCGGTGTGGAGGCACAATGCTCCCCAAGAAGCCACTAGGGCCACCGTAATCTCCTCACGCCCTCACACAATGTGAGATGCCGTGATTCCACTATTGGTGCCCTTGGAGGCGGCGACCGAACCTTTACAAACGAGGTTGGGGCAATCTCCACAACTCAATTGGAGGCTCCCAACGACACCACGAAGCTTCACCACAATGGACTATGGCTTCGCGGTGACCTCAACAGTCTAGGATGCTCAAACACCCAAGAGTAACAAGATCCGCAAGGGATTAGTAAGGGGGAATCAAATATCTCTTGGTGGAAGTGTAGATCGGGGCCTTCTCAACCACTCCCGAGCAAATCAACAAGTTTGGTTGGCTAGGGAGTGAGATCGGGCGAAAATGGAGGTTGGAGCAATAATGGAGCTTTAATGGTGGAAGAGGTGAGTCAACGGGGAAGAAGGAGACCCTTTATATAGTGTGTGGAAAAGATCCAACCGTTACCCACCAACCAGCCCGCGGCCAGCGGTACTACCGCGCCTGGCCAGCGGTACTACCGCAAGGCCACGCGGTACTACTGCTTGCAACCAAGCGGTACTACCGCACGGCAGTGCGGTACAACCGTACCGACCCACGGTACTGCCGTGACCCCAGCACAAAAACAGACGCAAGCTGGGGCCGGTACTTCCGCACGTGCGGTACTACCGCGCCCCCCATGCGGTACTACCGCAACGCAAAAGTCCCAGCCAGGGGGAAGGGGAACTACCGTGCCTACTTCCGCAAATAAACGGAAGTAGCAAAAACCCGACACAGTAGTACTGCCAAGGGGCGGTACTACTGCCTGACCGCATAGCGCGGTACTATCGCACGGCGAAAGCGGTACTACCGCGGCAGGTGCGGATGTAAAAAATTACATCCGCTCCTACTACCGCAAAGGGGCGGCACTAGCCTGGTGGGCAGCGGTAGTGCGGCTCCAGGGGAGCGGTACTACCGTGAGCACCAGCGGTACTACCGCGCCACCGCGCGGTATTACCGTGGATGCCTATGGTACTACCGTTGATCCAGGAGCGGTACTACCGCAACCACAATAGCGGCCAGTCAAAGGAGGCAGGAAAAACGGAGGAAGCTCCAAGGAAGAAGGAGGGGATAAAAGGAGACGTCTACGTGATGATTCCACCCAAACCTTTCCAACGCGGACCCCCTCTTAATAGTATGGCTTTCCTACGACTCAAATCCACCAAAAAGAAACGTAGAAAAGACGCCGTCTTCGTTAGTCTTCGAGGGGCACCCAATCGTCTTGTGCCTAGCAAAGAAGTGTCTGGAAAACTCATGGCACGCGATTAGTCCACAAATGCGTTGTCATCAATCACCAAAACACTTAGGGATAAATATGTCTTTACAATCTCCCCCTTTTTGGTGGATTGATGACAAAACGGGATTTGCACAAGGAAAAATACTATTAAGTAAAAGCAAACCCCTCCTCTCTATAATATAGATGGGCTCCCCCTAAATGTGTGCCACCTAGATGAGCACGAATACTAGGAACAGAGCTCCCCCTATATTATAGAGACAAGGCAAATTTATCACTAGACAAGATAGTACAAACATAAGATAACTAAGATAGATAGAGTGCATATGTCTTACACCATATGGAGGATAGGTCTCGAAGGCACAAACCGAACAAAAGCAAACGAGGCAAATGAGGTCCAAACGACAAAGCAAACAAACACACCAAGCACGACACAACGCAAATCCCTACACTCTCTCCCCCTTTGGCATCGAGACGCCAAAAAGGCAGAGAGGACACCTACACACACAGGGTGGCTCAGGCAGAGAAGTCGTCCCACTGCTCCTCGTGCTCCTCGTCAGACTCAGTGGCGGGGATATTCTCCTCGATGTCATCCTCTGAACTGGTCCACTTGTAGCCCTGCTTTGACATCCAGGCAGCCTCAGGTGTGATGACGTCCTCAGACCCGCTAGACACATCCTCTCCAAAGAGCCTCATCACCTTCTTGTCACGGCGGCGACTCTCCTTGTCAGTCACATGAGCCCTGTACTGTCCCTTCGCCTGCATGCAGAAGAGAGTCGTTATCTTGTCCTTCAGCTTCTTGGCCCATGACGGCTCAGAGGAAGAAGTGGTGGACCTAGCAGCACGGTCCTCAGCAGCAGTCTCAGCAGCAGCAGCCTCCCCCTCACCAGCAGCCCTCCTAGCAGAAGATGCCTCAGCACGGGTAGTGGTGTTGGCCCAGTTGGGCTTGACGCGGAGGCTGATGGACTCATGGCGAATCCAGTCTGGAGCAAGGAACTCATCACCTGGATACGTCTTCTCCCAAGTGGTGGAGAGTAGCAGAAACAGGTACGGTCCATAGATAGGTACCTTGCGAGTGAACACCGCAAACCGAAGCTCACACCACATGATGTGTGAGACATCAAGTGGCTGAGTCTGAGAAGTATGTGCCTCTTCACACAAGAGCAACATGTCCACTAGATATGCATGAACCTTGTCCTTGTCGCCAATGCGTGGGAACAGAGTGTTGCGGAAGATGCGATGCATGATATCCAGAAAGGAGTTCAACACCCAAGATGACTTGCCATTGGGGAGTACCTTCTCAACAAGGAAGGGCTGAAGCTGGTTCTTGTTGGCAGACTCAGAGTTGGCATGGGGGCGAATGCCAACGGGGGTGTGAAGCTTGTCATCAGGAATGTGCAGCAGATCCATGAACTCTTTCCATGTAGCAGACAGCTGACGGCCATTGGTCATCCTCCGCTCCTCCCCGGGATGAAAGTACACTGAGGCAAAGAACTGACAGATAAGCTCAGGGTCATAGTCAAGGTGAAAGGAGATCACCGGCTCAATAGTAAACTGCTCCACCAAGTCCAGAGCCTCTCCAAAATAGTCACGAAACTTGTCTTTCCGCAGGTGATGCATGTCTATCCACTTGACATCCATGAAGGTATTCTGCTTGTTCTCGATCACATCCAGATAGATGAGAGCATGTTGCTTGGTCTAGAACAACTCGGTGCCTCTAAGGATAGCCCGAGGATTCACATAGGGATTGATCTTCCAGCGCTCGACATACTCAGTGGTTGAAATCTCGTCCATGCCCTTAGCCGGTTCCTTTTGCTTGCTGGCAGTGGTCTTGACATTGCGCTTGGGGGCATTGGAGCCCTCTGGGGCTTCATCTTGGGGGTTGCACAGACGCTTGGAGCCAGTGTCATGACTGGGATGGGAACGGCGAGAGCCACCACCTGAGACACAGAACGCAAAAACACCCACAACAGCCAAGAGAGATTAATGCAAAGACCACAACAAAGCAAGTGAAACAAGTAGAAAGCACACATGATAAATGCCTAGAGAGAGATTTGATCCCTACGGTAGTACTGCCAAGAGCTGCGGAGCTAAGAGAGTAGTACGACTCTTAGACGCAGTAGTACCATGCAAGATCACGGTAGTACCGGGTGTAGGAGCGGTAGTACGACCTTAGTGCCGCGGCCGGCGCGGTAGTACCGCGTCCGCGGAGCGATAGTACCGCACGGTACGGTAGTACCGCACCTGACGGGCGGTAGTACCGCAAGAGCGGTAGTACCGCACATCGGGCATGGTAGTACCGCACCGTGTTAGATCTGAACTGGTTCAAATCTGAGAAAGCCCGCGAAACCACAGCGGTACTACGGTTGGACAAAGCTACCACAAAACAGCATATCAAGTATGTTTCCTACGCATCACGACTCTCCTACATCCTACTCTTGCATAGATTTGGCCTAAAATCTCAAGGACGACAAGTTTCTCCCCAAAAGCCTAGAAGCAAGAGAACAACTAAGAAAAAAGAGGGATTTGGGGAAAAACCTTGGTCCATGGCAAGAGGAAGTGGTGGGGAACGATCCCACCGGTCGGAATCCGAGGAGAGTGGCCGGAGACGGAGATCCGGCGAGGGCCTCTGGCGCCGTTCTTGAGAGGGAGAGACGTGGAGAGAGAGACAATGAATGGGTATGGGGAGTTGGAACTCCCCTGCCCGAGTCATAACCCCCACGCGCCCTTGACGATGCGGTAGTACCGTGCCCAGACACGGTAGTACCGCACGGTGCGGTACTTCCGAGGTACCACACCAGAGCGGTAGTATCGTGCTGTGGCGCGGTAGTACCGTGCCTCCCAAAGCGGTAGTACCGTGCCCAGACGCGGTAGTACCATGGGCTCAAGAAGATGCACGTTTCGAGCGCGAAAAACTGGATCTTTGCACAAACCACTCCGAGCCAACACGACACCACAAGACCACGCAACACACAAAACCAGAAAGGCACACGACAAACGAACCAACCACGAGACACCACCTCTCCAAAAGAGAGGGCAGTGGCCGTAGCCACCTATGTTTGAGTCAATTGGTATGGCACCGCGAAGAATTATCCTTGGGTCCATGACCAAAACTCGTCTTTGAAGCACAGGTACCATCAAACATGGCTAATGTGAAAGACTTGATTGATTTATGCATAATGGGGGGAGGGAGAGTTCATTGAGAGAACATCACCCCCCCTATGTCCATGCCTACATCTAAATAGGACAACACATTGAGTATGGTGGGGTGTGCAAGGGTTCAAGCAACATTGCTCGAATCGATGATATTTAGCTCATGCCTTAACTCGCGAAATCTTGCTTCATCCAAGGGCTTCGTGAAGATATCTGCAAGGTTATCATGAGTGTTGACGTAGTTGAGCTCGATCTCTCCTCGCCTAATGTGATCCCGGATGAAGTGATACCGGATCTCAATATGCTTCGCCTTGAAGTGTTGCACCGGGTTGAGAGAGATCTTGATGGCACTTTCATTGTCACACCAAAGAGGCACTTTGTCACAAGTGACACCATAATCCTTTAAAGTTTGCCTCATCCATAAGAGTTGTGCACAACAACTACCGGCTGCCACATACTCCGCTTCGGTGGACGAGAGAGACACACAACTTTGCTTTTTGGAAGACCAACTTACCAAAGAGCAACCAAGGAATTGGCACCCTCCGGAAGTGGACTTCCTATCCACTTTGTCTCCCACCCAATCGGAATCCGAGTACCCTACAAGCTTGAAGTTTGATCCTCTTGGGTACCATAAGCCAAAGTTTGGGGTATGAGTCAAATATCGAAAGATTCGTTTGACCGCCACATAGTGACTTTCCTTAGGTGTGGCTTGAAACCGTGCACAAATTCCCACACTCAACATGATGTCCGGTCTAGATGCACAAAGGTAAAGCAAGGAACCAATCATGGAACGATATACCTTTTGATCCACCACTTTACCATTGGGATCTAAGTCAAGTTGGCACTTGGTGGGCATTGGAGTGGAAGCCGGCTTGACGTCACTTAGCTTGAATCTCTTGAGCATGTCTTGAGTGTATTTGGATTGATTGATGAAGGTTCCTTCTCTTCTTTGCTTCACTTTGAACCCTAGAAAGAACTTCAACTCTCCCATGGAGGACATCTCGAACTTTGAGGTCATGAGAGCGGCAAATTCCTCATTGAAAGCTTTGTTAGGAGAACCAAAGATAATATCATCAACATATAATTGGCACACAAACAACTCCCCTTTGACCTTCTTAGTAAAAATAGTGGGGTCGATTAGCCCAACTTCAAAACCACGGTCTTGTAACAACTCGGTAAGGTGGTCATACCACGCACGTGGGGCTTGTTTAAGGCCATAGAGTGCCTTATCGAGTTGATACACATGATCGGGAAAGTAGGGATCCTCGAACCCGGGGGGTTGCTTGATGTACACCAATTCATTAATGGGACCATTAAGAAAAGCACTCTTCACATCCATTTGTTGTAACTTAAAGTTATGATGAGAAGCATATGCAATCAACATGCGAATGGATTCAAGACGAGCAACGGGAGCAAAGGTTTCAGTGTAGTCGATACCCTCGACTTGGGAGTAGCCTTGTGCTACCAAACGAGCCTTGTTGCGAACGATAATCCCATGGGCATCTTGCTTGTTCTTGAATATCCACTTGGTTCCAATGACATTGTGGTTCCCCGTTGGCCTTGGCACCAATCTCCACACTTTGTTGCACTCGAAGTTGTTGAGTTCGTCGTGCATGGCATTGAGCCAATCCGGATCTTCTAGCGCCTCATAGACCTTGTGGGGTTCCACACAAGAGACAAACGCGTGATGCTCACAATAATTTGCTAATTGTCTACGAGTGCTTACCCCCTTTCTTAAGCTTCCAAGCACATTCATCATGAGATGATCCTTGGTGGAGAGCTTGGAAGCAACCTTGGCGGCACGATGCTCTAATTCCTCCTCGGTGGTGAGTTGAGGAGCGGTTACTTGATCATCTTGAGCGCCGTCATGAACTTGTTCTTGATCTTGAACTTGCTCGGGGGAGAGAACTTGACCTTGGGCATCACTTGGTGTGTCCACACCGTCTTGAGTATGATCTTGCCCTTGGTCTTGTTCATGAGGTTGAGGGCCTTCACTTTGTTCTTTGGAAGCGTGTGGGCCTTGGGTTGGTGATGGCTCCACTTGAGTGGAGCATTGTCCTTCTCCTTCGGCCACAAGGGGTTCCTCAATGGGTAGGATGAAACCAACACCCATTCTTCTTATGGCTTGAGGAGGAATTTTATCACCTACATCACAAGTGCCACTTTGCTCCACTTGGGAGCCGTTATTCTCATCAAACTCCACGTTACATGTCTCCTCAATAAGTCTCGTGGATTGATTAAGGACACGGTAAGCATGAGAGTTTGTAGCATAACCAACAAATATGCCCTCATAAGCTCTAGCCTCAAATTTAGACAACCGAACACCTTTCTTGAGAATGAAACACTTACACCCGAATACCCGGAAGTACTTGAGGTTGGGCTTGTTACCGGTGAGTATTTCATATGGAGTCTTGTTCAAGCCCTTGCGGAGGTAGAGCCGATTTGATGCATGACACGCGGTGTTGATGGCTTCGGCCCAAAAGTTGTACGGAGACTTGAACTCCGCTATCATGGTCCTTGCCGCATCCATCAATGTCCGATTCTTCCTCTCCGCAACACCGTTTTGTTGAGGGGTGTAGGGTGCGGAATATTGATGCTTGATTCCCTCGTCACTAAGAAACTCATCCAAGGTGTAGTTCTTGAACTCGGTGCCGTTGTCACTTCTTATTGTCAAGATCTTTGCATTGTGTTGACGTTGTGCTTCATTTGCAAAGTCAATGACGGTTTGTTGGGTCTCGCTCTTCCTCTTGAAGAAATACACCCACGTGTACCTTGAGTAGTCATCCACAATCACCAAGCAATAGTTCCTACCTCCAAGACTATCAAAGGATGGAGGCCCAAAGAGATCCATGTGAAGGAGCTCCAAAGGCTTCTTTGAATAAATGATAGTCGTGGGAGGGTGAGCCTTCTCATGTAGCTTTCCTTCGATACAGGCACTGCAAGCACGATCTTTAGCAAAACTAACATTCCTTAGTTCATGGACATGGTCCCCCTTGAGGATACTTTGCAAAGATCTCATATTGACATGGGCTAAACGGCGATGCCAAAGCCATCCCACATCAACTTTAGCCATTAGGCATGTCGCGGTCTTAGTGGGTCGCTCCGAAAAGTTAATCACATATAGACCGTTCTCGACATGCCCAACAAAGGCTACTTTAAGAGTCTTGCTCCACAAGAGGGCCACGGTATCGATATCAAAGAAAGTGGCAAAGCCCATGATAGCAAGTTGACGAACGGAAAGTAAATTGTCTGCAAGGGACTCAACAAGCATGACCTTCTCAATCGTGAGATCATGAGAGATGACCACCTTGCCAAGTCCCAATACCTTAGAAGATGAGGCGTCACCCCACTTGACATTGGTGGGCATAGATGGAACCTTGTGCACGTCCACCACCAAGTCCTTGCTTCCGGTCATATGATTTGTAGCTCCGCTATCGAGCAACCATGATCCCCCACCGGAAGCAAACACCTACAAGAGATCAATGCTTGGTTTTAGGTACCCATTTTGTAATGGGTCCTTTGATGTTAGTAACAAGGGTTTTTGGAACCCAAATAGACCATTCAATGTATTCATGAAGAGAACCAACAAATTTGGCATAAACATGCCCATCACTAGCACGGCATAACACATAATAAGGGTTAAAATCGCCGGCTTTGTTGAGAGGGATGGCATTACCCTTCTTGACATTGTTCTTCTTCTTCTTCTCCTCAGGGGCACTCTCTCCCTCCCTCACAAAGGTTTGCATGAGGGGAGGAGGTCGTTTGGTCTTGTCATTCTTCTTCTTGTTCTTGGAGTCGGGCACGTACCCAACCCCTTCCTTGGCCACACCTCCCTTTTGGTTGATCAAGAGATCGTTGAGGTTCTTCTTGCCTTGTATGCAAGTCGCAAGACCTCTCTCAAGTTGCTCCTTCAACTTCGCATTTTCCCCACCAAGATGTATATGCTCACAACACGGGTTAGTAGCATTTGCATTATCAATTAAAACCATATGAGGAAAAGTTGCTTTCTCCTTAGTTAGCTTCACTTGGAGTTGATCATGAGACTCCTTGAGACTAGCGTGAATACCCTTCAAGGCCTTGTGGGCCTTGTCAAGTATATCAAACTCCTCTTTGAGTCTAGCAAGATCAACCCCGAGTTTGGCCTTCTCGGAATTTAGCACACGAGAAACAATGAGGGCATGATCATAATCTTTCTTTAACTTAGCATGATCAACGTTGTGTGACTCCTCAAGAGCCAAACGAATACCATGCTCTTCCTCAAGAGCATTGGAAAGATCCGAAATCTCATCGGCATAGTCACGACTATGCCCTTCCATCTTAGAGATGGTGTCTTCGTGAGCCTCGATCATGTCATTGGCCTCACCCAGTTGTTCCAAGAGAGCAACAAAGTGCTTCTTGGATTTTCCCTTGAGTTTGCCCATAAAGGCCTCAAACTCGTTAGCCTCCACATTAGCTCCCTCAAGTTCATTAATGCTATCCGTTGGGGAAGGATGATTAATGATGGTAGTTTTGATGTTGGAGGTTACCTTGTTGGTGGCTTTAGCCATGAGGCACTTGGCGGTGATGCTCTCGTTGGGTGAGTCGAAGAGAGACACCCGTGACGTTGTTGCAATGGCAACGGAGGCCATGGCAACCGACTCATCATCTTCATCATCATCATCATCCTCATTACACTCTTCTTGCACAACCAAAGCCTTGGGAGGAGTCTTCTTGGTGAAGTTGTTCTTGTTGGGGAACGACTTGGCCTTGTCCTTTCGGATGAGTTTGCCACCATTGTCTTCCCTCTTCTCATACGGGCATTCCGCAACGAAATGACTCACGTTGCCGCAATTGTAGCAAGTCCTTACACGTTGCTTGCCCCTTGTGCCACTCGAGTTGTTTTTGATAAAATTGGGCCTCGAGTTTTTCTTGCTCCAAAATTGCCTTGAAGCAAGTGCCATGTGTTCATGATATGCATACTTCGTATCTTCGGGGTTGCTCTCCTCTTCTTCCTCTTCTTCTTCTTCCACGGTGAGCTTGGCCTTCAATGCAAGGTTAGGCTTCTTTGCCCGTTGAGAATGGAGCACCGCATTGTCGGCGGTCTTGTCCAAAATGTTCATGGCCACAAACTCATCCAACACTTCGCTTGAGGTCAAAGTGTGGAAGTCCGGTCTTTGACGAATGACGGAAGACATGGCCTTGTGGTAGGGAATCATTGCCTTGAGGAATTTGCGCTTGATCCAATTGTCATCTGTGTCCTTGCTCCCGTGATCTCGTAGTGAGACCGCGAGTTTGGTTACTCTCCGATAAAGCTCATGAGGTTCTTCATCTTCCTTCATTGCAAACTCATCGGCCTCATCTTGTACCACTTCATAGTTGGAGCGTTGAATGCTTGCGCTTCCCCGGTAGAGAGACACGACACAATGCCATGCATCTTTGGCCAAGGCGAAGGGACGAAGATGAGGTAGGTCTTCGGGTGGAATTGCATCTTGAATGATGAAGAGAGCATTCTCATTGAATTGATTGTCTGCAGCTTCTCGAGGAGTGAAGTTGCTTGGATCATGTGGATAGAAACCTTCTTCAATGATTCTCCAAAGGTTAGTGTTCACATGATTTAAATGACGTTTAAAGCGGTAAACCCAAGAATCAAAATCCTCATTTTTCACAATCTTAGGGGGAGGACCGACATGATTCAAATGAGTGGAAGGAACCGGTCCACCATAAACAAGTGGTGGTTCCACATGGGCAAAGATGCCGGTGCCATTCTTGCCACTAGAAGAAGGAGCCTTTTCACTACTAGCTTCCCCCTTGTCGGGGATAGCATCCGACACCTTGATGGCGGGATCACCCACTTTCAACAGTGCGGTGGATAGTTTAAGCCCCTCAAGAAATTTAGTAAACATGCTTTCAACTTCGGTCGTCATGGAGGTTTTCAATGTCTCCAAGGCCACATTGAACTCTTCATGAGAGACCGAAGTTCCCCCATCACCCGTAGACGAGATAGGATTCACACCGGAGTGTTCCTCCGCACCGTCTACGGTATCAACCATACTCTTTGGACAGTAAAGTCCTTAATAAAGAGACGAGGCTCTGATACCAATTGAAAGGATCGATATGGTTGACTAGAGGGGGGTGAATAGGCAACTAACAATTTTTAGCTTTTCTTTAGCAATTTAATCTTTGCATCAAAGTAGGTTGTCTAGATATGCAACTAGATGAGCAACCTATATGATGCAACACGAATAGGAACACAAGCAAGCAAGATATAAGAAACAAATAATCTACACAAGTAAAGGCACGAGATAACCAAGAGTGGAGACGGTGGAGACGAGGATGTGTTGCCGAAGTTCCTTCCCTTTGAGAGGAAGTACGTCTCCGTTGGAGCGGTGTGGAGGCACAATGCTCCCCAAGAAGCCACTAGGGCCACCGTAATCTCCTCACGCCCTCACACAATGCGAGATGCCGTGATTCCACTATTGGTGCCCTTGGAGGCGGCGACCGAACCTTTACAAACGAGGTTGGGGCAATCTCCACAACTCAATTGGAGGCTCCCAACGACACCACAAAGCTTCACCACAATGGACTATGGCTTCGCGGTGACCTCAACCGTCTAGGATGCTCAAACACCCAAGAGTAACAGGATCCGCAAGGGATTAGTAGGGGGGAATCAAATATCTCTTGGTGGAAGTGTAGATCGGGGCCTTCTCAACCACTCCCGAGTAAATCAACAAGTTTGGTTGGCTAGGGAGTGAGATCGGGTGAAGATGGAGGTTGGAGCAATAATGGAGCTTTAATGGTGGAAGAGGTGAGTCAACGGGGAAGAAGGAGACCCTTTATATAGTGTGTGGAAAAGATCCAACCGTTACCCACCAACCAGCCCACGGCCAGCGGTACTACCGTGCCTGGCCAGCGGTACTACTGCAAGGCCGCGCGGTACTACTGCTTGCAACCAAGCGGTACTACCGCACGGCAGTGCGGTACAACCGTACCGACCCACGGTACTGCCGCGACCCCAGCACAAAAACAGACGCAAGCTGGGGGCGGTACTTCCGCACGCGCGATACTACCGCGCCCCCCCATGCGGTACTACCACAGCGCAAAAGTCCCAGCCAGGGGGAAGGGGAACTACCATGCCTACTTCCGCAAATAAACGGAAGTAGCAAAAACCCGACACAGTAGTACTGCCGAGGGGCGGTACTACTGCCTGACCGCATAGCACAGTACTACCGCACGGCGAAAGCAGTACTACCGCGGCAGGTGCGGATGTAAAAAATTACATCCGCTCCTACTACCGCAAAGGGGCGGCACTAGCCTGGTGGGCAGCGGTAGTGCGGCTCCAGGGGAGCGGTACTACCGTGAACACCAGCGGTACTACCGCGCCACCGTGCGGTACTACCGTGGATGCCTACGGTACTACCGTTGATCCAGGAGCGGTACTACCGCAACCACAATAGCAGCCAGTCAAAGGAGGCAGGAAAAACGGAGGAAGCTCCAAGGAAGAAGGAGGGGATAAAAGGAGACGTGTACGTGATGATTCCACCCAAACCTTTCCAACGCGGACCCCCTCTTAATAGTACGGCTTTCCTATGACTCAAATCCACCAAAAAGAAACGTAGAAAAGACGTTGTCTTCGTCAGTCTTCGAGGGGCACCCAATCGTCTTGTGCCTAGCAAAGAAGTGTCTGGAAAACTCATGGCACACAATTAGTCCGCAAATGCGTTGTCATCACTCACCAAAACACTTAGGGATAAATATGTCCTTACATCATGTCATCGTTCTTATTGCATTACTCCGTTTCTCCATGAACTTAATACACTAGATGCATGCTGGATAGCGGTTGATGTATGGAGTAATAGTAGTAGATGCAGGCTGGAGTCGGTCTACTAATCTTGGACGTGATGCCTATATAATGATCATTGCCTGGATATCGTCATGATTATTTGAAGTTCTATCAATTACCCAACAATAATTTGTTTACCCACTGTTTGCTATTTTTTTCGAGAGAATCCACTAGTGAAATCTACGGCCCCCGGGTCTCTTTCTCATATTATTTGCATTTGTGATCTATTTTATTTACCTTTTATTTTCAGATCTATTAAACCAAAAATACAAAAATACCTTGCTACACTTTATTTTATTTGGCGTTCGATCTATCAATCTACTACAATTTATTCATGTCTGATGTCTACTACACAACCTTCTTCTTGTAGACATTACTGGGCCTCCAAGTGCAGAGGTTTGTAGGACAATAGCAAATTTCCCTCAAGTAGATGACCTAAGGTTTATCAATCCGTGGGAGGCGTAGGATGAAGATGGTCTCTCTCAAGCAACCCCGCAACCAAATAACAAAGAGTCTCTTGTGTCCCCAACACACCCAATACAATGGTAAATTGTATAGGTGCACTAGTTCGGCGAAGATATGGTGATACAAGTGCAATATGGATGGTAGATATAGGTTTTTGTAATCTGAAAATATAAAAACAGCAAGGTAACTAATGATAAAAGTGACCAAAAACGGTATTGCAATGCATTGAAACAAGGCCTAGGGTTCATACTTTCACTAGTGCAAGTTCTCTCAACAATAATAACATAATTGGATCATATAACTATCCCTCAACATGCAATAAGGAGTCACTCCAAAGTCACTAATAGCGGAGAACAAACGAAGAGATTATTGGAAGGTATGAAACCACCTCAAAGTTATCCTTTCTGATCGATCTATTCAAGAGTCCGTAGTAAAATAACACGAAGCTATTCTTTCCTTTCAATCTATCCTAGAGTTAGTACTAGAATAACACCTTAAGACACAAATCAACCAAAAAACTAATGTCACCTAGATACTCCAATGTCACCTCAAGTATCCGTGGGTATGATTATACGATATGCATCACACAATCTCAGATTCATCTATTCAACCAACACAAAGAACTTCAAAGAGTGCCCCAAAGTTTCTACTGGAGAGTCAAGACGAAAACGTGTGCCAACCCCTATGCATAAGTTCACGAGGTCACAGAACTCGCAAGTTGATCACCAAAACATACATCAAGTGGATCACGTGATATCCCATTGTCACCACAGATAAGCACATGCAAGACATACATCAAGTGTTCTCAAATCCTTAAAGACTCAATCTGATAAGATAACTTCAAAGGGAAAACTCAATCCATCACAAGGAGATAGAGGGGGAGAAACATCATAAGATCCAACTATAACAGCAAAGCTCATGATACATCAAGATCATGCCAAATCAAGAACATGAGAGAGAGAGAGAGAGATCAAACACATAGCTACTGGTACATACCCTCAGCCCCGAGGGTGAACTACTCCCTCCTTGTCATGGAGAGCGCCGGGATGATGGAGATGGCCACCGGAAAGGGATTCCCCCTCCGGCAGGGTGCCAGAACGGGTCTAGATTGGTTTTCGGTGGCTACAAAGGCTTGCGGCGGCGGGACTCCCGATCTAGGTTTCTTTCTGGAAGTTTGGGGTTATATAAGAGGTGTTGGAGTCGGGAACAAGTCAGGGGGTCCCCGAGGGGGCCACGAGGTAGGGGGCGCGCCCAGGGGGTAGGGCGTGCCCCACACCCTCGTGGTGGCCTCGGGACTCTTGTGGCCCATCTCCGGTACTCTGTGGGCTTCTTCTGGTCCAAAAATGATCTCCGTGAAATTTCAGGTCAATTGGACTCTGTTTGATTTTCCTTTTCTGCGATACTCAAAAAACAAGGAAAAAACATAAACTGGCACTGGGCTCTAGGTTAATAGGTTAGTCCCAAAAATCATATAAAATAGCATATAAATGCATATAAAACATCCACGGTTGATAATATAATAGCATGGAACAATCAAAAATTATAGATACATTGGTGATGTATAAAGCATCCCCAAGCTTAATTCCTGCTCGTCCTCGAGTAGGTAAATGATAAAAACAGAAATTTTGATGTGGAATGCTACCTAACATATTTATCCATGTAATTCTCTTTATTGGCAAGAATATTCATATCCATAAGATTCAAGACAAAAGTTTAATATTGACATAAAAATAATAATACTTCAAGCATACTAACAAAGTAATCATGTCTTCTCAAAATAACACGGCCAAAGAAAGCTATCCCTACAAAATCATATGGTCTGGCTATATGCTTTATCTTCATCACACAAAATATCTAAATCATGCACAAACCCGATGACAAGCCAAACAATTGTTTCATACTTTTGATGTTCTCAAACTTTTTCAATCTTAATGTAATACATGAGCATGAGCCATGGATATAGCACTATAGGTGGAATAGAATGGTGGTTGTGGAGAAGACAAAAAGGAGAAGATAGTCTCACATCAACTAGGCGTATCAACGGGCTATGTAGATGCCCATCAATAAATATCAGTGTGAGTGAGTAGGGATTGCCATGCAACGGATGCACTAGAGCTATAGTGTATGAAAGCTCAAAAAGAAACTAAGTGGGTGTGCATCCAACTCACTTGCTCACGAAGACCTAGGGCATATTGAGGAAGCCCATCATTGGAATATACAAGCCAAGTTCTATAATGAAAGATTCCCACTAGTATATGAAAGTGACAACATAGGAGACTCTCTATCATGAAGATCATGGTGCTACTTTGAAGCACAAGTGTGGTAAAAGGATAGTAGCATTGCCCCTTCTCTCTTTTTCTCTTTTTTTTGTTTTTTTTGTTTTTTGGGCCTTCTCCTTTTTTATGGCCTCTTTTTTCTCCTTTTTTTATTTTTCATCCAGAGTCTCATCCTGGCTTGTGGGGGAATCATAGTCTTCATCATCCTTTCCTCACATGGGACAATGCTCTAATAATGATGATCATCCCACTTTTATTTACTTACAAATCGATACTTAGAACAAAATATGACTCTATGTGAATGCCTCCAGTGGTGTACCGGGATGTGCAATGAATCAAGCATGACATGTATGAAAGAATTATGAACGGTGGCTTTGCCACAAATACGATGTCAACTACATGATCATGCAAAGCAATATGACAATGATGGAACGTGTCATAATGAATGGAACGGTGGAAAGTTGCATGGCAATATATCTCAGAATGGCTATGGAAATGCCATACTAGGTAGGTATGGTGGCTGTTTTGAGGAAGGTATATGGTGGGTGTATGATACCGGCGAAAAGTGCACGGTATTAGAGAGGCTAGCAATGGTGGAAGGGTGAGAGTGCGTATAATCCATGGACTCAACATTAGTCATAAAGAACTCACATACTTATTGCAAAAATCTATTAGTTATCGAAATGAAGTACTACATGCATGCTCCTAGGGGGTAGATTGGTAGGAAAAGACCATCGCTCGTCCCCGACCGCCACTCATAAGGAAGACGATCAAAAAATAAATCATGCCCCGACTTCATCACATAACGGTTCACCATACGTGCATGCTACGGGAATCACAAACTTTAACACAAGTATCTCTCAAATTCACAACTACTCAACTAGCATGACTCTAATATCACCATCTTCATATCTCAAAACAATCATCAAGTATCAAACTTCTCATAGTATTCAATGCACTCTATATGAAAGTTTTTATTATACCCATCTTGAATGCCCATCATAGTAGGACTAATTTTATAACCCAAGAAAATTACCATGTTGTTCTAAAGACTCTCAAAATAATATAAGTGAAGCATGAGAGTTCAACAATTTCTTCAAAATAAAACTACCGCCATGCTCTAAAAAGATATAAGTGAAGTACTAGAGCAAACGACAAACTACTCCACGAGATATAAGTGAAGATCAATGAGTAGTCGAATAATTATGCAACTATGTGAAGACTCTCTAACATTTAAGAATTTCAGATCTTGGTATTTTATTCAAACATCAAGCAAAACAAAAGAAAATAAAATGACGCTCCAAGCAAAACACATATCATGTGGTGAATAAAAATATAGCTCCAAGTAAAGTTAACGATGAACGAAGATGAAAAAGGGGATGCCATCCGGGGCATCCCCAAGCTTAGGCTCTTGCCACTCCTTATTCCATAGTCCATCGAATGTTTACCCAAAACTTGAAAACTTCACAACACAAAACTTAACAGAAAACTTGTAAGCTCCGTTAGTATAAGAAAATAAATTACCACTTAGGTACTATTGTGAACTCATTCTAAATTAAAATTGGTGTAATATCTACTATATTCCAACTTCTCTATGGTTCATACCCTCTGATACTACTCATAGATTCATCAAAATAAGCAAACAACACAATGAAAACAGAATCTGTCAAAAATAGAACAGTGTGTAGTAATCTGTATCAAACATATACTTCTGTAACCCCCAAAATTCTGAAATAAATTGGTGGACGTGATAAATTTGTCTATTAATCATCTGCAAAAAGAATGAACCTAATCGCACTATCCAGTAAAAATGGCAGCAAAACTCATGAGCGCTAAAGTTTCTGTTTTTTTACAGCAAGATTGCAAAGACTTCACCCCAGTGTTACCAAAGGTTCTACTTGGCACAAACACTAATTAAAACATAAAACCACATCTAAATAGAGGCTAGATGAATTATTTATTACTAAACATGAGCAAAAATCAAAGAACAAAATGAAGTTGGGTTGCCTCCCAACAAGCGCTATCGTTTAACGCCCCTAGCTAGGCATGAAGATTTCAATGATGCTCACACAAAAGATAAGAATTGAAACATAAAGAGAGAATCTTGAAGAATATGACTAGAACATTTAAGTCTAACCCACTTCCTATGCATAGGGATTTTGTGAGCAAAAAACTTATGGGAACAATAATCAACTAGCATAGGAGGGCAAAACAAGCACAACTTCAAAACTTTAAGCAAATAGAGAGGAAACTTGATATTAGTGCAATTCTTACAAGCATATATTCCTCCCTCATAATAATTTTTAGTAGCACCATGAATGAATTCAAAAATATAACTATCACATAAAGCATTGTTTTCATGATCTACAAGCATAGAAAATTTACTATTCTCCACATAAGCGAAATTATTCTCATCCGGAATAGTGGGAGTATCATAAGAAACCCGAATACTATAAATTGTTTCCACATTAAAAGAGTAATGTTTAGAAAAGGGTAATCATAATCATGACAAGTTTTGATATAATCATCACTACTTTTTATAGCATAAGTGGCATCACTAATCATCATAAGTAGCAACTTTGTTCTCATCATAATCAATTGAAACCTCTTCCAAGATAGTGGAATCATTACTAAATAAAGTCATGACATCTCCAAATCCACTTTCATAATTGTCATCATAAATAGGATGCATGCTATCATCATAATAAATTTGCATATCAAAACTTGGGGGGTTAAAAATATCATCTTCATAAAACATAGCATCCCCAAGCTTGGGACAAACATTAATTGCAGCAAATAAATTCTCAAACATGTCATTCTCATCAAACATAGCATCCCCAAGCTTGTGCCTTTTCATATCATAAGCATAATCACTCT
Source organism: Triticum dicoccoides (assembly GCF_002162155.2). Classification (NCBI taxonomy): domain Eukaryota; kingdom Viridiplantae; phylum Streptophyta; class Magnoliopsida; order Poales; family Poaceae; genus Triticum; species Triticum dicoccoides. The sequence goes on along the minus strand of NC_041388.1, from coordinate 304,904,028 downwards.
CATCATTAATAGTATGGATAGAACCAATAGTATAGCAATTATCATCATCACAATGAGTAATAGGAGCAACATCATTTGGGAGGGATACCTTTTTACCATTGCTTCTATGTCTTTTCTTTTGCTTCTTCGCATCATGTGTGGGTTTAACCCTCTTTTTGGGGCTCCTTATTAATGAGATTGGTTGGATAGAAGCTCTTCCTCGTTACCTGATTCATCATAAGAAATAATAGGAGGATATTGAGAAGTCTCTTCCCTTTCATTAGTATTCTCTTCATCTTCTATTTGTTTTATTGTCTTTATGTAATTGGAAATATAAGGATTTTCAATGCAATTCACCGCACAATACATATAAATTTCCTCTAGATCAAAATCAAGAACTTTATCAAGGGAAAATTCTGGAATACTCCGGTACTTCGTGGGCTTCTTCTGCTCCAAAAATGATCTCCGTGAAATTTCAGGTCAATTGGACTCCGTTTGATTTTCCTTTTCTACGATACTCAAAAACAAGGAAAAAACAGAAACTGGCACTGGGCTCTAGGTTAATAGGTTAGTCCCAAAAATCATATAAAATAGCATATAAAACATCCAAGGTTGATAATATAATAGCATGGAACAATCAAAAATTATAGATACGTTGGAGACGTATCAATGTCCGTTTGCCAATTTTCGGCGCTGTTACCCGAAAGGGTTTGACAACCCCTTTAATACGTCGGGTTGCGAGTATTTGTTATTTATGTGTAGGTGCCGTTTACATATTGTTGCTTGGTTCTCCTACTGGTTCGATAACCTTGGTCTCATCACTGATGGAAATACCTACCATCGTTGTGCTGCATCATCCCTTCCTCTTTGGGGAAATACTGAAATACTGACGTAGCTTCAAGCCGCATCAAAAGGAATTTCTGGCGCCATTGTTGGGGAGGATCATCAACATCTACCAGGTTCCTAATCACAAATATCATATCCTCACAATTTACATCATTTTCCATTTGCCTCTCGTTTTCCTCTGCCCTACTTCACAAAAAATTGTTGTTTTATTCGCCTTCTTTTTCGTTCGCCGTTTTCTTGTCAGATCTGTTTTGTGTGTGTTCTTGTTTGCCTACTTTGTTTCCATGCGCCTTCTATTTGCTTGCATCTTTGCTTGCTAAAAACTATTAATATGGATCCTCATCCACTTGCTAATCTTTTCAAAAGATCCAATTATGATGAACCAATTGCTAGTGATTTGAGTGCACTAGATTATCTTTATGAAGTTTTGCTTGAGATTCGTGAATCTGAAAATTGTGATGAAGAAATTTATGAAGTGATTCATGATAGCCCCTTGAATGAAAAGCATGATTACAATGATTTTACTATGAATTCTATTAATGTCAATTCTGCTAATAATATGCAAAATCCCAAGCTTGGGGATGCTAATTTTTCTATGTCCACTACTTGTTGCAATGATCATGATTGGGGTGATTCTTCTTATAATCTTGAAGATTTATTTAAGCCTCGTGATGAATATGATATTGATAATAATGTTCGCAATAATATTGAAAGTGGGTTTGGAAGAGCGTCAACTTTTAGTAAAAATAATCCCACATATTTTGAGAGTGTTCAATCTTATGAAATTTTTGATAAAAGTGGGTTTGGAGACGTCATGACTTTAGTTGATGATTATCCCACTATATTGGAAGATCATAAAACTTTTTTGCATATGGATCATGAAGTGAAAACTTTATATGATAGCTATATTATTAAATTTAATTATGATCCTACATGTAATTATTATGAGAGAGGAAAATATGGTTGTACAAATTTTCATGTTACTAAATTACCTCTCGTTATGTTGAGACCGACAATGTTTTATTCCTCTTCTTTGCATATGTTAGATGTTTCTTGTCTTGATAATTTGTTTGCTTATAAAATTCCCATGCATAGGAAGTATGTTAGACTTAGATGTGTTTGTCATATGTTTCATGATGCTCTCTTTGTGTTTCAATTCTTATCTTTCGTGTGAGCATCATTGGAATCTCAAAGCCTATCTTAATGGCTATAAAAGAAAGAGCATGTTGGGAGGCAACCCAATGAATAAAATTTATTTTTGCTTTTTGCTTTCTATTCTTAAGTGTTAGCACAATTATGCTACTGCTATGATTGTGTTTTTGTGTTTTAATTAGTATTTGTGCCAAGTAAATCCTTTAGGATCTTCTTGGGAGATAGTTGTTTGATCTTGCTGAAAAACATAAACTTTTGCACTCATGAAAACAATTCTCATGTCTAACCAGAGAGAGATAAAATACCAATTCTTTTTGCACATGATTAACATGCAAATTTCCCAGGTCATCCTAATTTTTCAGAGTTTTTGGAGTTACATAAGTATTCGAAATATCCATATTGCTACAGACTGTTCTGTTTTTGACAGATTCTGTTTTCTTTGTGTTGTGTGCTTGTTTTGATGATTCTATGGTTTTATTTGAAGTGGATAAAGATCCCTCTTCCCCACTGATACGTCTCCAATGTATCTACTTTTCCAAACACTTTTGCCCTTGTTTTGGACTCTAACTTGCATGATTTGAATGGAACTAAACCAGACTGGCGTTGTTTTCAGCAGAATTGCCATGGTGTTATTTTTGTGCAGAAATAAAAGTTCTCAGAATGACCTGAAAATCAATGGAGAATATTTTTGGAATATATAAAAATACTGGCGAAAGAATCAAGGCCAGGGGGCCCACACCCTGTCCACGAGGGTGGGGGACGCGCCCCCTGCCTCGTGGGCCCCCTAGTGCTCCACCGACCTCAACTCCAACTCCATATATTCACGTTCGGGGAGAAAAAATGAGAGAGAAGGATTCATTGTGTTTTACGATATGGAGCCACCACCAAGCCCTAATCTCTCTCGGGAGGGCTGATCTGGAGTCCATTCGGGGCTCCGAAGAGGGGAATCTATCGCCATCGTCATCATCAACCTTCCTCCATCACCAATTTCAAGATGCTCACCGCCGTGCGTGAGTAATTCCATCGTAGGCTTGCTATATGGTGATGGGTTGGATGAGATTTATCATGTAATCGAGTTAGTTTTGTTAGGGTTTGATCCCTAGTATCCACTATGTTCTGAGATTGATGTTGCCATGACTTTGCTATGCTTAATGCTTGTCACTAGGGCCCGAGTGCCATGATTTTAGATCTGAACCTATTATGTTTTCATGAATATATGTGAGTTCTTGATCCTATCTTGCAAGTCTATAGTCACCTATTATGTGTTATGATCCGTTAACCCCGAAGTGACAATAATCAGGATACTTACCGGTGATGACCGTAGTTTGAGGAGTTCATGTATTCACTAAGTGTTAATACTTTGGTCCGGTACTCTATTAAAAGGAGGCCTTAACATCCCTTAGTTTCCAATAGGACCCCGCTGCCACGGGAGGGTAGGACAAAAGATGTCATGCAAGTTCTTTTCCATAAGCACGTATGACTATATTCGGAATACATGCCTACATTACATTGATGAACTGGAGCTAGTTCTGTGTCATCCTATGTTATAACTATTGCATGAGGAATCACATCCGACATAATTATCCATCACTGATCCATTTCCTACGAGCTTTTCACATATTGTTCTTCGCTTATTTACTTTTCTGTTGCTACTGTTACAATCACTATAAAACCAAAACTATTACTTTTGCTACCGTTACCGCTATTATCATATTACTTTGCTACTAAATACTTTGCTGCAGATATTAAGTTTCCAGGTGTGGTTGAATTGACAACTCAACTGCTAATACTTGAGAATATTCTTTGGCTCCCCTTGTGTCGAATCAATAAATTTGGGTTGAATACTCTACCCTCGAAAACTGTTGCGATCCCCTATACTTGTGGGTTATCAAGACTATTTTCTGGCGTCGTTGCTGGGGAGCATAGCTCTATTCTTTGAGTCACTTGGGATTTATATCTGCTGATCACTATGAAGAACTTGAAAGATAGAAGAACCAAGATTTTCCCCTCAACTACGAGGTGAGGTAAGGAACTGCCATCTAGCTCTGCACTTGATTCACCTTCTATTTTGAGTAAACTTGCGACACCTACACCTGCTATTCATTTTGATATGTAGCATGTTATTGATGATGCCACTTCTGCTTTGCATGATACTTATGATGAAACTACTTCTATGCTTGATAATACCGTGCCACTAGGTGAATTTCTTGATGAACAACTTGCTAGGGTTAGAGAGAATGAAATGATTGAAACTGATAATATTGATGAAAGTGATGATGAAGATTCTCCCCCTAGATATGAATTGCCTGTTGTGCCTGAGGTTATGTTATGGATGAAGAAACTGCTAGAGACTTTCTTGCTTGCAATGATAGATATGATCTTAAGAAATTATTAGCTAAGCTGAAAGAAAAATCTTTGAATGCTAGAATGAAACATCCTGCTTTTGCTACCTCACCTATCTTTATTACTGATAAGGATTATGATTTCTCTGTCGATCCTGAGTTAATTACTTTGGTTGAATCTAATCCCTTTTATTGCTATGAATCTGAAACTGTTGTGGCACATCTTACTAAATTAAATGATATAGCCACCCTGTTCACTAATGATGAGAAAACTCGCTATTATTTTATCCTTAAGTTGTTTCCGTTCTCATTAAAGGGTGATGCTAAAACATGGTTTAATTCTCTTGATCCTGGTTGTGTGCGTAGTCCCCAGGATATGATTTATTACTTCTCTGCTAAATATTTCCCCGCTCATAAGAAACAAGCTGCCTTAAGGGAAATATATAACTTTGTGCAAATTGAAGAAGAGAGTCTCCCACAAGCTTGGGGGAGGCTTCTCCAATTACTTAATGCTTTGCCTGATCATCCTCTCGAGAAAAATGAAATACTTGATATCTTTTATAATGGACTAACCGATGCTTCCAGAGACCACCTGGATAGTTGTGCTGGTTGTGTTTTCAGGGAAAGAACTGTTGATCAAGCTGAATTGCTATTGAGTAATATGTTGAGTAGTAAAAATGATTGCACACTTCCTGAACCAACTCCTAAGCCAACTCTAAAGAAAAGGGGTATTCTATTTCTCACTCCCGAAGATATGCAAGAGGCAAAGAAATCTATGAAAGAAAAAGGTATTAAAGCTGAAGATGTTAAGAATTTACCACCTATTTAAGAAATACATGGTCTTGATAACCCGACACAGGTAGTAAAGGTAAATTCTATCTATAGATTTGATAAATGTGAAATCCCATCTACTAAGTTTGCTATCCAATGCTTGGATGAGTTTGATGACTTTATGGTTAAGCAAGAAGACTTCAATGCTTATGTTGGTAGACAATTGAAACATAATGCTTATATGACCGAACACTTGAGTGATTATATGTCTAGAGTTAAAGGTGAACTTAAACTTATTAGTAAACATGCTTCTATGGTTACCACTCAAGTAGAACAAGTACTTAAGGCTCAGAATGATTTGCTCAATGAATTGAATAATAAGAAAAATGATAATGCTATTAGAGTTATGACTAGAGGGGGTAAAATGACTCAGGAACCTTTGTATCCCAAGGGCCACCCAAAGAGAATTGAGCAAGATTCTCAAAGAACTAATATTGATGTACCTAGTTCTTCTAAGAAGAAGAAAAAGAAAAATGATAGAACTTTGCATGCTTCTAGTGAACCTATTATTGACACACCTGAGAATCCCAATGATATTTCTATTTCTGATGCTGAAACACAATCTGGTAATGAACATGAACCTAGTGATAATGCTAATGATGATGTTCATGTTGATACTCAACCTAGCAATGATAATGATGTAGAGATTGAACCTACTGTTGATCTTGATAACCCACAATCAAAGAATCAATGTTATGATAAGAGATACTTCATTGCTAGGAAGCACGGTAAAGAAAGAGAACCATGGGTTAAGAAACCCATGCCTTTTCCTCCTAAACCATCCAGGAAAAAGGATTATGAGGATTTTGAGCGCTTTGCTGAAATGATTAGACCTATCTTTTTGCGTATGCGTTTGACTGATATGCTTAAAATGAACCCTTATGCTAAGTACATGAAAGATATTGTTACTAATAAAAGAAAGATACCGGAAGCTGGAATTTCCACCATGCTTGCTAATTATACTTTTAAAGGTGGAATACCAAAGAAACTAGGAGATCCAGGAGTACCAACTATACCATGCTCCATTAAAAGAAACTATGTTAAAACTGCTTTATGTGATCTTGGAGCCGGTGTCAGTGTTATGTCTCTCTCTTTATATCGTAGACTTGATTTGAATATGTTGACACCTACTGAAATATCTTTGCAAATGGCTCATAAGTCAATTGTTATACCTGTCGGTATTTGTGATGATGTGCCTATTGTGGTTGCAAACGTTACTATTTTAACGGACTTTGTTATTCTTGATATCCCTAAGGACGATAGTATGTCGATTATCCTTGGTAGACCCTTTTTGAATACTGTAGGGGCTGTTATTGATTGCAACAAAGGCAATGTCACTTTTCATGCTAATGGTAATGAGCATACGGTACACTTTCTGAGGAAACAACCACAAGTCAATAGTATCAATTCTATTGGAAAAATCTCAACAATTACTATTGGAGGTTTTGAATTTCCTCTTCCTATTGTCAAGAAGAAATATGATATTCTTATTGTTGGGGATGTGCATATCCCCGTTGAGGTAACCTAGTGTTATTCGAAAATTCTCCGGTTTCATGCAATTCGGAAAGCGTTTGTTAACAAGACTTGATCAACCTTGTTAGTGGATTCCTTTTGATGAGCATGAGATGGATGAAGTTAGAAAGCACAACCTTCTGTACCCTCTTTTTTACTTTATGTTATTTATATTAAATAATGGGAAAATAGTATTTTCTGTCTGTTTTCTGAATTATCCTTGCAATAAAAGATACCCCGAAAATAAAAGTTCTCCAAATGCCCTGAAAATGAAATATGATTTTTTCTAGAATATTTAAGAATTATTGGCACAGAGAACACATCAGGGGGACCCACTGTGTGCCCACGAGGGTGGAGGGCGCGCCCCCTGCCTCATGGACCCCACGTGGGTCCCCTCCACTTATTCTTGCACCCACGCACTTCGTCTTCCTCCAGAAAAAAATCACCCACCAGCTCAAACCCGTGCTCTAGCTCATCTTGCTGCCATTTTCGATCTCCTTGCTCAAAGCTCCATTCACGAAACTGCTTTGGGGCATTGTTCTTTGGTATGTGACTCCTCCAATGGTCCAATTAGTTTTTGTTCTAGTGCTTTATTTATTGCAAATTTTTGCTGCTTAGGTGACCCTGTTCTTGAGCTTGCATGTCAAATTTATGTGGTCAAAAGTAGTTTCAATGCATGATATAGCCTCTAGGCACTTGTAGGAGTAGTTTCTATCAATTTTGTTGAGTTTGGTTCACTTTTATTTTGAGTCACTAAAAATTTCAGAAATTTTTCACAGGAAGAAATATGTTTAGGAAAATGTACCAAGGTGGTTCCTCAAGGAAGCAAGGCCCAAGGCCCGCAATATGCTAGCTGGACAATGAACTACCAAGGGAGGCTCAAGTGCGGCCTTGTGAATGGCCGTCAGAGAATTTCATGGTCCAGGCAGGCATCAAGGAAGAATTTGACGCATATATGCGTAACGCTGATCTTAAGAGCTTCATGTTAGATAAGTGCCGACAATACCTCTATTTAACTGATTCATTTGTGAGAAGGTTTAAATTTACATCCTCGCGCAATTCTCACAATGTCCTATTTGATCTTTATGATAAATCTTTCACCACGGAATTAGAAGATTTTAATACTGCTTGTAAACTCCCGCAGTGGGGTAGTGCTAGTGAACCTCGCAAATCTGAATTTAAAGAATTTATTGCTAGTATCACTGTGGGGGAATCTAGAGAAATAACACAAGCTACCATAAGGAGCATTCATTTTCCCGCCATGCATTATTTTGCTCTTTTCGTGGGTAGATGCATTAAGGGCAAGAATGAGGCATGTCACATGTGTGTTCCAGATCTTAGTGTTCTCAAGAGTGCTGTATTAGGAGATAAACAATACAACTTGGGGGCTATTGTTGCACGTAGGTTGCATCTTAATAGTTCAACTAGAGATTTGTTTGGTGAAATTTATGCAACTCGTGTGGCTGTAACACCCCAAAATTCTAAATTTTGGAATGTTATAAACAAATAGATAGATTTGATTGATTGTTTGATTGATTGTCTGAAAGTGAGTGAAATTCGAAACTTTTTGAAAGTTAAATGAGAGGGAATAAAAGGACTTTCCCAAACTTTCACCTTTTTTCTTTTGATCCCCGAGAATTCAAATTCTTTTCATCACAAAACCCTGGAGAGAAGATGACATGACTTCTTCCATTTATTTAAATGACATGGGGTGTTGAAAATATTTGAATTTCATTTGGAAAATATTTCCAATTCTGAAACTTTATGCAACTCAATGATTTTCACGAGAGGAGATAAAATGACTTCTTCAAATTATGAAATATGAGTTGGGAGTTTCAAAGGATCAATTTCAAGTCCTTTTGGAATTAATTTTCAATTTGGATTTATTTGAGTTTTATTCAAATTATTTTTCTCCAAAAATAAAATATATGGAAAATAGGGTAACATGATTCCCTACATTATAAAATTGGAGAAAAATTAATTTGAAATCATTTTGGTATTTTTTAAAATGATTTTAGTTGGATTTTAATAGACCAGTAGCACTCTTTGATTTATCTGAATTTGTGTGGATTTTATTTGAAGTTATAAAAATGTTCATGTCGTAGAAAATCTTTTTCTGAAAATTTTGATATATTATATGCCTATATAATATTTTTAATTATTTTTCTTTTATTATTTTATTTGTCTGGAAAATAATGTTTGAAAAAAAATAACTTCCCTCACCGACTGGGCCGGCTCAGCTCCCAGGCCAGGCCACGGCCCAGTGCCCAGCCGAAGCCCAGCCGCGCCCGAAGCCGCTCCACTTCGCTCGCCCGCTCGCGCCTGCTATCGGCCGCCGCCTCGCTCAGCCACCGACAGGTGGGACCCACCTGTCGGGTTCGTCCCCGTCCTCCAGCCGGAGTCCATCTCCAGCACGAGTTCGCCGCCGCTGCCGTGCCCGACGCGGGCGCCTCCCCTCGCGTTGCCCCTCCTCCACGCCTCCCTCCTTTAAATACCCCCGACCCCAGCCCTATTTTTCATCAAATCGCATGCTTGGAGCCCCTCACAGCCAGCCAAACGCGCTCGCTGGAGTTTCCAACTCCGACGAGATCCGCTCCACTACCAGCTCACGACGCCGCCGCCTTCGACCACCGCCGTCCCCTCCGTCGTCTCCGCCTCGCCGAGCCGCCCTTCCTCGACCGCTCTGCCGTCGCCGTGAACCACCGGAGCCGCCGCCCGCTCGAAGCCGAGCCGCCGACGCCGTCAGCCGCCGTGGTAACCGTCGCCCCACCCCGTCCGTCCGATCTAGATCGGGCGATCCAGATCCTTTTGTTTTTTTCTCTAAACGTTCGCCTTTATTGAGGGAACGTTCGTTGTCTCCAGAGCGAACGAATGTGTTCATTAGGTTTCTGTAGCGAGTGTTCGCTCGATAGATTTTTCCTTTTTCCTATTAATTTTCGGCCAGGGACCTATATGTGAGGATTTCTTTACAGATTAGTCCATGTACTTCAAACGACCACATCTTTTTACTCGTTTATCCAAATCCAACGAAACCAACGACCACGTCTTCGTTATGATCCCCTCTATCCATTAATCCAACTCGAACATGTTTTTGACAAGTTTAAAATTTAAATTAGATCAGATTTGAATTCAAACTTCATTTGATCATAACTTGAGTTTCGTAGCTCCATTTGAGTTGATTCTTTTTGCAAATCGAAGCTCTTGACCTAAACATTCTAATAAGGCCAAATTCACATAATTTTGGTACTGTTAGAAATTGTTTTATGTTTCAAGAGTTATTTGCTTGGTTTTAATGTTTCTGAATCGTCTTCTTCGTTCTTTCTGATCTTTGGAGTGATTGCTTATGTGTGGTTACTATTGCTTGCTTACGATAGATTGCCCGGAGTGTGACGAGTAGATCTATCAAGAGTTATGAGTGCGAATCATCTTCATCAACATTGCAGGCAAGTTCACACTTTGATCATATCCCTTTCATACCCATTTTTTATTGCATTAGATCAATCCTCAAACATTGCATGATTAGGATCTAATTAAATTGTGGGTATTGGGAAGTAGTTGATGAGGTAGGAACCTATTGCCCTGCATTCAAACCTTGGGAGTTACTTTTACGTTATGCTTATATTGCCATGCTATGCTCGTAGACATGGTTTGGGTATGAGTGAAATCCATGACAGATGTGAGATTGTTATTTAATGGTTCAACTTAAGGTGGCAACTTGAATACACATCTGGGTGGATTGCTAGGGGCACCCTGGGGATATACCAGTGGACTTGCCCGGACACCTGGGGATATACCAGTGTTGTCCTAGGAGATCCCGGGGATATACCGTGTGATCATCCTACGGTCCGCCACCCAGGCTCAAAGGGATCATGAGATTATTCATACTAGAAACTTCCGTGTGCAGCCACAAGCCATTATGGGCTCTGGCATAGTTGATTAAGTCGTGCGAACTCTTACAGGGTAGACTAGCAGATGTAGGGGAAAGTAGGTGTACCGGTCTATCCAACGTAAGGTGCTAGCACTTCTGAAAGGCTATGTCTCGGTCATCCATTTCTCAAACACCATGTAGTGCGAGAAAACCAACGGAGGAGATCGAGTCTTGTGGGGAAAAGTGCGCAAACCTCTGCAGAGTGTATAAACTAATCATGATTAGCCGTGTCCCCGACTATGGACATCTTGAGTATCTAGTTCTTGGATTATCCCGTTGATCTCATCATGTTACTTTAAATGAATATTGTTGGGTTTAATGATGTTACTTAATTGGGATTGAGAATGCTGTCAACCATTCTCAATGTTCAACAACCACCATGATAGTTAAATAAAATTTATTCCTTTGCAGTAGGGAAAAATTGGCTTTACGCAAAACCCTTATAACCATAGAGCTTTTCCACCAGCCAAATATGCATGTAGTGATAGTCCTTATTCATCATTCTCTATGGTGTGAATTTGCCAGTACATTCAATGTACTGACCGTTTCGGGCTGCAACGTCTCATGTTGCAGGTTTCTTACGACGAGTAAGTGATACGTTAGGGTTACGATTTCTACACTCAACTTTGCCGTTGGTGTTGATGGGAATCCACAACCTTGTTACTTCCGCTATTTTGGATTTGAGGTAATAGTATTTACGTTACTTATACATGTGATTTACCTCTGTTATAAATCCTCGAGTACTGTGTGTGTCAGCATACCGATCCAGGGATGACACTTAAGCACAGAGACTTGATCCATTCGGGTCGGGTCGCTACAAGATGGTATCAGAGCACATGTTGACTGTAGGACGTGACCCTAGAAACTGACAAGCCCATAGCAAAGACTTTTCTCTACAACTTTCCCTTTCAAAAGGATCTTTTACCTCTCTTCTCTTCTGAGTTTATTCAAATTTCCCTTTAGTGAAACCATACCCCTTTCCCTTTTGACCACTCGAAGATTCGACTGATGAGACCACTCCAAGAAGTACATGATATCAGACAAGTAAGACCATTCGGAATGAAGAGGATTTTACCATACATTATGATAATGGAAACTACAGCTGTTGAAGACTCTGAAGACTAGGAGAATTGGAGGCTGTGAAGAATCCCCAGATTTGTATGACCTAGGAATGCTCCCCTTATGGAACTTGGCAGACTATGGAAGTTGTCAATTCCCGAGATCAAGGTGTATTGGAGAAAGACCAAAACATGGAGAGTTGAGAACTCAAAGTTTTGTCAAGAAAACCCTAAGGCAGGAGATATCAATTATGGAAGATAGCTCATGGCAATGACAAGGGCAGAAACACGGTTATCCGTGATGTCATCGCCGCTGATGCTATTGTCACCATGCTGAGTTAAGGATGCATTTCATCAGAATGGATTTGATGGAAGAAGGCTGATGGAACACCTATTAGTAAGATGAAGTTTTAACCTTAGCCGGTGTATCATCAGGATCTGGAGTGTTACATTAAGAATTTAAGATGGACCAACAAGAAGCCGTATTTTGACAAGGAAGTATTTTGAGAAAAACTCAGGACCCAGAAGCTGAAAGTAGCCAAGATGGAGGAGCTACAACCTCGAGATACCGGAGTTTTGTCAGGAACTGAAGGACAGTAGGACCATGGTTCATGCCAATGTTGAAACCCAGAAGTTTGGAATGCCACTCCAGAAATATTAAAGGACGTCACGAGAAACTTTTTGTCAACAGAGAGGATCTGGCAGAAGAAATTGAGAAGGACAAACACGATCGGAAGAAGCCATTGGAGGCATGAACAAGACTCGAAGAGTTTGGCGATGTTAACCCTAGAAGACCAAACCCCTGTTATACACCTACGTTAGATGCGATGTTTGTGAGCTGTCATTTGTTGATGTTTTTCTCGACAGCCACAATAAAATCTGTCTTTTCAAAAACTGTTGTTTGCATTGTGTGTATCCCTCTCTATCTCTCTTATCTCACCCCAAAACCCATGGACCCAATAGAGGATGAATGGAGATGAGCTTGTATTTTCGGGACCGATGAGTCAATTGGAGACAGACCGATGGATTCAGAACATGGAGGATCACATGGAGAATAACCCTATAGTTGGACATGATATGACCTAGCATGCTCTTCAGTGCTTTGAAAGAGGTGCTGCTACTTGGTGGAGGATGTACCAAACCATCAATGGATGGCAAGGAGTAACCACTTGGAAAGAATTTAAGTTGACTTTGCTGAAGTCTCAGTTTGTGTCCCAGAAATTAAAGCCTTATGGAAAGGATATGAAAAAAACTTGTGCATGCAAGCTTTGTGGAGAAATAGGACACACCATAAAGAACACAAGGATGAATGCCCTAATTGTGAAGGAAGTCACCCAGCTGAAGAATGCCCAACTAGGCAGATCACTTGTTTCTTGTGTGAAGGGACTACACACTACCCTGCTCAGTGTCACATTTACCCCATGGTACAAAGAACCATCCAGCAGAAGAAAGAAGCAACGAGAGGAGCCCTTATGGAAAGTTTAGAAGAACCTGTGATGAAGGAAGATGTGGAGGACACACCCAAAGAAGAGCCAATTAAACCCTGCACCAAGTCATGCTATTCATGTGGATAAGAAGGACACATCTCCCAGAATTGTTTGAATGGGGATTTAGTAGAATTCCTGACAGAGGAAGTAGAGTATGACCCACTGGAAATAGAAGCTCTGATGGGAATGGAAAAGTCCAGAAAGAGAAGTAGATTGGATTCCAGGAAGGATCTGAGTCATGTCACTTGTTATAAGTGCAAGGAGTCAGGGCACTATCTCAACAATTGCCCAAAGAGGAAACCTCGATACTTGCCAGAAGTAATATGTTTTAGTGGTAATGGAGCAGGGCACTTTGCCAGAGAATGCCCCAAGGAGAAGGAAACCTGTGCTAGATAGTTGAGTTTGCAACAAAAGAAATGGAGTAGTAGAAGTGAGAACATTTTCTTTTATATTGAGGTGTTGAGTTGAGACATGTAATGGAAAAGCGAGAGATTGTAATCATTTGAGAATGAATAAAGTAGCATCATTGGTACTGATATGGATTTTATGAGTTGTTACTCTATGAAGAAGGATTTTGACCATTTTGAGGATATGAGAAATATGGTCTATGGAAGATTTGTGCATTTTAAGGGTGGTAGTACCCTGTAAGAACCATTGACCCCTGGAAAAGATAAGGATACTCCACTGAGTGGATTTCGGACAAAAATGAATACGAGTTTTGTCTCGATATCTGTGATGCCCCAAGAGTATGTGGGATGAAGTTGGAGACGTCAGTTGTTTGGACCAAACGTGATCAAGGAGTCAGAAGAGAGTGTTAAGTTGATTCGAGATAGACTGAAGGTAGCTCAGTCCAAGCAGAAGAGTTACGCAGACTTAAAACGCAAGGAGGTAGTCTATGAAATTGGAGACAGAGCATGTCTTCATGTGACCCCTCTGCGAGGAGTTAAATGATTTGGAGTTAAAAAAAATTTGCCCCAAGAATTGTAGGACATACAGAGTTTTGGAGCGTATGAGAGAAGTGGCCAACAAGATGGAGTCACCCGAAGGACTGTTAGGAGTTCAAGATGTGTTTCATGTTTCCTAGTTGAAGGAGTGCCATGCAGAGATGGCCAATATTCCCCTGTAAGGACGCTTGACCCTGGAAAGGATAATGATGTTCCACGAAGTGGAATATGGACTCCATAAGTATAAGTTTATATCTCGGTATGGGGGATAACCCACAAGGATGAAGAGATAAATTACTATTGGATATAAAGGAGGTATGATGTCGGAAGTATGGATCAATGGAAACTCCATGATGAGTAATCATGTCTTAGTTTGGTGCCAATAGAAGGAAGTAAGACAATACAAATGGAAGGATTTAAGAATACTAGGAAGCTGGATGTTTGGAAAAATAATCAGTTGCCCCTAGCATGAGCTCACGGTTTACAAGTGATGAGATGGGCCATAACCCACAGGCCCCAGGACCTGCCGAGAAGCAAGCACATTCTCACTGAAGCAAAAACCCTGGAAGAAGTTATGATTTTATCGATAGACGATTTTATAGGAGTAACGCAAAACCTGAGAGTTGTGAAGGAACGATAGATGTTTGTCTGGCTTGTAGAATCTATGGATATATCCGAACTTGGTTCGTCGACAAGAGAAATTCTGTAATGCTTGTGAGGATGACCGAGTGTTAGTATGCGAGATTCGCTAAACTGTATACATGGTAATGATTTGGGTGCGGGATGGATTGATCACCATACCGACTTACTCTTATTATTCGCCTTGCTATATGGGATGGTAAATCTGAGTGACTTACCTATAGTGGAGAGACGATGATCAAAACCTTGTTTGAACCTTAGAATGGTATAGGTATTTTTCCCTTGTACAAGGCAGCTTTGCCAACCGTAGGTTATACGGTGAGGATCAACCAGACCCATTTCCTGCAGGAGAAACCATAAATTGTTGACCACCATGAGATATCGATAGTTGTTTAGTTTTGGCGCCGGACCTATCAGCTATGAAGACCCAGTCTCGGAATAACCTTACCAAGATGAAATGACAGAAGAATTGAGTAAAAGGTTATGCCACTACCGGAAGAGCTCAGAGAAGGAATTTCTCAAGGATCTGAGAAGACCGACACTGTCAAGAATAAGGATGGAGTATATGAGTTTTGATGGAACAGTAACCATGCTTCTAAGGGTGGTAGCACCCCAGACCCCGTGTGATGATCGATGGATTTTGAGGAGACCCCCAAACCCTAACCTATTTCTTGCTAGCCTCTCCGAATCTCGAGGACGAGATTCATTTTAAGGGTGGTAGGTTTGTAACACCCCAAAATTCTAAATTTTGGAATGTTATAAACAAATAGATAGATTTGATTGATTGTTTGATTGATTGTCTGAAAGTGAGTGAAATTCGAAACTTTTTGAAAGTTAAATGAGAGGGAATAAAAGGACTTTCCCAAACTTTCACCTTTTTTCTTTTGATCCCCGAGAATTCAAATTCTTTTCATCACAAAACCCTGGAGAGAAGATGACATGACTTCTTCCATTTATTTAAATGACATGGGGTGTTGAAAGTATTTGAATTTCATTTGGAAAATATTTCCAATTCTGAAACTTTATGCAACTCAATGATTTTCACGAGAGGAGATAAAATGACTTCTTCAAATTATGAAATATGAGTTGGGAGTTTCAAAGGATCAATTTCAAGTCCTTTTGGAATTAATTTTCAATTTGGATTTATTTGAGTTTTATTCAAATTATTTTTCTCCAAAAATAAAATATATGGAAAATAGGGTAACATGATTCCCTACATTATAAAATTGGAGAAAAATTAATTTGAAATCATTTTGGTATTTTTTAAAATGATTTTAGTTGGATTTTAATAGACCAGTAGCACTCTTTGATTTATCTGAATTTGTGTGGATTTTATTTGAAGTTATAAAAATGTTCATGTCCTAGAAAATCTTTTTCTAAATTTTTTGATATATTATATGCCTATATAATATTTTTAATTATTTTGCTTTTATTATTTTATTTGTCTGGAAAATAATGTTTTAAAAAAAGAACTTCCCTCACCGACTGGGCCGGCTCAGTTCCCAGGCCAGGCCACGGCCTAGTGCCCAGCCGCGCCCGAAGCCGCTCCGCTTCGCTCGCCCGCTCGCGCCTGCTATCGGCCGCCGCCTCGCTCAGCCACCGACAGGTAGGACCCACCTGTCGGGTTCGTCCCCGTCCTCCAGCCGGAGTCCATCTCCAGCACGAGTTCGCCGCCGCTGCCGTGCCCGACGCGGGCGCCTCCCCTCGCGTTGCCCCTCCTCCACGCCTCCCTCCTTTAAATACCCCTGACCCCAGCCCTCTTTTTCATCAAATCGCATGCTCGGAGCCCCTCGCAGCCAGCGAAATGCGCTCGCTGGAGTTTCCAACTCCGACGAGATCCGCTCCACCACCAGCTCACGACGCCGCCGCCTTCGACCGCCGCCGTCCCCTCCGTCGTCTCCGCCTCGCCGAGCCGCCCTTCCTCGACCGCTCCGCCGTCGCCGCGAACCACCGGAGCCGCCGCCCGCTCGAAGCCGAGCCGTCGACGCCGTCAGCCGCCGTGGTAACCATCGCCCCACCCCGTCCGACCGATCTGGATCGGGCGATCCGGATCCTTTTGTTTTTTCTCTAAACGTTCGCCTTTATTGAGGGAACATTCGTTGTCTCCGGAGCGAACGAATGTGTTCATTAGGTTTCTGTAGTGAGCGTTCGCTCGATAGATTTTTCCTTTTTCTTATTAATTTTTGGCCAGGGACCTATATGTGAGGATTTCTTTACAGATTAGTCCTTGTACTTCAAACGACCACATCTTTTTACTCGTTTATCCAAATCCAACGAAACCAATGCCCACGTCTTCGTTATGATCCCCTCTATCCATTAATCCAACTCAAACATGTTTTTGACAAGTTTAAAATTTAAATTAGGTCAAATTTGAATTCAAACTTCGTTTGATCATAACTTGAGTTTCGTAGCTCCGTTTGAGTTGATTCTTTTTGCAAATCGAAGCTCTTGACCTAAACTTTCTAATAAGGCAAAATTCACATAATTTTGGTACTGTTAGAAATTGTTTTATGTTGCAAGAGTTATTTGCTTGGTTTTGATGTTTCCGAATCGTCTTCTTCGTTCTTTCTGATCTTTGGAGTGATTGCTTATGTGTGGTTACTATTGCTTGCTTACGATAGATTGACCGGAGTGTGACGAGTAGATCTATCAAGAGTTATGAGTGCGAATCATCTTCATCAACATTGCAGGCAAGTCCACACTTTGATCATATCCCTTTCATACCCAGTTTTTATTGCATTAGATCAAACCTCAAACATTGCATGATTAAGATCTAATTAAATTGTGGGTATTGGGAAGTAGTTGATGAGGTAGGAACCTATTGCCCTGCATTCAAACCTTGGGAGTTACTTTTACGTTATGCTTATATTGCCATGCTATGCTCGTAGACGTGGTTTGGGTATGAGTGAAATCCATGACAGATGTGAGATTGTTATTTAATGGTTCAACTTAAGGTGGCAACTTGAATACACATCTGGGTGGATTGCTAGGGGCACCCTGGGGATATACCAGTGGACTTGCCCGGACACCTGGGGATATACCAGTGTTGTCCTAGGAGATCCCGAGGATATACCGTGTGATCATCCTACGGTCCGCCACCCAGGCTCAAAGGGATCATGAGATTATTCATACTAGAAACTTCCGTGTGCAGCCACAAGCCATTATGGGCTCTGGCATAGTTGATTAAGTCGTGCGAACTCTTACAGGGTAGACTAGCAGATGTAGGGGAAAGTAGGTGTACCGGTCTATCCAACGTAAGGTGCTAGCGCTTCTAAAAGGCTATGTCTCGGTCATCCGTTTCTCAAACACCATGTAGTGCGAGAAAACCAACGGAGGAGATCGAGTCTTGTGGGGAAAAGTGCGCAAACCTCTGCAGAGTGTATAAACTAATCATGATTAGCCGTGTCCCCGGTTATGAACATCTTGAGTATCTAGTTCTTGGATTATCCTGTTGATCTCATCACATTACTTTAAATGAATATTGTTGGGTTTAATGATGTTACTTAATTGGGATTGAGAATGCTGTCAACCATTCTCAATGTTCAACAACCACCATGATAGTTAAATAAAATTTATTCCTTTGCAGTAGGGAAAAATTGGCTTTACGCAAAACCCTTATAACCATAGAGCTTTTCCACCAGCCAAATATGCATGTAGTGATAGTCCTTATTCATCATTCTCTATGGTGTGAATTTGCCAGTACATTCAATGTACTGACCCATTTCGGGCTGCAACGTCTCATGTTGCAGGTTTCTTACGACGAGTAAGTGATACGTTAGGGTTACAATTTCTACACTCAACTTTTCCGTTGGTGTTGATGGGAATCCACAACCTTGTTACTTCCGCTATTTTGGATTTGAGGTAATAGTATTTACGTTACTTATACATGTGATTTACCTCTGTTATAAATCCTCGAGTACTATGTGTGTCAGCATACCGATCCAGGGATGACACTTAAGCACAGAGACTTGATCCATTCGGGTCGGGTCGCTACAGTGGCTAACTTTCTTGGTATACCCATACGCGGGGATGATATTGAGTTGCCTCCTGCTTATCTAGATTATAATGCTATGGTTTGTCATTAGTTTGTTGAAAGGAACGATCAGTTCCTCCAGTACCGACTAATCTTTGAAAAACGGTGCACCGTCCATGTTGCTCTCCCTGCTCCTGCTTTCTTTGATTTCCAGACAAAAGGGAGATATGTTATAATCAGGGAGGAGGCCAACGAGTACGAGAGGAGGATAGAGGCAGCTCGCCTCCAGGCTACAACTTGTGAGGCAATAGCTGCTGCATCCCAGTACGACCCCAGTTACAACTTTGGATTTCCACCAGGCCAGCCGTGGCCATAGACCAACTTAGGCCAAAAGCCTAAGCTTGGGGGAGTACGTATTTCTCACCGACATTACATTCATGTTCACACACTCATGCCGGTAGTCGGTGCTCATACTTTTTCATTGTATCATCCATGCTAGTTTATTTTCTTTTAAGCTTTCTTCTTGTGTGCTTGAAAAACCTTAAGAAAAAAACAAAAAAAATTAGTTGTAGATTTTAGCTAGTTTACTTTCCATGCCTGTAGTAGTAGTAATTAAAATGAAAACCCAAAAAGATTTCTCATTCTTCTTCTGCTTGTTGGGAGCTTTCCCGTGTAAATAGTTTTGTTTCTTTCTTTTGCTTGGGGGGTCGAGAGGAGAAGACCTTGATGAAAATGTTGAGTGGCTCTCATATGCGTTATTGTTGATCTAAAAAAGAGCCCATATTACCTTGTCTTCTCCCTTGAATTGAATGCTTGCAGATTCTAGCTTAGTCCAATGCACGTGCACTATCATTATTACCCACACTATTCGGTTGTGCAAGTGAAAGGCAATAATGACGATATATGATGAACTGGGTGAGATAAGAAAAGCTGCTATGAACTCGACCTCTCTTGTTTTTGTAAATATGATTAGTTCATCGTTCCTGATTCAGCCTATTATGAATGAAACATGTTTGCAATGACAATTAGAGATTATAGTTGCTCATGCTATGCTTAATTTGGTAGGAGTTTATAATGGTTTACCTTGCGTGCCAACATGCTATTAAAATGGTGTGATGTGGTATGATAGGGTGGTATCCTCCTTTGAACGATTCGAGTGGCTCGACTTGGCACATGTTTGCGCATGTAGTTGAAACAAAATCAACATAGCCTCCACGATATTTATGTTCATGGTGAATTATATCCTACTCATGCTTGCATTCAGTGTTGATTAATTTTAATGCATGTTCATGACTGTTGTCGCTCTCTAGCTGGTCGCTCCCTAGTCTCTTTCTAGCCTTCACCTGTACTAAGCGGGAATACTGCTTGTGCATCCAACTCCATAAACCCCAAAGTTGTTCCATATGAGTCCACCATACCTTCCTATATGTGGTATCTACATGCCGTTCCAAGTAAATTTGTATGTGCCAAACTCTAAACCTTCAAATAAAAATTCTATTTTGTATGCTTGAATAGCTCATGTATCAACTAGGTCTGTCTGTATCTTCCATGCTAGGCGGGTTATTCTCAAGAGGAGTGGACTCCGCTCCTCACTCATGAGAAAATGGCTGGTCACCGGGATGCCCAGTCCCATGCTCAAACCAAATCAAAATAATTGCAAACAAAACTCCCCCAGGATTGTTGTTTGTTGGAGGCACTTGTTGTTTTGGGCAAGCCATGGAGTGATGCTTGTTGGTGGTGGGGGAGTATAAACTTTACCATTCTGCTTGGGAACCGCCTATAATGTGTGTAGCATGGAAGATATCGAGATCTCTCGGTTGTTATGTTGACAATAAAAGTATAGCGCTCAAAATATTATTCATCTCTATTTCAAAACCGAGCTCTGGCACCTCTACAAATCCCTGCTTCCCTCTGTGAAGGGCTATCCATTTACTTTTATGTTGAGTCATCACCCTCTTATTAAAAAGCACCAGTTGGAGAGCACCGCTGTCATTTGCATATATTATTATTAGTTTACATTGAGTATGACTATGACTGGATCTCTTTTACCATGAATTACAATTTCCAGTCAACCCTTGATCTTGAGGGGTGCTCTGCATTTATGTTTTGCGGTCTCAGAAAGGGCTAGCGAGATACCATCTTGTTATATCATATTATGATTGTTTTGAGAAAGTGTTGTCATCCGAGATTTATTATTATTGCTCGCTAGTTGATTATGCCATTGATATGAGTGAACATGAGACCTAAATGTTATTGTGAATATGGTTACTCATAATCTTTGCTGAAAACTTGAATGTCGGCTTTACATATTTACAACAACAAGAGCAAACAGAGTTTGTAAAAGTTTTTCTTTATCACTTTCAGTTTGTGAACTGAATTGCTTGAGGACAAGCAAAGGTTTAAGCTTGGGGGAGTTGATACGTCTCCAACGTATCTACTTTTCCAAACACTTTTGCCCTCGTTTTGGACTTTAACTTGCATGATTTGAATGGAACTAACCCGGATTGACGCTATTTTCAGCAGAACTGCCATGGTGTTATTTTTGTGCAGAAATAAAAGTTCTCGGAATGACCTGAAAATCAACAGAGAATATTTTTGGAATATATAAAAAATACTAGCGAAAGAATCAAGGCCAGGGGGCCCACACCCTGTCCACGAGGGTGGGGGCACGCCCACCCCCCTGTGCGCGCCCCCTTCCTCGCGGGCCCCCTTGTGCTCCATCGACCTCAACTCCAACTCCATATATTCACGTTCAGGGAGAAAAAATGAGAGAGAAGGATTCATCACGTTTTACCATACGAAGCCGCCGCCAAGCCCTAATCTCTCTCGGGAGGGCTGATCTGGAGTACGTTCGGGGCTCCGAAAAGGGGAATCCATCGCCATCGTCATCATCAACCTTCCTCCATCACCAATTTTACGATGCTCACTGGCGTGCGTGAGTAATTCCATCGTAGGCTTGGACGGTGATGGGTTGGATGAGATTTATCATGTAATCGAGTTAGTTTTGTTAGGGTTTGATCCCTAGTATCCACTATGTTCTGAGATTGATGTTGCTATGACTTTGCTATGCTTAATGCTTGTCACTAGGGCCTGAGTGCCATGATTTCAGATCCGAACCTATTATGTTTTCATGAATATATGTGAGTTCTTGATCCTATCTTGCAAGTCTATAGTCACCTATTATGCGGTAATTGCCTTTGGCTCCTAGGTGCATATGCACTCATTGTCGAAATACACATTTCAAAAAGTTAAAAAAATTGGAACAAAAATACCGCGTGTATATCCGGACATTTTATGTGCGTGCACAATGTTTCAGTGAAAAACGATGTTTTTTGTGGCTTGTGTAAAAAAGACAATTTCTGATGCTTCATTCTAACTATTCACAAGGCATTTCTTTATCTTTTTTACACAAGCCACAAAAAAACATCGTTTTTCACCGAAACCTTGTGCACGGACATAAAATGTCCGGATATACACGCGGGATTTTTGTTTCGCATTTTTCAACTTTTCGAAATATGTATTTCGATAATGGGTGCATATGCACCTAGGAGCCAAAACACCGTTCTCCCTATTATGTGTTACGATCCGTTAACCCGAAGTGACAATAATCACGATACTTACCGGTGATGACCGTAGTTTGAGGAGTTCATGTATTCACTATGTGTTAATGCTTTGGTCCGGTACTCTATTAAAAGGAGGCCTTAATATCCCTTAGTTTCCAATAGGACCCCGCTGCCACGGGAGGGTAGGACAAAAGATGTCATGCAAATTCTTTTCCATAAGCACGTATGACTATATTCGGAATACATGCCTACATTACATTGATAAACTGGAGCTAGTTATGTGTCACCCTATGTTATAGCTATTGCATGAGGAATCGCATCCGACATAATTATCCATCACTGATCCATTGCCTACGAGCTTTTCACATATTGTTCTTCGCTTATTTACTTTTTCGTTGTGTTGGGGAACATAGTAATTTCAAAAAAATCCTACGCACACGCAAGATCATGGTGATACATAGCAACGAGAGGGGAGAGTGTCATCCGCGTACCCTCATAGACCGTTAAGCGGAAGCGTTATGACAACACGGTTGATGTAGTCGTACGTCTTCACGATCAACCGATCCTCAGTACCGAACGTACGGCACCTCCGCATTCAGCACACGTTCAGCTCGGTGACGTCCTGCGAACTCATGATCCAGTAGAGCTCGGGGAAGAGTTTCGTCAGCACGACGGCGTGGTGACGATGTTGATGAAGCTACCGTCGCAGGGCTTCGCCTAAGCACCACTATGATATAACCTAGGTGGATTATGGTGGAGGGGGGCACCGCACACGGCTAAGAGATCAACAGATCAATTGTTGTGTCTATGGGATGCCCCTGCCCCCGTATATAAAGGAGCTAGGGGGAAGGCGACCGGCCAAGGAGGAGGGTGCGCCAAGGGGGGAGTCCTACTCCTTCCGGGAGTAGGACTCCCTCTTTTCCTAGTTGGAGTAGGAGAGGAGAAGGAAGGGAGAGAAGAGAGAAGGAAAGGGGGGCGCCGCCCCCCTCCTTGTCCAATTCGTACTAGAGTGGGAGGGGCGCATGGATGCCCTTGGCCGCCCCTCCTCTTCTCCCACTAAGGCCCATTAGGCCCAATATACTCCCCGGGGGGTTCCGGTAACCCCCCGGTACTCCGGTAAATGTCCGAAACTTTTCCGATATCCGAACATAGTCATCCAATATATCGATCTTTATGTCTCGTCCGTTTAAAGACTCCTCGTCATGTCCGTGATCATATCCGGGACTCCGAACTACCTTCGGTACATCAAAACACAAAAACTCATAATACTGATCGTCATAGAACTTTAAGCGTGCGGACCCTACGGGTTCGAGAACTATGTAGACATGACCGAGACACATCTCCGGTCAATAACCAATAGCGGAACCTGGATGCTCATATTGCTTCCTACATATTCTACGAAGATCTTTATCGGTCACACCGCATAACAACATACGTTGTTCCCTTTGTCATCGGTATGTTACTTGCCCGAGATTCGATCGCCGGTATCTCAATACCTAGTTCAATCTCGTTAACTGGCAAGTCTCTTTACTTGTTCCGTAATGCACTATCCCACAACTAACTCATTAGTTGCATTGCTTGCAAGGCTTATAGTGATGTGCATTACCGAGAGGGCCCAGAGATACCTCTCCGACAATTGGAGTGACAAATCCTATTCTTGATCTATGCCAACTCAACAAACACCATCGAAGACACCTGTAGAGCACCTTTATAATCACTCAGTTATGTTGTGACGTTTGGTAGCACACAAAGTGTTCTTCGGGTATTCGGGAGTTGCATAACCTCATAGTCATAGGAACATGTATAAGTCATGGAGAGAGCAATAGCAGTAAACTAAACGATCGAGTGCTAAGCTAACGAAATGCGTCAAGTCAATCACATCATTCTCCTAATGATGTGATCCCGTTTATCAAATGATAACTCATGTCTATGGTTAGGAAACATAACCATCTTTGATCAACGAGCTAGTCAAGTAGAGGCATAACAGTGACATTCTGTTTGTCTATGTATTCACACATGTATTATGTTTCCAGTTAATACAATTCTAGCATGAATAATAAACATTTATCATGAAATAAGTAAATAAATAATAACTTTATTACTGCCTCTAGGGCATATTTCCTTCAGTCTCCCACTTGCACTAGAGTTAATAATCTAGTTCACATCATCATGTGATTTAACACCAATAGTTCACATCTTCATGTGATTAGTTCACATGTCCATGTGACTAACACCCAAAGGGTTTACTAGAGTCAATAATCTAGTTCACATCGCTATGTGATTAACACCCAAAGAGCGATCATGTTTTGCTTGTGAGAGAAATTTAGTCAACGGGTCTGCAACATTCAGAGACGTATGTATTTTGCAAATTTTCTATGTCTACAATGCTTTGCACGGAGCTACTCTAGCTAATTGCTCCCACTTTCAATATGTATCTAGATCAAGACTTAGAGTCATCCAGATTGGTGTCAAAGCCTGCATCGACGTAACTCTTTACGACGAACTCTTTGTCACCTCCATGACCGAGAAACATTTCCTTATTCCACTAAGGATATTGTTGACCGATGTCCAGTGATCCATTCCTGGATCACTATTGTACCCTCTTGCCAAACTTATGGTGAGGTACACAATAGGTCTGGTACATAGCATGGCATACTTTATAGAACCTATGACTGAGGCATAGGGAATGACTTTTCATTATCTTTCTATTTTCTGCCGTGGTCGGGTTTTGAGTCTTTACTCAACTTCACACCTTGCAACACAGGCAAGAACTCCTTCTTTGACTGTTCCATTTTGAACTACTTCAAAATCTTGTCAAGGTATGTACTCATTGAAAATATATCAAGCGTCTTGATCTATTTCTATAGATCTTGATGCTCAATATGTAAGTAGCTTCACCGAGGTATTTCTTTGAAAAACTCTTTTCAAATACTCCTTTATGCTTTCGAGAAAATTCCACATTATTTTCGATCAATAATATGTCATTCACATATACTTATTAGAAATGTTGCAGTGCTCCCACTCACTTTCTTGTAAATACAGGCTTCACCGCAAGTCTGTATAAAATCATATGCTTTAATCACTTTATCAAAGTATATATTCCAACTCCGAGATGCTTGCACCAGTCCATAGATGGATCGCTGGAGCTTGCACACTTTGTTAGCACCTTTAGGATTGACAAAACCTTATTGTTGCATCATATACAACTCTTCTGTAAGAAATCCATTAAGGAATGCAGTTTTGACATCCATTTGCCAGATTTCATAGAATGTGGCAACTGCTAACATGATTCGGACAGACTTTTAAGCATCGATACGAGTGAGAAAATCTCATCGTAGTTAACACCTTGAACTTGTCGAAAACATTTTGCGACAATTCAAGCTTTGTAGATAGTAACATTACTATCAACTTCTGTCTTCCTCTTGAAGATCCATTTATTCTCAATGACTCACCGATCATCGGGCAAGTCAATCAAAGTCCATAGTTTGTTATCATACATGGATCCCACCTCAGATTTCATGGCCTCGAGCTATTTTGCGGAATCTGGGCTCATCATCGCTTCCTCATAGTTCGTAGGTTCGTCATGGTCTAGTAACGTGACTTCCAGAACAGGATTATCGTACCACTCTGGTGCAGACCATACTCTAGTTGACCTAAGAGGTTCGGTAGTAACTTGATCTGAAGTTTCATGATCATCATCATTTAGCTTCCTCACTAACTGGCGTAGAAATCACAAGAACTGATTTCTGTGATGAACTACTTTCCAATTCGGGAGAAGGTACAATAACCTCATCAAGTTCTACATTCCTTCCATTCACTTCTTTCGAGAGAAACTTCTTCTCTAGAAAGGATCTACTCTTAGCAACAAAGATATTGCCTTTCGGATCTGTGATATAAGGTGTACCCAACAGTTTCTTTTGGGTATCCTATGAAGACACACTTTTCTGATTTAGGTTTGTGCTTATCAGGATGAAACTTTTCACATAAGCATCACAACCCCAAACTTTAAGAAACGACGACTTAGGTTTCTTGCTAAACCACAGTTCATATGGTGTTGTCTCAATGGATTTAGATGGTGCCCTATTTAACATGAATGCAGCTGTCTCTGATGCATAACCCCAAAATGACAATGATAAATCGGTGAGAGACATCATAGATTGCACCATATCTAATAAAGTACGGTTACGACGTCCGGACACACCATTACGCTATGGTGTTCCAGGTGGCATGAGTTGCGGAACTATTCCACATTGTTTCAAATGAAGACCTAGGGATGAAAACGGCGCAAAAACGGACGGAACTGGGTGCTACCATATTTGTTTTCATATTTTTTGCGGAAGCGGAAATGAATACAGAAACCCCGGAAACGAATACGGAAATGAATACTACCGGAAACAGGCATGGAGAGAATACAGAGCGGACACAGAAACAAAACGGTTTGTTGACCAGAACTTAAAACCCCTTTGAATCATAGAGAAATATAGACAAAAACAAACAAATTTATGGAATTGTTAACCTGACTACAAAATAATATGGTTGTGTTAGTAACATAGGATAGTATTGTAGTAGTACATGACAATTCAATATAGGGTCTAGTTGAGTACGTGTGTGGTAGTAAAAGTTGGTCCTCAAATGATCCATTCTACTCATTGTGTCGTTGTGTGTTGTTTGGTAGTTGGGCTAAAAAGCAGCAATAGGCCTATAGTAGAAACGGAAATTCCATATTTACGGAAACGAAAAGTT
Source organism: Triticum dicoccoides (assembly GCF_002162155.2). Classification (NCBI taxonomy): domain Eukaryota; kingdom Viridiplantae; phylum Streptophyta; class Magnoliopsida; order Poales; family Poaceae; genus Triticum; species Triticum dicoccoides. The sequence continues at coordinate 304,877,031 of NC_041388.1, read as the reverse complement.
TCATTTCCACGTCTGTTCCACCGGAAAACACTGTTTCATTTTTTGTTTCTGTTTCCGCATAAAAAAATTCCATTTTCATTTTTGTTTCGCAAATTTCCATTTCCGTTTTCATATTTCCTCTTCGTTTCCATTTTTTCTCTGGAAAAGCGGAAAATTTCCACTCCATTTTCATCCCTATGAAGACCAAACTCGTAACTCAAATATTCTCCTCCACGATCAGATCATAGAAACTTTATTTTCCTGTTACGATGATTTTCCACTTCACTCTAAAAATTCTTTGAACTTTTCAAATGTTTTAGACTTATGTTTCATCAAGTAGATATATCCACATCTACTCAAATCATATGTGAAGATCAGAAAATAACGATACCCGTCGCGAGCCTCAACACTCATTGGACTGCATACATCAGTATGTATTATTTCCAACAAGTCTGTTGCTTGCTCCATTGTTCCGGAGAACAGAGTCTTAGTCATCTTGCCCATGAGGCATGGTTCGCAAGCACCAACTGATTCATAATCAAGTGATTCCAAAAGCCCATCAGCATGGATTTTCTTCATGCGCCTTACACCAATATGACCTAAACGGCAGTGCCATAAATAAGTTGCACTATCATTATTAACTTTGCATCTTTTGGCTTCAATATTATGAATATGTGTATCACTATGATCGAGATTCAATAAACCATTCACCTTGGGTGTATGATCATTGAAGGTTTTATTCATGTAAATAGAACAACAATTATTCTCTGACATTAAATGAATAACCGTATTGCAATAAACATGATCAAATCATATTCATGCTTAACGCAAACACCAAATAACATTTATTTAGGTTCAACACTAATCCTGAAAGTATAGGGAGCGTGCGATGATGATCATATCAATCTTGGAACCACTTCCAACACACATCATCACTTCACCCTTAACTAGTCTCTGTTCATTCTGCAACTCCCGTTTCAAGTTACTAATCTCAACAACTGAACTAGTATCAAATACTGAGGGGTTGCTATAAACACTAGTAAAGTACACATCAATAACATGTATGTCAAATATACCTTTGTTCACTTTGCCATCCTTCTTATCCGCCAAATACTTGGGGCAGTTCTACTTCCAGTGACCAGTCCCTTTGCAGTAGAAGCACTTAGTCTCAGGCTTAGGTCTAGAATTGGGCTTCTTCACTTGAGCAGCAACTTGCTTGCCATTCTTCTTGAAGTTCCCCTTCTTCCCTTTGCCCTTTTCTTGAAACTAGTGGTCTTGTCAACCATCAATACTTGATGCTTTTCTTGATTTATACCTTCGTCGATTTCAGCATCATGAAGAGCTTGGGAATCGTTTCCGTTATCCCTTGCATATTATAGTTCATCACAAAGTTCTAGTAACTTGGTGATAGTGACTAGAGAACTCTTTCAATCACTATCTTATCTGGAAGATTAACTCCCACTTGATTCAAGTGATAGTAGTACTCAGACATTTTGAGCACATGCTCACTAGCTGAGCTATTCTCCTCCATCTTGTAGGCAAAGTGCTTGTCAGAGGTCTCATACCTCTCGACACGGGCATGAGTATGAAATACCAATTTCAACTCTTAGAACATATTATATGTTCCATGGCGTTCAAAACATCTTTGAAGCCCCGATTCTAAGCCATAAAGCATGGTGCACTAAACTATCAAGTAGTCATCATATCAAGCTCGCCAAACGTTCATAACGTCTGCATCTGCTCCTGCAATCGGTCTATCACCTAGCGTTGCATCAAGGACATAATTCTTCTGTGCAGCAATGAGGATAATCCTCAGATCACGGATCCAATCCGCATCATTGCTACTAACATCTTTAAACTTAGTTTTTCTCTAGGAACATATCAAAATAAACGAGGAGCTACATTGCGAGCTATTGATCTACAACATAGTTATGCAAATACTATCAGGACTAAGTTCATGATAAATTAAAGTTCAATTAATCATATTACTTAAGAACTCCCACTTAGATAGACATCCCTCTAATCATCTAAGTGATCACGTGATCCATATCAACTAAACCATGTCCGATCATCACGTGAGATGGAGTAGTTTTCAATGGTGAACATCACTATGTTGATCATATCTACTATATGATTCACGCTTGACCTTTCGGTCTCAGTGTTCTGAGGCCATATCTGCATATGCTAGGCTCGTCAAGTTTAACCCGAGTATTTTGCGTGTGTAAAACTGTCTTACACCCGTTCTAGATGAACGTTGAGCTTATCACACCCGACCATCACGTGGTGTCTCGGCACGATGAACTTTGGCAATGGTGCATACTCAGGGAGAACACTTTTACCTTGAAGTTTAGTGAGAGATCATCTTATAATGCTACCGTCAAACAAAGCAGAATAAGATGCATAAAGGATAAACATCACATGCAATCAATATAAGTGATATGATATGGCCATCATCATCTTGTGCCTTTGATCTCCATCTCCAAAGCACCGTCATGATCACCATCGTCACCGGCGCGACACCTTGATCTCCATCGTAGCATCGTTGTCGTCTTGCCAACTATTGCTTCTATGATTATCACTACCGCTTAGTGATAAAGTAAAGCAATTACAGGGCGATTGCATTGCATACAATAAAGCGACAACCATATGGCTCCTGCCAGTTGCCGACAACTCCGTTACAAAACATGATCATCTCATACAATAAATATAGCATCATGTCTTGACCATATCACATCACAACATGCCCTGCAAAAACAAGTTAGACGTCCTCTACTTTGTTGTTGCAAGTTTTACGTGGCTGCTAAAGGCTGAGCAAGAACCGTTCTTACCTATGCATCAAAACCACAACGATAGTTCGTCAAGTTAGTGTTGTTTTAACCTTCTCAAGGGCCGGGCGTAGCCACACTCCGTTCAACTAAAGTTGGAGAAACTGACACCCGCCAGCCACCTGTGTGCAAAGCACGTCGGTAGAACCAGTCTCACGTAAGCGTATGCGTATTGTCGGTCCGGGCCGCTTCATCCAACAATACCGCCGAACCAAAGTATGACATGCTGGTAAGCAGTATGACTTGTATCGCCCACAACTCACTTGTGTTCTACTCATGCATATAACATCTACGCAATAACCTGGCTCTGGTACCACTGTTGGGGAACATAGTAATTTCAAAAAAATTCCTATGCACACGCAAGATCATGGTGATGCATAGCAACGAGAGGGGAGAGTGTCGTCCATGTACCCTTGCAGACCATTAAGCAGAAGTGTTATGAGAACGCGGTTGATGTAGTCGTACGTCTTCACGATCGACTAATCCTCAGTACCGAACGTACGACACCTCCACGTTCAGCACACGTTCAGCTCGGTGACGTCCCGCGAACTCACGATACAGTAGATCTCGGGGAAGAGTTTCGTCAGCACGACGGCGTGGTGATGATGTTGATGAAGCTACTGTCATAGGTCTTCGCCTAAGCACCGCTACGATATAACCGAGGTGGCTTATGGTGGAGGGGGGCACCACACACGGCTAAGAGATCAACAAATCAATTGTTGTGTCTATGGGGTGCCCCCTGCCCCCGTATATAAAGGAGCTAGGGGGAAGGCGTCCGGCCAAGGAGGAGGGCGCGCCAAGGGGCGAGTCCTGCTCCCACCGGGAGTTGGACTCCCACTTTTCCTAGTTGGAGTAGGAGAGGAGAAGGAAGGGAGAGAAGAGAGAAGGAAAGCACCGCCCCCTCCTTGTCCAATTCGTACTAGAGGGGGAGGGGGCGCGCGGCTGCCCTTGGCCGCCCCTCCTCTTCTCCCACTAAGGCCCATTAGGCCCAATATACTCCCCGGGGGGTTCCGGTAACCCCCTGGTACTCCGGTAAATGTCCAAAACCTTTCCGGTATCCGAACACAGTCATCCAATATATCGATCTTTACGCCTCGTCCATTTCGAGACTCCTCATCATGTCCGTGATCATATCCAGGACTCCGAACTACCTTCGGCACATCAAAACACAAAAACCCATAATACCGATCATCACAGAACTTTAAGCGTGTTGGATGCTCATATTGGTTCCTACCGGGTTGGAGGACTATGTAGACATGACCGAGACACGTCTCCGGTCAATAACAAATAGCGGAACCTGGATGCTCATATTGGTTCCTACGTATTCTACGAAGATCTTTATCGGTCAAACCGCATAACAACATACGTTGTTCCCTTTGTCATCGGTATGTTACTTTCCCGAGATTCGATCGTCGGTATCTCAATACCTAGTTCAATCTCGTTACCGGCAAGTCTCTTTACTCGTTCCAATATGCTACATCCCGTAACTAACTCATTAGTTACATTGCTTGCAAGGCTTATAGTGATGTGCATTACCGAGAGGGCCCAGAGATACCTCTCTGATACATGGAGTGACAAATCCTAATCTCGATCTATGCCAACTCAACAAACACCATCGGAGACACCTGTAGAGCATCTTTATAGTCACCCAGTTACATTGTGACGTTTGATAGCACACTAAGTGTTCCTCCGGTATTCGGGAGTTGCATAATCTCATTGTCACAGGACCATGTATAAGTTATGGAGAAAGCAATAGCAACAAACTAAACGATCATCGTGCTAAGCTAATGGATGGGTCAAGTCAATCACATCATTCTCTAATGATGTGATCCCATTTATCAAATGATAAATCTTTGTCCATGGCTAGGAAACTTAACCATCTTTGATCAATGAGCTAGTAAAGTAGAGGCATACTAGTGACACTCTGTTTGTCTATGTATTCACACATGTATTATGTTTCCGGTTAATACAATTCTAGCATGAATAATAAACATTTATCATGAAATAAGGAAATAAATAATAACTTTATTATTGTCTCTAGGGCATATTTCCTTCACGTTGCTACTGTTACAATCAGTATAAAACCAAAACTATTACTTTTGCTACTGTTACCGCTATTATCATATTACTTTGCTACTAAATACTTTGCTGCAGATATTAAGTTTCCAGGTGTGGTTGAATTGACAACTCATCTGCTAATACTTGAGAATATTCTTTGGCTCCCCTTGTGTCGAATCAATAAATTTGGGTTGAATACTCTACCCTCGAAAACTGTTGCGATCCCCTATACTTGTGGGTTATCACCCCCACACCTTCTTCTTTCTCCTATTTTCCCATCCTCAAGCTCTAGCGCCCAAGCTTCAATTGTTTCCACCGTGACCAACCTCTCCACTCATGTCCGGATCTGGTTCGAAGGGCAAGTGGGAGGCCTCCTCCATCACGGAGAACGAAGTCAAGGAGCTCCGGGAGGCGGGATATCTGTCTGCGGACATCGCACACAGGCTCCCGGCCAAGAAGCAAGTCATTCCCACCCAGAGCCCGGCGAAAGGGTTGTGTTCATCCCTCACTTCCTCCTTGGGCTAGGGTTTCCCCTCCACCCCTTTGTCCACGGCCTCATGTTCTACCATGGGCTAGATTTCCATGATCTAGCCCCAAACTCCTTCCTGCACATCTCGACGTTTATCGTTGTGTGTGATGTGCTACTCCGCATCCCCCCATACTTCGGCCTATGGCTAAAAGTCTTCAATGTGAAGACGAAGTTGGTCGACAGACAGCATGCGGACTGTGGCAGCGCCATGGCGAGCAAGATCCCCAACACCACTTGGCCTAAAGGGGCCTTCGTGGAGACCGTCAAGGTGTGGTAACAGGAGTGGTTCTACATCACCGAACCCCGTGGCGCCAGGTGGGCGGCCACTCCTGAGTTCAGATCCAGACCCCCTATGTGGCTCGCGTCGTGGACCAACAAGGATTTAGATTGGGGATCCACGGCGGAAGTGTTGATGCTGCAAAAGCGCATCACAAACATGATAAACAAGAACACCAGCCTCCCAAACGTGATTCAAGTGATGCTCTTCCGCCGGATCCTTCCCTGCCAACTCCGGCCCTCCCACATGTGGGAGTTCAATCCGGAAGATCCACGGACCCTGAAGCGCTTCTTCGGCACAACGCACAAAGATATCTAGAAGCTGCTCTTCAAGACCCAAAAAGCGTGGCCGAAGACGACCGAAGACATCGGCCTCAACAGCAAGAACCCGGCCACACCGGTAAGTGTGTTATTCCCAAACATACATTCAGTCCATAAGTTATTAGGCATAGTGAGTTTTATGTCCCTTTCTCAGGGCTGGATAGTGAAAGCGGAGCGGATCAAGTGTCTGACCCCGCTGCCTAAAGATCCGGCCACTCCTCAGCTAACGAAGATGCTAGTCCCGATGCCCTATAAGGTGCCGGAGAAGAAGGCCAAGGAGGCCAAGGGCGGCCCCCGCCGTATGGGTACTTCGGACGCAGTGTCCGGAGATACCGAAATCCCCTCCTCCCACGAGGAAGATGAAGACGAAGAGGAAGAGGAGGTGGAAGGTGACTCCCCGCTCAAGGGAAGGAAGAAGAAGAGGGCAGCCTCCATTGACCCGGAGGAGGGGGCGTCCAAGAGGGGGAAGGTGACCCTTTCGGATGGTTCGAATTCAGAGGCCAAACCCATCCCCAAGAGGCTTCCTAGGGCGAAGCCCCTGGCCAAATCATAAGTACCAAAGGATTCGTTACAAGTATTCGGTCCTCTATGTTTTTAATATAACATATTATGTTGTGTATATTTCAGCCCTGCTCGCAACCTCCCCAACCCTTCACTATCTAAGGGGAGCTCTCTACCGCCTGAGATGGCAGAGAGCGAGATGCCTCCGCGAACCTCTCTGCCCATCAGGGGCGGAGCTAGGCTAATGCAAGGGTATGCAATGCATACCCAATGTTTTTTGCAAGAAAGTTTCAGTATATAAGCTCCTGCATGCCTTTTTAGATAGTGTGGCTGTCTAGTTATACGTAGAAACGATGAAAAGAACGATTCACTGCCGCATGGGCCTATATTGGGCTGGTACTCTGCTACTGGGCTGTATCCTTGACGCTTAATGCTGGTCGATTGATCAAAGTCCAGGACACCGAGCCAGCGCCTTGACCGCTCAAAAGACAAGGCAACACCTCCAGCCTGTGATTCCGCTGACACAACTGCCGCATCGTGAAATTTGGATGTCACCACGCCGCATGCCCGCGTCGGCCATCCGAAGAAATCGCTGCATCAATTTTCGTCCGTCACGGATCATCGCCTCCAGCTGATCGATCTGCTTAGCCTGCCCTCGTCCTCCTTCCCAGTACACACTAGGCGCATCTACCATCTACCAGACAAGTCGTCCACAGGGGCGTGCGCAATTCGCCCATCGTCTGATTGTTTCTTCTGGGTGTTTATTTCCTCGAATTGTTAGTGAAGAATAGATGATTATCTTCATTCCTTATTTTTTTATTAATCTATTGTAGCATCCAATCAATTTAAAGCGTGATTTGCATTGGCTCACAATAAAATTTGTGCAGAAGTTCAAGAAAAACAAGTTGAGTTTTCATATTTTATCCATCTAAAATCCAGAATTACGAACATTCAAACTTGTAAGACTGTGCGCGATGCCACCATCTCACTATCTAGCATGTTTTCTTTTGTATAGGTATTAAAATTGAAGAACAAGTGCGGTGATTTGAAGCGTTGGTGGGACAGAGCTTCAAGGCGTTGAAGATAAGTTCGACATCAACACCAACACCAGTATTTATCGATGTTTGAAAGCCAATGAGTAATTTATTGTTTTGTAGTTATTATTATGAACTTTTGTATGTCATACATTGTTGTGTAGGAAATTAATTTTTTGACTTTGCATACCCATGTCGAAAATCCTGGCACCGCCACTGCCGTCCATCATAGTGGATGACATCGAGGTGCTGTCCCGAAGGACCTCTCTAGGCCATGGAGGAGTGGGCGAGGCGGCCGAAATGGCGCCTGGGGGAAATACCTGGGCTGTCGAAGACCTGGGGGGCACGATCCCCATGGTGACCGCCGGAGGGGGCCCTGGCCTGTCTGGCCCCCAGTCAGACACCATTCTGGAGACCCATACGGTTCCGGAATCGGGCGAGCAACCCCCTTTGAAGGAGGGGGGAGTGTCAGCTTCGACGGCGACCTGCACTAATCTAGAGGCGCCGAATGCACTGGTGAAAGCACTACAACGTGCTTCCATCGTGGAGGAGCACCGCACCCTGATGGGTGTGTTGGTTGAGAAGGTTCAGTCCGCCAAGAGCGGGCTGAACGAAGCCTTCACCAACCTGCCAACAGACTTCGAGGTATGCGACGTAATACTCTTTAGATGCTTTTCATATGAAGGAAATATACCTATATATAGATAGTAGCCCCTGATACTCTATCCGGTGTTTGAAAAAAGCCGAAAAGAGGTTCTCATTGAATTCAGAAAAGGTGACATATTGTTCTTTTTTTCAACAGGCTTCCCTCTAGCGGCAACCGCCCAGGCCGCTGAAGTATCCAAACTCAATCAGAAACTGAAGCTGGCTGATGATGAAATCGACCACATTAACAAGCGGTTTGATGAGGCAGAAGGTATGTGTTTACGTTGAAAAGAGTTTGATCATGCATTCGAAGTGATATGTAGATTCAGAGTGTAACTCATATACTGTTGTTATTATGAGTGCAGGTAGCGCAGCCGAGGTCGAGACCCTCAAGAGTGCTCTTGCCCAAGCCAAGGAGGAGGGGAAGGCGAGCAAAGCGGCCGCTGATAAAGCGGCTACGGATTTAAAGACCGAACGGGTCTCCCGCCGCCAGCACGAAGAGAGGGTGGCCGAAGTGGAGCAGGAGCTGAAAGATGCCATCAGCAAATGCGAGGCTTTGGAGGAGAAGACTACGGCCCAAGCGGCCGAGCTCGCCAAAGCCCTCCATGAAGCCAACGAGGCACAAACAGAGTCCCGGAGTGCTCGTGAAGAGATCCGGCAGGCCGAACAGGTAGTGGCTGGTAAGCCCTTTCTTTTGCAGAGTATATTTGGGGGTCAAAGATATGCCTTGCTTACTCGACTCTGGAGGTCTCGAGACGCTTTTGCGGATCTTTCGAGGAGTGTTGCCGACGCCGCGTAGTTCTTCTGAGCCCAGGAGGGGAACACGACAGAGAAGCTATTTTGGTCACTGTTCCTAGCGCCAGAGCATCCGACGCTGTTGAACAACCAGATGTTGCAACTGTCGGAGCTGCATAGGATGTTCGGTATGGCCATGAAGGACATCATAGTCCGGCTTTGGCCAGCCGAACCCATTCCTAGCAGCTACTTTGGCCTGGTGAGGCGACTCACAGACACACTGCCCCGAGTTGAAGTTGTGAAGCGCTCGACATGTAGAGAGGGTGCACGGATGGCCTTTGCCCATGTTAATATGCACTGGGTGAAGATGAAGGCCACCGTCGTGGCAACTGAAGGCCCACCTGAAGGCAAGGACCACCGCAAGCCAGACTGGTACTTTGATGACGTCCTGGCAGGTGCCCGGATAGTAGAGGGCCAATGCTCAAAGGAAATCATGTTTGAGTGAATGTATTATGTTTATCCAGACTTTTGTGTTATGAACCAAGGCCTGGAATATATTTATGTCTTTATATGAAATTATTTTCCTCCTGTGCGGCTGTTTTTAATTTTGAACGTTTGCCAGTCATTGGCTTCAGCCCCCACATCGATGCTACGGGGGTGTTCGGGATAGCGCGTGATCACACTTGGCCCAACATCTTGGTCCGTAAAGGAGGTGTCTGTGCAGTGAACCAGACAATCAGACTATGTGGCATTAGTACTTTCACTTGGCCATAGGAGTTTAATGGTGGGGCTAAATACCAGCGCCTGGTGCGTATGCAGCCATCCGAACTACGATGCCTTAGGCGCGTGACTGGGCGAAGGACGGTCCTTCGTATAATACAGAGTAAATCGCAAAATATTTATGGCAAGTCGCCGAACCGCCGACCAGCTCTCGCCATATCATGACAGTCAGTTTTCGGCTTTCTCTACTGAGGTATTTGACTGGACGAACCAGAAACACAATCGTAGTAGTTCTCCCTTTACTACCTTAGCCGAACAAGCGGAATGTAAGGTAGCAATCATAGGAGCCAGGCAACCCAACCATTGACCAAAGACATGATTCGGAGCTGATGCATGTAATGCAATATCCGGGACGCCGAAGTATACTCTAAAAGTGTTCAGACTTTTGTAGATATACGTGGCCGAATAGAGACCCCGGCATTTAAGCCATACCAAAGTGTATATGGAATCTAAAGTGAAGAGAAAAATATAGATTATGAAATAAGCCAACACCAAACAGGGGTTGGCAAAAAAGAACAGTTTCCATTATAATCTGTTTGATACGTAAAAACGTTTTATTACAGATAATGCCGTAAACATCAAGGCTATTTTACATGTCGAGAATTTGTAAACAAGGGTAAGTTGTATACATGGCCTAAAAAGAAAAGGTATTCTTGAAGATCCCAATGGGACCCTGCCGCATGTCAGCGCCGCTGTCGCCTTGATGCAAGATCCTTTGTGAGGAGAGATCGACGACCGTTTGTAAAAGGGGCCCGGGAAAGGGCCCTTGTACGACCGTAAGGTGATGAAGTTTTTATCGAACCTGTAACAAAAAGAAAAAGGAAGGGGTTGAGGTCAAAGTAGGGTTGAACCGCACTATAGACCCTGTCCGCATTGTGCCTCTGTCGTTTCCCAAGGTATTTTGAGTGCGTAGTTATGCACACGCAGTACATATGCCACGGTTAGATGGGGCAATTGACAGAGGCGGAACTGCTAGTCCAGCTCTAGATTCAGCGAGCTATCGTTCTGCAGGGTAGGCTAGACTCATTTAATAGTGTCCGAGGGCTCGATGGCCGATGAAGTGTTCGGCTTGATAAGGCTGCTATGCACCTTAGCCGCAAGGGCCGCGGTATGATCCTTAGTACAGAGGGAGCGCTCCATGTTTCCATTGACTGTGAAACGCCACGCGGTCCGGGCATCTTGAGCTTTAAATAAGCATAGTGCGAGACTGCATTGAAGCGGGTGAAGGCGGTTCGTCCGAGCAGTGCGTGATGACCACTACGAAAGGGCACAATGTCGAAGATCAAGTCTTCGCTTCGGAAGTTATCCAATGAACCGAAGACTACATCCAATGTTAATGAACCCGTGCAGCGGGCCTCTACGCCGGGTATCACCCCTTTAAAGGTGGTGTTACAGAAGGAAATATGCCCTAGAGGCAATAATAAAGTTGTTATTTATATTTCGTTATATCATGATAAATGTTTATTATTCATGCTAGAATTGTATTAACTGGAAACTTAGTACATGTGTGAATACATAGACAAACAGAGTGTCACTAGTATGCCTCTACTTGACTAGCTCGTTGATCAAAGATGGTTAAGTTTCCTAGCCATGGACAAAGAGTTGTCATTTGATAAACGGGATCACATCATTAGAGAATAATGTGATTGACTTGACCCATCCATTAGCTTAGCACGATGATCGTTTAGTTTGTTGCTATTGCTTTCTCCATAACTTATACATGGTCCTATGACTATGAGATTATGCAACTCCCGAATACCAAAGGAACACTTAGTGTGCTATCAAACGTCACAACGTAACTAGGTGACTATAAAGATGCTCTACAGGTGTCTCCGATGGTGTTTGTTGAGTTGGCATAGATCGAGATTAGGATTTGTCACTCCGTGTATCGGAGAGGTATCTCTGGGCCCTCTCGGTAATGCACATCACTATAAGCCTTGCAAGCAATGTAAATAATGAGTTAGTTACGGGATGTAGCATTACAGAATGAGTAAAGAGACTTACCGGTAACGAGATTGAACTAGGTATTGAGATACCGACGACCGAATCTCGGGCAAGTAACATACCGACGACAAAGGGAACAACATATGTTGTTATGCGGTTTGACCGATAAAGATCTTCGTAGAATATGTAGGAACCAATATGAGCATCCAGGTTCCGCTATTGGTTATTGACTAGAGATGAGTCTCGGTCATGTCTATACAATTCTCGAACCCGTAGGGTCCGCACGCTTAACGTTCGTTGACAATCGATATTATGAGTTTATGTGTTTTGATATACCGAAGGTAGTTCGGAGTCCCAGATGTGATCACGGACATAACGAGGAGTCTAGAAATGGTCGAGACATAAAGATTAATATATTGGACGGCTATATTCGGACATCAGAAGTGTTCCAGGTGGTTTCAGATAAAACCGGAGTGTTGGATGGTTATCGGAACCCCCTGGGGTACTAATGGGCCTAGATGGGCCTTAGTGGAGAGAGGGGGGGGGGCGGCTAGGGCAGGCTGCATGCCCCCTCCCCCTTGAGTCCAAATTGGACTAGGAGGGGGGCGGCGCCCCCCTTTTCCTTCCCCTCTCCCACTCCTTCCTTCCCCCTCCTAGTAGGACTAGGAAAGGATGAATCCTACTCCTACTAGGAGGAGGATTCCTCCCCTCCTCGGGTTCCCTAAGGGCCGGCCGACCTCCCCCCTTGCTCCTTTATATACGGGGGCAGGGGGCACCCGAGAACACACAAGTTGACATTGTTTAGCCATGTGCGATGCCCGCTCCACCATAACCCACCTCGGTCGTATTGTTGCAGTGCTTAGGCGAAGCCCTGCGCCGATAGCTTCATCATCACCGTCATCACGCCATCGTGCTGACCAAACTCTCCCTTGATAGTCAGCTGGATCTAGAGTTTGTGGGACATCACCTAGCTGAACGTGTGCAGATCATGGAGGTGCCATATCTTCGGTGCTAGGATCAGTCAGATCATGAAGATGTTCGACTACATCAACCGCGTTGTCCTAACGCTTCCTCTTACTGTCTACGAGGGTGCGTGGACAACACTCTTCCCGCTCATTGCTTTGCATCACCTAGATAGATCTTCCGTGTGTGTAGGATTTTTTTGAAATGACTGCATTCCCCAACAGTGACATCCGAGCCAGGTCTATGCGTAGATGTTATATGCACGAGTAGAACACAAAGGAGTTGTGAGTGTGGGTATATACATATTGCTTGCCGTCACTAGTTGATTCTTGATTCAATGGTATTGTTGGATGAAGCGGCTTAGACCAACATTACGCGTATGCTTAGGTGGCTGGTGGGTGTCAGTTTCTCCAACTTTAGTTGAATCAGATTCAATGAACAGGGTTCTTTCTGAAGATCAAAAAGCAATCACTATACCGCGTTGTGGTTTTTGATGCGTAGGTAAGTACGATTCTTGCTCAGCCCGTAGCAGCCACGTAAAACTTGCAACAACAAAGTAGAGGACGTATAACTTGTTTTTGCAGGGCATGTTGTGATGTGATATGGTCAAGACATGATGCTAAATTTTATTGTAAGAGATGATCATGTTTTGTGACAGAGTTATCGGCAACTGGCAGGTGCTACCTCTTGAGCACTGCGTTGGATTTCCTTGAAGAGGAAAGGATGATGCAGCAAAGTAGTGTAAGTATTTCCCTCAGTTTTTGAGAACCAAGGTATCAATCCAGTAGGAGGCTACGCGCGAGTCCCTCGTACCTACACAAAACAAATAACTCCTCGCAACCAACGCGATAAGGGGTTGTCAATCCCTTCACGGTCACTTACGAGAGTGAGATCTAATAGATATGATAAGATAATATTTTTGGTATTTTTGTGATAAAGATGCAAAGTAAAATAAAAAGCAAAGGAAGATTAATATGATGAAGATAGACCCCGGGGCCATAGGTTTCACTAGTGGCTTCTCTCAAGAGCATAAGTATTTTACGGTGGGTGAACGAATTACTGTTGAGCAATTAATAGAATTGAGCATAGTTATGAGAATATCTAGGTATGATCATGTATATAGGCATCACGTCTGAGACAAGTAGACCGACTCCTGCCTGCATCTACTACTATTACTCCACTCATCGACCGCTATCCATCATGCATCTAGAGTATTAAGTTCATGAAAACAGAGTAACGCCTTAAGCAAGATGACATGATGTAGAGGGATAAATTCACGCAATATGATAAAAAAAACATCTTGTTATCCTCGATGGCAACAATACAATACGTGCCTTGTTGCCCCTACTGTCACTGGGAAAGGACACCACAAGATTGGACCGAAAGCTAAGCACTTCTCCCATTGCAAGAAAGATCAATCTAGTAGCCCAAACCAAACTGATAATTCGAAGAGACTTGCAAAGATAACCAATCATACATAAAAGAATTCAGAGAAGATTCAAATATTGTTCATAGATAATCTTGATCATAAACCCACAATTCATCGGTCTCAACAAACACATCGCAAAAAGAAGATTACATTGAATAGATCTCCACAAGAGAGGGGGAGAACATTGTATTGAGATCCAAAAATAGAAGAAGCCATCTAGCTAATAACTATGGACCCGAAGGTCTGAGGTAAACTACTCACACTTCATCGGAGAGGCTATGGTGTTGATGTAGAAGCCCTCCGTGATGGATGCCCCCTCCGGCGGAGCTCCGGAACAGGCCTCAAGATGGGATCTCATGGATACAGAAGGTTGCGGCGGTGTAATTAGGGTTTTGGCTCCGTATCTAATTGTTTGGGGGTACGTAGGTATATATAGGAGGAAGGAGTACGTTGGTGGAGCAACAGGGGGCCCACGAGGGTGGAGGGCACACCTGGGGGTAGGCGCGCCCCCTACCTCGTGGCTTCCTCCTTTATTTCTTGACGTAGGGTCCAAGTCTCCTGGATCATGTTCGTTCTAAAAATCACGTTCCCGAAGGTTTCATTCCGTTTGGACTCCGTTTGATATTCCTTTTCTGCGAAACTCTGAAATAGGCAAAAAACAACAATTCTGGGCGGGGCCTCCGGTTAATAGGTTAGTCGTAAAAATAATATAAAATTGGATAATAAAGCCCAATAATGTCCAAAACAGTAGATAATATAGCATGGAGCAATCAAAAATTATAGATACGTTGGAGACGTATCAAGCATCCCCAAGCTTAATTCCTGCTCGTCCTCGAGTAGGTAAATGATAAAGAAGATAATTTTGACGCGGAGTGCTACTTGGCATAATTTTAATGTAATTCTTCTTAATTGTGGTATGAATATTTAGATTAAAGATAAAAGTTCATATTGACATAAAAATAATAATACTTCAAGCATACTTAACTAAGCAATTATGTCTTCTCAAAATAACATGGCCAAAGAAAGTTCATCCCTACAAAATCATATAGTTTAGTCATGCTCCATTTTCGTCACACAAGAATGCTCTCATCATGCACAACCCCGATGACAAGCCAAGCAATTGTTTCATACTTTAGTAATCTCAAACTTTCACGCAATATATGAGCGCGAGCCATGGACATAGCACTATGGGTGGAATAGAATATGATGATGGGGGTTATGTGGAGAAGACAAAAAGGAGAAAGTCTCACATCAACGAGGCTAATCAATGGGCTGTGGAGATGCCCATCGATTGATGTTAATGCAAGGAGTAGGGATTGCCATGCAACGGATGCACTAGAGCTATAAATGTATGAAAGCTCAACAAAAGAAACTTAGTGGGTGTGCATCCAACTTGCTTGCTCATGAAGACCTAGGGCACTTGAGGAGGCCCATTGTTGGAATATACAAGCCAAGTTCTACAATGAAAAATTCCCACTAGTATATGAAAGTGATTAAACAAAAGACTCTCTATCATGAAGATTATGGTGCTACTTTGAAGCACAAGTGTGGCAAAGGATAGTAGCATCGCCCTTCTCTCTTTTTTTCTCTCTCTTTTTTGGGCCTTCTCTTCTCTTTTTTATGGCCTTTCTCTCCCCCTTTTTTAGTTCCTCACTTGGGACAATGCTCTAGAAAATGATGATCATCACACTTCTATTTTTTTACAACTCAATGATTACAACTCGATGCTAGAACAAAAGATGACTCTATATGAATGCCTTCGGCGGTGTACCGAGATATGCAATGAACCAAGAGTGACATGTACGAAATAATTATGAACGATGGCTTTGCCACAAATACTATGTCAACTACATGATCATGCTAAGCAATATGACAATGATGAATGTGTCATGATAAACGGAATGGTGGAAAGTTGCATGGCAATATATCTCGGAATGGCTATGGAAATGCCATAATAGGTAGGTATGGTGGCTGTTTTGAGGAAGATATAAGGAGGCTTATGTGTGAAAGAGCATATCATATCATGGGGTTTGGATGCACCGGCGAAGTTTGCACCAACTCTCAAAGTGAGAAAGGGCAATGCACGGTACCGAAGAGGCTAGCAATGATGGAAGGGTGAGAGTGCGTATAATCCATGGACTCAACATTAGTCATAAAGAACTCACATACTTATTGCAAAAATCTACAAGTCATCAAAAACCAAGCACTACGCGCATGCTCCTAGGGGGATAGATTGGTAGGAAAAGACCATCGCTCGTCCCCGACCGCCACTCATAAGGAGGACAATCAAAGAATACCTCATGTTTCAAATTTGTTACATAACGTTTACCATACGTGCATGCTACAGGACTTGCAAACTTCAACACAAGAATTTCTCAAATTCACAACTACTCAACTAGCACGACTTTGATATTATTACCTCCATATCTCAAAACAATCATCAAGCATCAAACTTCTCTTAGTATTCAAAACACTCATAAGAATTTTTTTACTAATCTTGAATACCTAGCATATTAGGATTATTTAAGCAAATTACCATGCTATTTAAGACTCTCAAAATAATCTAAGTGAATCATGAGATATCAATAGTTTCTATAAAACAAATCCACCACCGTGCTCTAAAAGATATAAGTGAAGTACTAGAGAAAAACTATATAACTCAAAAGATATAAGTGAAGCACATAGAGTATTCTAACAAATTCCAAATCATGTATGGCTCTCTCAAAAGGTGTGTATAGCAAGGATTATTGTGGTAAACTAAAAAGCAAAGACTCAAATCATACAAGACGCTCCAAGCAAAACACATATCATGTGGTGAACGAAAATATAGCTCCAAGTAAAGTTACCGATAAGAGTAGACGAAAGAGGGGATGCCTTCCGGGGCATTCCCAAGCTTTGGCTTTTAGGTGTCCTTAGATTATCTTGGGGGTGCCAGGGGCATACCCAAGCTTAGGCTCTTGCCACTCCTTGTTCCATAATTCATCAAATCTTTACCCAAAACTTGAAAACTTCACAACACAAAACTTAAAGTAGAAAATCTCGTGAGCTCCGTTAGCGAAAGAAAACAAAAGACCACTTCAAGGTACTGTAATGAACTCATTCTTTATTTATATTGGTGTTAAACCTAATGTATTCCAACTTCTCTATGGTTTATAACTATTTTACTAGCCATAGATTCATCAAAATAAGCAAACAACACACGAAAAACAGAATCTGTCAAAAACAGAAAAGTCTGTAGTAATCTGTAACTAGCACAAGATCTGGAACCCCAAAAATTCTAAAATAAATTGCTGGACGTGAGGAATTTATCTATTAATCACCTGCAAAAAGAATTAACTAAATATCCCTTTCAAAATAAAAATGGCAGCAGTTCTCGTGAGCGCTAATGTTTCTGTTTTTTACAGCAAGATATCAAGACTTTCCCCAAGTTTTCCCAACGGTTCTACTTGGCACAAACACTAATTAAACACACAAAAAAACAACCAAAACAGAGGCTAGGTAAATTATTTATTACTAAACAGGAGCAAAAGCAAGGAATAAAAATAAAATTGGGTTGCCTCCCAACAAGCGCTATCGTTTAACGCCCCTAGCTAGGCATAAAAAGCAAGGATAGATCTAGGTATTGCCATCTTTGGTTTTCAACTTTTTAGCGGAATCAAGCTCGAATCCGGGAGGTTCTTTATGTTTCCCTTCATATTCTGAAATTTTTAGATCTAAAGAATCCAACCTCTTATTGCAAAGAGTAATCAACATATTCATGCGGTGAATATTCCCGCTAACGTTCTTAAGAGGTTCAAGAGACTTCTGTAAAATCTTAGTAACTTCACAAATTTTTTCAAAAACTTGTGTCTCTTCCTGGGTAGGATGAGGCCCCTTTTGTTGAGGTAGTGTTCCCACTATACCTTCTATAATTTCAAGCGCAATATGTGGATCAATTTCAATAAAATTGCCTTTGGCAACGCAATCCAAGAGTTGTCTATGAGACATATTTAATCCAACATAGAAATTGCAAAGCAAAATTATCAGGTTCACTTCAAAGGTACAATTATGATAAGACTCCATTATCCTCAACCAGGAATCTTTTAAGTTTTCTCCTTGTCTTTGTTTGAAGTGAAATACTTCAAACTCAGGGGACAACAGAGTGGATAAGGGACTAGCCATAGCGACAAGCAAGCAATCCAACACACGAGCAAACAAGAAACGGGCAAAAAGAGGCAAATAGAGAAAGAGAGGGAGGATAGAGAGAGAGGGCGAATAAAACGGCAAGGGTGAAGTGGGGGAGAGGAAAACGAGAGGCAAATGGCAAATAATGTAATGCGGGATATAAGGGTTGTGATGGGTACTTGGTATGTTGACTTTTGCGTAGACTCCCTAGCAACGGCGCTAGAAATCTTCTTGCTACCTCTTGAGCACTGCGTTGGATTTCCTTGAAGAGGAAAGGATGATGCAGCAAAGTAGCGTAAGTATTTCCCTCAGTTTTTGAGAACCAAGGTATCAATCCAGTAGGAGGCTACGCGCGAGTCCCTCGTACCTACACAAAACAAATAACTCCTCGCAACCAACGCAATAAGGGGTTGTCAATCCCTTCACGGTCACTTACGAGAGTGAGATCTGATAGATATGATAAGATAATATTTTTGGTATTTTTGTGATAAAGATGCAAAGTAAAATAAAAAGCAAAGGAAGATTAATATGATGAAGATAGACCCTGGGGCCATAGGTTTCACTAGTGGCTTCTCTCAAGAGCATAAGTATTTTACGGTGGGTGAACGAATTACTGTTGAGCATTTGACAGAATTGAGCATAGTTATGAGAATATCTAGGTATGATCATGTATATAGGCATCACGTCCGAGACAAGTAGACCGACTCCTGCCTGCATCTACTACTATTACTCCACTCATCGACCGCTATCCAGCATGCATCTAGAGTATTAAGTTCATGAAAACAGAGTAACACCTTAAGCAAGATGACATGATGTAGAGGGATAAATTCATGCAATATGATAAAACCCCATCTTGTTATCCTCGATGGCAACAATACAATACGTGCCTTGCTGCCCCTACTGTCACTGGGAAAGGACACCGCAAGATTGAACCCAAAGCTAAGCACTTCTCCCATTGCAAGAAAGATCAATCTAGTAGGCCAAACCAAACTGATAATTCGAAGAGACTTGCAAAGATAACCAATCATACATAAAAGAATTTAGAGAAGATTCAAATATTGTTCATAGATAATCTTGATCATAAACCCACAATTCATCAATCTCAACAAACACACCGCAAAAAGAAGATTACATCGAATAGATCTCCACAAGAGAGGGGGAGAACATTGTATTGAGATCCAAAAAGAGAGAAGAAGCCATCTAGCTAATAACTATGGACCCGAAGGTCTGAGGTAAACTACTCACACTTTATCGAAGAGGCTATGGTGTTGATGTAGAAGCCCTCCGTGATGGATGCCCCCTCCGGCGGAGCTCCGGAATAGGCCCCAAGATGGGATCTCGTGGATATAGAAGGTTGGGGCGGTGAAATTAGGTTTTTGGCTCTGTATCTGATCGTTTGGGGGTACGTAGGTATATATAGGAGGAAGGAGTACGTTGGTGGAGCAACAGGGGGCCCACGATGGTGGAGGGCGCCTGGGGGTGTAGGCGCGCCTCCCTACCTCGTGGATTCCTCCTTTATTTCTTGATATAGGGTCCAAGTCTCCTGGATCATGTTCGTTCCAAAAATCATGTTCCCGAAGGTTTCATTTCGTTTGGACTCCGTCTGATATTCCTTTTCCGCGAAACTCTGAAATAGGCAAAAAACAACAATTCTGGGCTGGGCCTCCGGTTAATAGGTTAGTCCCAAAAATAATATAAAAGTGGATAATAAAGCCCAATAATGTCAAAAACAGTAGATAATATAGCATGGAGCAATTAAAAATTATAGATACGTTGGAGACGTATCAGCAGGAGCCATATGGTTCCAAAGTCGATGTGATCTCCGTCGGCACGCTACCTCTACATCTACCTTCGGGATTAGTTTTGGACCTAAATAATTGTTAGTTGGTGCCAGCGTTGAGCATGAACATTATATCTGGATCTTGTTTGATGCGAGATGGTTATTTATTTAAATCAGAGAATAATGGTTGTTCTATTTATATGAATAATATCTTTTATGGTCATGCACCCTTGATGAGTGGTCTATTTTTACCAAATCTTGATAGTAGTGATACACATGTTCATAGTATTGAAGCCAAAAGATATAAGTTTAATAATGATAGTGCAACTTATTTGTGGCACTGCCGTTTAGGTCATATTGGTGTAAAGCGCATGAAGAAACTCCATGCTGATGGACTTTTGGAATCACTTGATGCTTACGAACCACGCCTCATGGGCAAGCTGACTAAAACTCCGTTCTCCGGAACAATGGAGCGAGCAACAGACTTGTTGGAAATAATACACACTGATGTATGCGGTCCAATGAGTGTTGATGCTCTCGCGGGTATCGTTATTTTCTTACCTTCACAGATGATTTAAGCTGATATGGGTATATCTACTTGATGAAACATAAGTCTGAAACATTTGAAAAGTTCAAAGAATTTCAGAGTGAAGTGGAAAATCATCGTAACAAGAAAATTAAGTTTCTATGATCTGATTGTGGAGGTGAATATTTGAGTTATGAGTTTGGTCTTCATTTGAAACAACGCGGAATGGTTTCGCAACTCACGCCACCTGGAACACCACAGCGTAATGGTGTGTCCGAACGTCGTAACCGCACTTTATTAGATATGGTGCGATCTATGATGTCTCTCACTGATTTACTGCTATCATTTTGGGGTTATGCTTTAGAGACGGCTGCATTCACGTTAAATAGGGCACCATCAAAATCCGTTGAGATGACACCTTATGAACTGTGGTTTGGCTAGAATCCCAAGTTATCATTTCTTAAAGTTTGGGGCTGCGATGCTTATGTGAAAAAGCTTAAACCTGATAAGCTCGAACCCAAATCGGAGAAATGTGTCTTCATAGGATACCCAAAGGAGACTGTTGGGTACACCTTCTATCACAGATCCGAAGGCAAGATATTCGTTGCTAAGAATGGATCCTTTCTAGAGAAGGAGTTTCTCTCGAAAGAAGTGAGTGGGAGGAAAGTAGAACTTGATGAGGTAATTGTACCTACTCCCTTATTGGAAGTAGTTCATCACAGAAATCAGTCTCAGTGATTCCTACACCAGTAAGTGAGGAAGCTAATGCTGATGATCATGAAACTTCTGATCAAGTTACTACCGAACCTCGTAGGTCAACCAGAGTAAGATCCGCACCAGAGTGGTACGGTAATCCTGTTCTGGAGGTCATGTTACTCGACCATGACGAACCTACGAACTATGAGGAAGCGATGATTAGCCCAGATTCCTCAAAATGGTTTGAGGCCATGAAATCTGAGATGGGATCCATGTATGGGAACAAAGTGTGGACTTTGGTTGACTTGCTCGATGATCGGCAAGCCATAGAGAATAAATGGATCTTCAAGAAGAAGACTGATGCTGACGGCGATATTATTGTCTACAAAGCTCGACTTGTTGCAAAAGGTTTTCGACAAGTTCAAGGAGTTGACTACGATGAGACCTTCTCACCCGTAGCGATGCTTAAGTTTGTCCGAATCATGTTAGCAATTGCCGCATTTATGATTATGAAATTTGGCAAATGGATGTGAAAACTGCATTCCTTAATGGATATCTTAAAGAAGAGTTGTATATGATGCAACTAGAAGGTTTTGTCGATCCACAAGGTGCTAACAAAGTGTGCGAGCTCCAGCGATCCATTTATGGACTGGCACAAGCCTCTTGGAGTTAGAATATATGCTTTGATAGTGTGATCAAAGCATCTGGTTTTATACAGACTTTTGGAGTAGCCTGTATTTACAAGAAAGTGAGTGGGAGCTCTGTAGCATTTTTGATATTATATGTGGATGACATATTGCTGATCGGAAATGATACTGAATTTCTGAATAGCATAAAAGGATACTTGAATAAGAATTTTTCAATGAAAGACCTCGGTGAAGCTGCTTATATAATGGGCATCAAGTTCTATAGAGATAGATTAAGACGCTTAATTGGACTTTCACAAAGCACATACCTTGATAAAGTTTTTGAAGAAATTCAAAATGGATCAAGCAAAGAAAGGGTTCTTGCCTGTGTTACAAGGTGTGAAGTTGAGTCAGACTCAATGCCCGACCACTGCAGAAGATAGAGAGAAAATGAAAGTCATTCCTTATGCTTCAGCCATAGGTTCTATCATGTATGCAATGCTGTGTACCAGACCTGATGTGTGCCTTGCTATTAGTTTAGCAGGGAGGTACCAAAGTAATCCAGGAGTGGATCACTAGACCACGGTCAAGAACATCCTGAAATACCTGAAAAGGACTAAGGATATGTTTCTCACTTATGGAGGTGACAAAGAGCTCGTCGTAAACGGTTATGTCGATGCAAGCCTTGACATTGATCCGGATGACTCTAAGTCACAAACCGGATACGCATTTTTATTAAATGGTGGAGCTGTTAGTTGGTGCAGTTCCAAGCAGAGCGTCATGGCGGGATCTACATGTGAAGTGGAGTACATAGCCGCTTCGGAAGCAACAAATGAAGGAGTCTAGATGAAGGAGTTCATATCCGATCTAGGTGTCATACCTAGTGCATCGGGTCCAATGAAAATCTTTTGTGACAATACTGGTGCAATTGCCTTGGCAAAGGAATCCATATTTCACAAGAGAACCAATCATATCAAGAGATGCTTCAATTCCATCCGCGATCAAGTCAAAGAGGGAGACATAGAGATTTGCAAGATACATACGGATCTGAATGTTGCAGACCCGTTGACTAAGCCTCTCTCACGAGCAAAACATGATCAACACCAAGACTCCATGGGTGTTAGAATCATTACAATGTAATCTAGATTATTGAGTCTAGTGCAAGTGGGAGACTAAAGGAAATATGCCCTAGAGGCAATAATAAAGTTGTTATTTATATTTCCTTATATCATGATAAATGTTTATTATTTGTGCTACAATTGTATTCACCGGAAACTTAGTACATGTGTGAATACATAGACAAACAGAGTGTCACTAGTATGCCTCTACTTGACTAGCTCGTTGATCAAAGATGGTTAAGTTTCCTACCCATGGACAAAGAGTTGTCATTTGATAAACGGGATCACATCATTAGAGAATGATGGGATTGACTTGACCCATCCATTAGCTTAGCACGATGATCGCTTAGTTTGTTGCTATTTCTTTCTCCATAACTTATACATGGTCCTATGACTATGAGATTATGCAACTCCCGAATACCGGAGGAACACTTAGTGTGTTATCAAACGTCACAACGTAACTGGGTGACTATAAAGATGCTCTGCAGGTGTCTTTGATGGTGTTTATTGAGTTGGCGTAGATCGAGATTAGGATTTGTCACTCCATGTATCAGAGAGGTATCTCTGGGCCCTCTCGGTAATGCACATCACTATAAGCCTGGCAAGCAATGTAACTAATGAGTTAGTTACGAGATGTAGCATTACGGAATGAGTAAAGAGACTTACCGGTAATGAGATTGAACTAGGTATTGAGATACCGACGACCGAATCTCGGGCAAGTAACATACCGATGACAAAGGGAACAACGTATGTTGTTATGCGGTTTGACCGAGAAAGATCTTCATAGAATATGTAGGAACCAATATGAGCATCCAGGTTCTGCTATTGGTTATTGACCGAAGATGAGTCTCAGTCACGTCTATACAGTTCTCGAACCCGTAGGGTCCGCACGCTTAACGTTCGATGACGATCGATATTATGAGTTTATCTGTTTTGATATACCGAAGGTAGTTCGGAGTCCCGGATGTGATCACAGACATAACGAGGAGTCTCGAAATGGTCGAGACAAAAAAATTAATATAATGGACGGCTACATTCGGACAGCAGAAGTGTTCTGGGTGGTTTCGGATAAAACCGGAGTGCTGGAGGGTTAGCGGACCCCCCGGGGTACTAATGGGCCTAGATGGGCCTTACTGGATAAAGAGGGGGGCGGCCAGGTTAGGCCGCATGCCCCTTCTCCTTGAGTCCGAATTGTACTAGGGGGCCCCTTTTCCTTCCCCTCTCCCACTCCTTCCTTCCCCCTCCTAGTAGGACTAGGAAAGAATGAATCCTACTCCTACTAGGAGGAGGATTCCTCCCCTCCTTGGGCGCCCAAGGGCTGGCCAGCCTCCCCCTTGCTCCTTTATATACGGGGGCAGGGGCACCCTAGAACACACAAGTTGACATTGTTTAGCCGTGTGCGGTGCCTCCCTCCACCATAATCCAACTTGGTCATATCGTTGCAGTGCTTAGGCGAAGCCCTGCGCCGGTAGCTTCATCATCACCGTCATCACGCCGTCGTGCTGATGAAACTCTCCCTCGACAGTCAGCTGGATCTAGAGTTTGCGGGATGTCACCGAGCTGAACGTGTGCAGATCGCGGATGTGTCGTATCTTCAGTGCTAGGATCGTTTGGATCGTGAAGATGTTCGACTACATCAACCGCGTTGTCATAACGCTTCTGCTTACTGTCTACGAGGGTACGTGGACAACACTCTTCCCTATCATTGCTTTGCATCACCTAGATAGATCTTGTGTGTGCGTAGGATTTTTTTGAAATTACTGTGTTCCCCAACAATTACTAGGCTTGATTCTTGACGGGTCAATACCCCTTTTATGAATAGTGTCTTGATAAATCAAGTTAAGACTGCTGCCGCCGTCCATAAAGACTTGAGTGAGATGGAATCCATCGATGATTGGATGGAGGACCAGGGATGCCGAACCTCTATGATGGATACTGGTCGGGTGGTCCCTGCGATCGAAGGTGATCGGACAAGCCAACCAATGGTTGAATTTTGGGGCGACTGGCTTTACGACGTAGACGTCCTTTAATGTGTGCTTGCGCTCCCTCTTGGGGATATGAGTGACGTATATCATATTCACTGTTTTTACCTCATGGGGAAATTTCTTCTGCCCCCTTGTGTTCGGTGGGCGGGGCTCATCATCGTCCTCGCTTGGCGGCCCTTTCCCCTTATGTTCGGTTTTAATTTACTGGCCTGTTTGAAGACCCAACAGTTTCTGTTGGAATGATTTGTAGGCTTGTCGGGGGTGCCATGAATCTGGCAAGGATTGTCGAGTATTTTGTCCAAATTGGATGGGCCGTCCCAGTTTCCTTTGAATGGCTTCTTCCGCCGACCGGGTTTAGAGCCGCTGAATCCAAAGTTGACCGCCGTATCTTCGGTTTCTTCATTGTTGTATTGACGCTTGTGTTTGCTATGTCGTGGCCGTCCGTTGCCATCCCTGGCTTTGGAGGTGCCGGGGTCACTGGTGCTGTTGCTTCTATGAGCTAACCAACTGTCTTCTCCTGCGCAGAAGCGGGTCATGAGTGTGGTAAGAGCTACCATAGACTTCGGCTTTTCTTGGCCGAGGTGTCAGGCAAGCCATTCGTCGCGGACGCTATGTTTAAAGGCCGCTAGGGCTTCAACGTCCGGACAGTCGATGATTTGGTTCTTTTTAATTAAGAACCGAGTCCAAAGTTTGCGGGCCGACTCTCCGGGTTGCCGGACTATGTGACTGAGGTCATCGGCGTCCGGTGGCCGGACATAAGTACCTTGGAAGTTGTCTCGAAATGCATCCTCCAAATCTTCCCAGCTGCCAATAGAGTTCTATGGGAGGCTATTTAGCCAGTGTCGTGCAGGTCCCTTTAACTTTAGGGGGAGGTATTTAATGGCATGGAGATCGTCACCGCGAGCCATGTGAATATGGAGAAGAAAATCTTCAATCCATACTACGGGATCTGTTGTTCCATCGTATGCTTCTATGTTTATGGGTTTAAACCCTTCTGGAAACTAGTGCTGCATTACCTCATCGGTAAAGCATAAGGGGTGTGCGGTGCCTCTGTATCAGGCAATGTCACGACAGAGTTCGAATGACATCCGTGTTCGGTTTTCAGCCCGAGTGAGGTTATGCTTATCGCTCCAAGCTTGATGGCCGTCATCTCGCGTTGGAGCATGCCCCCTTGATCCATAGATTGATCTAGTCTGACCGGCTCTATTGTCCAGGTCCTGACGTAAGTCATAGGTGTAGTTCGGAGCCGCTGCCTCTTTGCCTCGACGATGAGGTGGCGCGGGTAGGTGTTCGGCGTAAGCAGCCGCTTTGTCTCGTCCACGTGGTGGTCAGTCTGGTTCGTCAGTGTGATTATATCTTGGCGGTATTGGCTCAAGGGCCTCGTCATCGAATTGTGGTAGTAGTCGGCGCTTCAGATAACTCTTTGTTGGGCGCTCGAGGCCGTATTCCTCGGTAGCTAAGACGTGAGTCCATCTGTCGTTGAGCGTATCCTGTTCGGCTTGAAGCTGCTGCTGTTTCTTTTTTAGACTCCTCGCAGTTGCAATTAGCTGTTGCTTAAAGCACTCTTGCTCGAGGGGTTCCTCTGGCACGATGAATTCTTCGTTACCGAGGCTGACATCTTCCTCGGAGACCAGTAGATAGTTACTATCCTCCAAATCCTCATTCTTGACAGGCTCTTCAGGGTTAACTTGTCCCTCCTCCCACTCATCCTGCTTGGACGTAGGCTCGGCGAGGTCTTCAGGATCTTTGGCATCATCTGGAGTTTTGTTGTCTCCGGTGCCAGTATTGCTTGAAGGAAATATGCCCTAGAGGCAACAATAAAGTTGTTATTTATATTTCCTTATATCATGATAAATGTTTATTATTCATGCTACAATTGTATTAACCGAAAACTTAGTACATGTGTGAATACATAGACAAAACAGAGTGTCCCTAGTATGCCTCTATTTGACTAGCTCGTTAATCACAGATGGTTAAGTTTCCTAACCATAGACATGTGTTGTCATTTGATGAACGAGATCACATCATTAGAGAATGATGTGATGGACAAGACCCATCCGCTAGCTTAGCATAATGATCATTAAGTTTTATTGCTATTGCTTTCTTCATGACTTATACATATTCCTCTAACTATGAGATTATGCAACTCCCGAATACCGGAGGAACACCTTGTGTGCTATCAAACGTCACAACGTAACTGGGTGATTATAAAGATGCTATACCGGTGTCTCTGAAGGTGTTTGTTGAGTTGGCATAGATCAAGATTAGGATTTGTCACTCCGAGTATTGGAGAGGTACCTCTAGGCCCTCTCGGTAAAGCACATCACTATAAAGCCTTGCAAGCAATGCAACTAATGAGTTAGTTACGGGATGATGCATTACGGAACGAGTAAAGAGACTTGCCGGTAACGAGATTGAACTAGGTATGATGATACCGACGATCGAATCTTGGGCAAGTAACATACCGATGACAAAGGGAATAACGTATGTTGTTATGCGGTTTGACCGATAAAGATCTTCGTAGAATATGTAGGAGCCAATACGAGCATCCAGGTTCCGCTATTGGTTATTGACCGGAGATGTGTGTCGGTCATGTCTACATAGTTCTCGAACCCATAGGGTCCGCACGCTTAATGTTCGATGACGATTTGTATTATGAGTTATGTATTTTGGTGACCGAAGTTTGTTTGGAGTCCCGAATGAGATCACGTACATGATGAGGAGTCTCAAAATGGTCGAGAGGTAAAGATTGATATATTGTAAGGTTATATAAGGACACCGGAATGGTTTCGATAAGGTTCGGGGATTTTTCGGAGTACCGGGAGGCTACCGGAACCCCCGAGAAAGTTAATGGGCCTAATGGGCCATAGTGGAGGAGAGGAGGAAGGCCACGGGAGGAGGCACGCGCCCCCTGATAACCCACAAGTATAGGGGATCGCAATAGTTTTCGAGGGTAGAGTATTCAACCCAAATTTATTGATTCGACACAAGGGGAGCCAACGAATATTGTCAAGTATTAACAGTTGAGTTATCAATTCAACCGCACCTGAAAGACTTAATATCTGTAGCAAAGTATTTAGTAGCAATGTAATATGGAAGTAACGGTAACGGTGGCAAAAGTAACAATATTGGTTTTGTAGTAATTGTAACAGTGGCAACGGAAAAGTAACTAAGCAAAGATCAATATGTGAAAAGTTCATAGGCAATGGATCAGTGATGGATAGTTATGTCGGATGCGATTCCTCATGCAACAGTTATAACATAGGGTGACACAGAACTAGCTCTAGTTCATCAATGTAATGTAGGCATGTATTCCGAATATAGTCATACGTGCTTATGGAAAAGAACTTGCATGACATCTTTTGTCCTACCCTCCCGTGGCAGCGGGGTCCTATTGGAATTTAAGGTATATTAAGGCCTCCTTTTAATAGAGTACCAGACCAAAGCATTAACAATTAGTGAATACATGAACTCCTCAAACTACGGTCATCACCGGTAAGTATCCCGATTATTATCACTTCGGGGTTAACAGATCATAACACATAATAGGTGACTATAGACTTGCAAGATAGGATCAAGAACTCACATATATTCATGAAAACATAATAGGTTCAGATCTGAAATCATGGCACTCAGGCCCTAGTGACAAGCATTAAGCATAGCAAAGTCATAGCAACATCAATCTCAGAACATAATGGATACTAGGGATCAAACCCTAACAAAACTAACTCGATTACATGATAAATCTCATCCAACCCATCACCGTCCAGCAAGCCTACGATGGAATTACTCATGCACGGCGGTGATCATCATGAAATTGGTGATGGAGGAAGGTTGATGATGATGATGGCGATGGATTCCCCTCTCAGGAGCCCCGAACAAACTCCAAATCAGCCCTCCCGAGAGAGATTAGGGCTTGACAGCGGCTCTGTATCGTAAAACACGATGAATCCTTCTCTCTGATTTTTTCTCCCTAGACGTGAATATATAGAGTTGGAGTTGAGGTCGGTGGAGCATCAGGGGCCCATGATGTAGCGACCCGACCTCAAACGGTCAACTCTCTGTGCTTTCGTGTCATCCCTGGATCGGTAATGCTGACACACACAGTACTCATGGATTTATAATAGAGTAGCAATCACACACTTATTACATCAAATGTCTCAACAGAGAACTTATTACAATAAATATGGCTTAAGGCCATCTAATAAGATTACAACGGAAGGATTGGAAGATAAAGTGAGTCCATCAACTCCAACGGCATAGCTGAGCTACACGGCAACGACCTAACGAACCTTACTCCTCGTCTGAAAAGTCTACAACATAATACATTGCAGCCCGAAAACCGATTAGCACATGGAATATGCTGGCAATGTAACACAGTAGAGCAAGAACATAATATTGCTATCACTACATGCATATTTGGCTGGTGGAAAGCTCTACGGTTATAGTTTTGCGAAAAGCCAATTTTCGCTACAACAAAGGAATATATTTTATTTAACTATCATGGTAGTTGAAACATCATTGAGAAGGTTCCTCCAACTCAATCCCAATTAAAAGTAATTATCAACCCAACAATATTAATTTAGAGTGATGCGATACATATGATAATCCAAGTACTAGATACTCAAGATTTGTCCATAACCGGGGACACGGCTAACCATGATAAGTTTATACACTATGCAGAGGTTTGTGCACTTTTCCCCACAGGACTCGATCTCCTCCGTTGGATTTCTCTCACTACATGGTGTTTGAGAAACGGATGACCGAGACACAGTCTTTCAGAAGCATTAACTCCTTACTCCGGGCAGACCATACCAACCTACATCCCTCTACCTGCTGATCCACCTCTTCAAGAGCTTCACGCAACTTACTCAACTATGCTAGAGCCCATAATAGCTTGTGGCTGCACACGAAAGTTTCTAGCATGAAATATCTCAGTTCCCTTTGAGCCTGGGTGGCGGACCTTAGGATTATCACACAGGTACTCCGGGATATCCTAGGACAACACTAGATTCCCCAGGTGCCCAACAAACAATCCACCCAGATGTGTATTTAAGTTTCCACCTTAAGTTGAACCATTAATTAATAATCTCGCATCTGTCATGGATTCACTCGCCCAAACCATGTCTACGAGCATAGCATAGCAATGTAAGCATTACGTAGAAGTAACTCCCAATGGTTTGGTAATAACAGGGAAATAGGTTCTACCTCATCAACTACTTCCCAACCCACATGTTAAATCACATCCTAATCATGCAATGTTTGAGGATTGGAGCTAATGCATAAAAACTGGGTGATAAAGAGGTATGATCAAAGTGTTAGTTTCCTTGCTAATGATCCGCAAAACCTAGAGACTCGTAGTAGCACGCTTCACACTCCGGGTGTTCTATCGCAAACAAACAATAGCATGCATAAGCAATCAAGCAAAGAAGCATGAGTAAATCTCAAATAAGAATATCTAACTAGAAAGTTCAACTTAAGAACTCCGGTTTGCAAAAAGAATCAAATCAAACGGAGCAACGAAACTGAAACTGCGAAAGAAACAAGATCCGATTACTAATCTAGACCTAAAGTCAAATTTTATAGTACGAAAATCTTGTTCAAGTTGGTTAAACAGAAAGAGGGTTTCGAGACGAAGATCTAGGCTCTTGAATCGCCTGATTCCGACAAACGAGCGAAAAGATAAACTAAAACGAAAATCGGATCAGAAATCACGATCGAAAATAATCACAGAAAATCCGAGAAAAAGGAAACTGACGAACAGGCTAACGAACGATCGTTCGCTGTCTGTGGCTAACGGGTGAACACCGTTCATTAAAACGAACGTACGGACGAACGTCCGCTAATTAAACTAAACCGGGGAAAAAAACCCGATCTATTCTAAAAAATGAACCTAGGGTTTTTCTTTTAAAAAACAGAATCGGTCTTTTCTAAAAAAATCGGCGGCGGCAACGGCGGCTTTACCTCCGGTGAGGTCCGGCGAGGCGGGGCTGCGGCTCTGGCGAGGTGGGGCTGCGGCGGTGGGCGGCGCGGGGCGGCGACAGGCGGCAACGGCGCACGGCAAAGGGCGGCGGCGCGGCGCTGCGGGGCGGGGCGAGGCAGGCGGCGGGGTTGGTGGTGGTGGGGGCTCCGGGGGCGGGGTATAAAAGGAGGGGGGTGCTTGCTTGGGGAGGGGGCAAGGGGGGCGCGGCAGAGTCCTGGCCGGACTCGGCTCGCGGGCGGCGGCGGCCTCCCGGTCTCCTGGAAGGGGACGGCAGCGCGGGGCTAGCGGGCCGGCTCGGCTGGGCTTCGGCCCAGTCGGTCGCTGGGACTTTTTTTAAATAATTTCGCTGGAAATTAAATAAATCCTAGAAAATGAAATAAAAATCTATAAATGCCAAAACAAATTTTCACCGTCTAAATAAAATATTTAGAACAAGCTGAACATTTTCTTGGCCCTAAAATGCAATTTGAAAAACGTGCAATTTTTCTAATTCAAATAAAATAGCAATAAACTCCGAATAAAATCAAATATTTGATTTTAATATTTGTCCTCCAATATTTCATTTATTTTGGAGAAGTCATATTATCTCCTCTCATATATTTTAATATGAAATATTTTTCGGAGAGAAAAATAATTAAAACCAAGAATCCTCGTTTCAATATTTGATAAAACTCAAATATGAAAACTGAGAAATCCCCAACTCTCTCCGAGGGTCCTTGAGTTGCTTAGGATTTCGAGGATCGCGAATCGAAATGCAACAAAATATGATATGCTTGAATGATCTATGTATAACATTCCAAATTGAAAATTTGGGATGTTACAAACCTACCCCCCCCTTAAGATGAATCTCGCCCTCGAGATTCGGGTTGGCTAGAGAATAGGTGTGGGTGGTCTTTGGGAAGATCATCCTCTCATTCCCAGGTGGCTTCATCCTCGGTATGATGGATCCATTGAACCTTGCAAAACTTGATAACCTTGCTGCGGGTGACTCGGCTGGCAAATTCAAGAATCCTGACTGGCTTCTCCTCATAGGTTAGATCACTGTCCAACTGAATCGCCTCCAATGGCACTGTATCTCTTAGCGGTATATCGGCCATCTCCGCATGACACTTTTTCAACTGAGAAACATGAAACACATCATGAACTCCTGACAGTCCTTCAGGTAACTCCAACTTGTAGGCAACTTCTCCCATACGCTCCAAAATTTGGTACAGTCCTACAAATCTCGGGGCTAACTTTCCCTTAACTCCAAAAAAATTCACTCCTCGCAGAGGTGATACTCGCAAATATGCTCTATCTCCAATTTCATAGGTTATTTCCTTGCGTTTCGAATCTGCATAACTCTTCTGCCTGGACCGAGCTACCTTCAGTCTATCTCGAATCAACTTAACCTTTTCTTCAGACTCCTTGATCAAATCTGGTCCAAACAACAGACGGTCTCCAACTTCATCCCATAACAACGATGTTCTGCACCTTCGTCCATACAGGGCTTCGAACAGTGCCATCTTCAAACTGGCTTGATAGCTATTGTTGTATGAGAACTCCGCATAGGGCAAATTGTCATCCCAGCTAGATCCATAATCTAGCGCACAAGCTCTCAACATATCCTCCAGAATCTGGTTGACTCTCTCGGTCTGTCCATCCGTTTGCGGGTGGAATGCTGTACTGAACTCCAATCTCGTTCCCAAAGTCTGGTGCGGCTGATGCCAAAACTTTGAGGTAAACTGTGTTCCTCTATCTGATACGATGGTCCTAGGAACTCCATGTAGACATACGATCCTGGTCATGTATATCTTGGCCAACTTCACACTTGTATAGGTGGTTTTCACTGGGATAAAGTGAGCAACTTTGGTCAAGCAATCAACTACTACCCATATAGAATCATATCCCGATTTGGTCCTGGGTAATCGGATGATAAAGTCCATGCCAAGTTTATCCCACTTCCATTCGGATATCGGCATAGGCTGTAACAATCCTGCTGGCTTTTGATGCTCAGCCTTCACTCTCTGACATACATCACATACGGCTACATACTCGGCAATATCCTTCTTCATACCAGTCCACCAGAAATGTTCCTTCAAATCCAAATACATCTTGGTGTTTCCGGGGTGTATCGAGTATGGTGAGTCATGAGCCTCCTGAAGTATTAACTTCCTGATCTCTGTGTTATTGGGCACATAAACACGGTCCTCAAACCATAAGGTGTCGTGCTCATCCTCACAAAAACCTTTGGCCTTTCCTTTGCCCATTCTCTCCTTTATCTCAGCAATTTCTTAGTCATCCTTCTGAGCTTCTCGAATCTTTTCTAACAATGTCGACTGAACTTCCATTGTTGCAACAAAATCTCTAGGAACAATCTCCAGTCGAAGTCTGAGATCATCTGCTAACTCCTTTGGCAATCCCGTGCTCACTAGGGTATTAACATAACTCTTCCGACTCAAGGCGCCTGCTATGACATTGGCCTTGCCTGGATGATAGTGAAGCTTCATGTCATAATTCTTTATAATCTCCAACCATATCCTCTGCCTAAGGTTCAACTCCTTCTGTGTGAAAATGTATTTCAAACTCTTATGATCCGTGTACACATCACAACGGTTTCCAATAAGGTAATGTCTCCAAGTCTTCAACGCATGCACTACTGCTACTAACTCCAAATCATGCGTGGCATAATTCAATTCATGTGGTTTTAGTTGTCGTGAGGCATACGAAACAACTCTTCCGTCCTACATAAGCACACTTCCAAGTCCTAGGCGAGAGGCATCGCAATACACTTGAAACTCCTTACGTATATCCGGCAGAATCAACACTAGGGCTGTAGTCAAACGTTTCTTTAACTCCTGAAAACTCGCCTCACATTCTTCCGTCCATTTAAATTTGGTATCCTTCTTCAATAACTCTGTTATTGGTTTCTCAATCTTGGAAAAATTCTCAATGAATCTCCGATAGTATCCTGCGAGTCCAAGAAAACTGCGGATCTCGCTAACTAAAGTGGGTGCCAACCATTCAGTGACTGACTGAACCTTGGTGGGATCTACTGCTGCACCTTCTCCTGATATAACATGTCCAAGGAATCCGACTTCCTTCAACCAAAACTCACATTTGCTAAACTTGGCATACAACTGGTGTTCCCTGAGTTTCTCGAGAACTAAACGCAAATGCTCTTCGTGCTCCTCCTCATTCTTCGAGTATACCATTATATCATCAATGAACACCACAACAAACTTATCCAAATATTCCATGAACACTTTGTTCATCATGCTCATGAAATAGGCAGGGGCGTTAGTCAGTCCAAATGACATGACCGTATACTCATACAACCCGTACCTTGTGGTAAATGTTGTCTTTGGTATACCCTTATCTCGAATCTTCAGCTGGTGATATCCAGATCGCAGATCTACCTTTGAAAACACCTTAGCTCCTTGCAGTTGGTCAAAAAATCATTGATCATCGGCAGTGGGTATTTGTTCTTGATCGTCACCTCATTTAACGCGCGATAATCAACAACCATTCTTAGAGACTTATCCTTCTTCTCAACCAAAAGCACTGGGGCTCCCCATGGTGATGAACTCCATCGAATGTAACCTTTCTCCAATAACTCCTTGATCTGCTTCTTAATCTCTTCCAGATCATTCGCGGGCATCCAATATTGTCTCTTTGATATAGGCCCGGTGCGTGGCAATAGCTCTATAAAAAACTCGATGTCTCGATCCGGTGGCATGCCTGGTAACTCCTCTGGAAAAACATCTGGGTAATCCTTCACTACAAGCACTTCCTCCTGAACAATTCCCGTGAGGGTATTTACTTGGCTACTCCTAGGCGCGTGCCTAGATACATACTTAATCCCTTTTCCCTCCGGGGTGGTGAGACAAATTGACTTACTAACACAGTCAATGCTTCCTCCATACTTTGACATCCAGTCCATGCCTAATATCACATCCAATCCTTGTGACTCCAAGATTATTAGGTCGGATGGGAAAACATGGCTACCAATGGGTATCTGGTCGCACCATCGACTAGACATATACTCTGCTCCAGGTGAACTTACTAACAGAGGGGTCCTAAGGGTTTGGGCTGGCAGTTTAAACTTATCCACAAATCCCCTTGATATGTATGAATGCGATGCACCAGTACCAAAAAGAACAAGGGCGGTAAAAGACTTAACCAAAAACTTACCAATAACCGTGTCTGGCTGCTCTTCAACCTCCTCCACATTAACATGGTTCACTTGTCCTTTGTTGAATGGATTGGGCTTCTTCCCAGCGCTCCCATTATCATTTCCATTCTTTGCTTCAGGGCACTCCGTGGCATAGTGTCCAGTCTTCCCGCACTTGAAGCAAGTAACGTGGCTTAGGTCTCTCTTGACGGGTGTGGCTGGATTGGAACGGTTCTGATTGTTGCTTGCTCCATTCCCATTCCCATTCCTTGGGCCAGTATGATTATGGGTACTTCCTCCATTGTGGTTGTCGCCTCCATGGTTATGAACAAGTCCTCCCGAGTTCGGGGGTTAGGCGAGGCTTCTGCTGAGCTCCTGAATTATACCTTCCTTGCACTACAAAAAAAAAGACGCATCCGTGACATTTTGGGCTGAACGAATTTTTTTCTGTCATACATATGACACTTCTATGACGATAATTGTGACAAAACCCGGTATCATCATAGATGTGGTGGGCTCCTACTTCTATGACGAAAAATCATGACAGAAAATGGGCTTTTCGTCCTGGGCGGGCCGGAGATGCAACTGCATGACATTCTTTGGGCCGTCCATGACGGAAAAAACCATGGTAGAAGCGAGGGCGAGGAAAATTTCGGGGAGTTCCCGATTACGGTGGGAGGTCGGGGCCGAGCGATGCGCGTTTCTCTCATACACATACGCGCGTGTGTGCGAGGCATTGGCTCTAACTGAACCCGAGCAAGGCATTGGGCTCTAACTGAACCTGAGCGATTGCACTGCAGGCTACGCGTTACTGAACCCGAGCGATCGATCGATGGCTGTTAACTAAACCCGATCGAGCGATTCCTTCGCTACTGCTGCTAACTGAAGCCGATCGATGCTGCCTCTGGGATGAACAGTGAGCGTTGCAGGGGGTTTGGATGAACAGTGGGCGGTGGCATTGCCTCTGGATGAACAAGACCCCGTGGTGTGGTGGAGGGCTGGATGAACAGTGGACGGTGGAGGGGTGCCCGTGGAGGGGTGGTTGAACAGGACCTCGTGGTGTGGAGGGCTGGATGAACAGTAGATGGTGGAGGGGTGGTTGAACAGTAGCCGGTGGAGTAGCGCGTGGTGGAGGCTGGATCAACAGGAGCCCGTGGAGGCTGGAGGAGGTCGACGGTGGAGATGAACAGTATCCCGTGGAGTCCCGTTTTGCGGTACGCCACACCCCTCCCGATGAACAGGACCCCCGTTTCGACCATAGCGCTCCAACACAAGTCTGTTTTGTCCCGTTTTGCGGTACGCCACACCCCTCCCGATGAACAGGACCCCGGTTTTGACCGTAGGTCCATTTCGTCCGTTTTGCGGTACGCCACACCCCTCCCGATCAACAGGACCCCCGTTTCGACCGTAGGAGGTCCGTTTTCTCCGTTCTGCGGTACGCCCGACCTCGTTTCCATCGCCTGTTCCGTCCAAGCCCTCCCGATGAACACGACCACACATTCCGTTCCGACCCAGCCAGTTGGCTCCCACGCGTTCCGTTGCCTCCCGATGAACACGACGCATTCCGTTGCCTCCCCATGAACACGAGCATTCCGTTGCCTCCCCATGAACACGACAACGACGCTGTTTCTCCGTTCCGACCCAGCCATGTACACGAGCCCTGGCCGTACGTATGCGCGAGTAGGCGTTCGAGACCCTGCCCGTATGTACGTACGTGGCCATATTTTCTTTCTTGCACCCTGGCCGCTATACGTACGTGTACATGCTACGTGCGCGCCTCTACTACGACACGTGCATGCCTCTACTATGACACGTGCACGCCTCTACATCGACCAGTATATATGTATGTACACGTTCGCGACCAGAATGACAACGCTACGTATGCTTCGACCAGGTGGGTCCCGACTGTCAGGCACTTGCATGCGAAGATGTAGCTGGTGGGTCCCAGCAGTCAGGGGGGAAACATTTTCTTCACGAAATACGGTGGCAGCTCCTTGGAGGTGGAGGACGGGGCGGCTGAACCGGCGGGACGACGGATCCTCATTCGGGGAGGTGGACGAGGGACATCGAGCTGTTGCGGTGGACGACATCATCGGGGAAGAGGCTCTGGCTGGGCAGCGGTGAGGTGCCGGACGGAGGAGGGTGGGGTTTCGCGGCTAGAGCAGAGAGGTTATGGCGGCCTGGGATTTCGAATGGCAAAAAGGAGGCGATGGGAGGGGGTGAACCATGACTTAGGGACGCTCTTGTCCAAAATGTAGGGTGTGTTACAAAAGTACCCCCCACTGATTTGAACTAGCGGCCCTTTTGGCTCAGGGTTAGAAGGGGGATTTCATGTGTCGGGATTTGGCAGCTGGAGGGAGTTTTCACGCTCGTTGTAATTTCTGGATAGCAAGGCGCGGGTTGTGAAGGCGCCAGTTTTGGGAGCATGATATCTGAATTTTCGGGATATAACAAGGCGCGGGTTGAATTTTAGGGACAAGCCTAACGTGTAATATTGTACTTGTACGTACCAAAACAATTTGCACTTCCCTCAACCAAAAATAAAACGTAAAAAATAAAACTATTCACACCACACAAAGAGAGAGTCTTGCCCTGTTTTACTATAAAAATGTTATTCAAAGCTACTCCCTCCTTCAATCTATATAGGGCCTAATGCGTTTTTCGATGCTAACTTTGACCAAATATTAGAGCAATAATATGTGACATGCAACTTACACAAATCACACCGTTAAGTTTGTTTGTGAAAGGTTCTTTCAATGAAATAATTTTCACATTGTGCATGTCATGTACTATTAATCTTGTCAATAGTCAAAGGCAGTCTTAAAAAACACATTACGCCCTATATAGATGGAAGAAGGAGGGAGTATGAATCCATGTTATGTCCAATTAAATTTTTTCGCTTGCTGTATGATGCATGTAACCTACTCATACCAACATTTTAGTGCATTACATATGTCTATAGTACCGCTGCAATTCGAACTGAATTTGAATTCGTTTCTCTATTTCAATAAGAATCTACAATCATGATTGTTACCAACTTCAACCATCATTCATGTATTACCTTAATAACACACCACATGATTACTATAGAAATAGATATGAACTATGTGCACTACATGAACTCAAATTCTTTTTTTTGAATACACTTGATGTTGATTCCAAATAATAGTACATTTGATGTACTAACTGTATATTCATAATCTAAACCATGTTCCATACATACACCATTTTTATCACACATAGTATAGTGCCCCGCCCCCTACATTATGACAAGTATGTAGACCTGAGCTGCAAAAGCCACACATTAGCCCAAATTATGATCAATGTTCTATATATTATACGTAGTACTAGCAAGGTGCCCATGCGTTCCACAAAACATCAACATGATCAAGGGGAGGCCTAATTTGAAAATATGGAGAGGGGTGTGGGTATCTTTTTTCAAAATTGCCATAGTTTCCTTCCTATCCGTCAGATATAAATCGGACGGTCTATATTGCAGGATGGCAGTCACACCATCATCAACAACTCCGTTTCTATAAGAGTAGAGATAAAATATATTATATGTAGTATAACATGTTCATAACCACACCATGTGTACCACCGTTATATATATATTCACACATGCATCGGTTTAAAACACTACGATAAATTCTTCAAATATCCGAATTCGCTTTTTATAATGAAGTATGATCTCTATTCGTCTTTTACACCCATACAATCCTCTTATCTTTGTAGCTAGAGCCAACTTTCTCTCGTGCATGCACACGCCCGCACCCCTCTCACCCTCCCTCAGCATTCTCTAGCTCCATCGTGCAAATTCGTCTTTTCACTTTAGGTCGTTCACCCACGGTGTCTGTAGGCCCAGCTCCTTCTTTACGGCACACATCGATCGATATGCCTCTCTAGCCAGGTGTGCCTAGCACAAACACAAGCTTCCCCTCTTCTCTTATCACCGTCCATGCCTCACTCCCACCACTCTTTTCATTGATCTCGTACTCGCACACTCCTTCCCCCTCGATATAGTATGACTCTCGTACCACCTCCTAGATGCATTCCTCTCTCTCTCTATCATTCTCCCCGTGCCTCATTTGCTTCTAACACACACATGCATGTATATCGATCGATCTCCCAACATATACCTATGTCGACTTTAACTACTCCCCCCATCGATCGACGTACCTCACAAGTTATGTCTCTCCTTCTCTGACAAAGGATGATTGATCTTCCTATGTAGTTACGTCTGCTTACCACAACCATGTCCCCCCCTCATCATTCGTGCATGCCTCCTGACCCGTCTCTCACACGCACGTGCATAGACAGGCAGCCATCCCCTCTCTTAGTGATATTGCAGGTGTGCCCTCCGGTTGTATAGCAAGCCTATCCCACCATTTGTTAGAAGCAACTCCACTACCACCCCCTCCAACACTCTAGCTCTGTCTCTCTCCCAACCTTATTCCTCTCCTACACATATGCATGGATGCCGATCGATCTCCCTTAATACATGAGGTAGATCGATCTCCCTTAATACACGAGGTAGGCCTCTCTCCTCCTCCACACATATACCAGCCATTGTACCTCTATAGTTAGGCCTCCCTACCCCCACCACCACACATCGATAGTAGAGCGTTGTAGGTAGGTATCCATGCCACAGAGACAAACTGCACATGTCCCCTCTCACGTTCCAGTAGGTCAGCCACTCTATATCTTTGACGTGGGCACACACAAATTCGATGCACTCTTTATCGATCGCGCACGCACACACACACACACACATCATCCCTCTCTTCGATTCTATGGACACCTCAAACCGATGATACCTCCACTCTCTTATCATGGATCTCCCCCTCTATATATATGATATATCCAGGACTCTATTTCACACACATTGCATATGTTAC